>NW_027468657.1:24211387-24691387 GCF_046254945.1 Alosa pseudoharengus
TTAAAAGTCCTGGTCCTTCTATCTAATACCCTAATGTTCTCCATGCATGTATCGCTAGGAATGATTGAGTCATAAGACACAAAGATGGCAAATGGTAGCTGTTGAAGGTTATGACACATACTTGAGAACTTATTGCTGCCTCATGCATTGCTTGATTGTTTTATGATGTCTGTGTCTGAGTGTTCATACTCTGTAAAAGATAACAGGTGGTCCAGTCAGAGTTTGGCTGTCTTGCACATTTATACAACGCTCCTATCTGATTACCTTCCTAGCTGATAGCCCTGCCTCTCTGGTGTATCTGTCAGTGTGATTGATGGTATGTCTTTCTGTCTGTCTGTCTGCTGTCTGTCTGTCTTTCTAGTGGTCTGTCCTTTTGGTTTATTCGGTTATATGCCTGACTGGTAGCTGTACATGTGTTTTCTGTTGTGTGGATGTGCATGATTAACCTGTCTGTCTCTCTGTGTGTCTGATGGACCTGACTCTCTTTCTGATGGACATGTCTGTCTCTCTGTGTGTCTGATGGACATGTCTGTCTCTCTGTGTGTCTGATGGACCTGACTCTCTTTCTGAAGGACCTGTCTGTCTCTCTGTGTGTCTGCAGATGATTCTGGTGCAGGTGAATCCAGGGGATGCTTTTACTATACCCACAGAGGGAGGCCACATCCAATACATTACAGGTACTACAGAACACACACACACATTTATACAGAACACACACACACACACACACACACACACACAAATTGTAATGATCCTGAAGGTGATTCTGTTTGCTGGTACCAGTCATGACTATGATGATGATGGACTAGCAAAGGTGTTTATTATTGAGATTTTGTTGTAGTTGATGATAACGATGATGATGATGGTGATACTCTTGTCTAGGTCCTGCTCCTTTGCCTATGCTTTCCCACAATGGCTCAGTGGGCCCGATCTACCTGCCTCCAGGCTACATGCCTCCGGTACTGTTTGCCTAACGACTCTTTCTGTACTTACATCCCCCAGTTGATTATGCAGAACTACAACTTGCCCAAATGACAAATGAATACATTTTCCAATACCCATTAATGCATGACGCCTACTACACCGCCTCATAAATCAACTTAATTAAGTGTAATTAAAGAATGCTCATGGCTTGCTTAATGAGCTCAGTTCCTCTGTTTTTTGTCAAGTGACCTTGTGTGTTGAGAAAGGCACTCTGGACGTAAAGCATGTTATTGTAATGATTATGATAATGATGATGACTATGATGATTATTCTTTTTATTATTAATTATACCACAGTAAACGTCATATCCTGAGTAACATAGTTTTAATGTTTTAATGTTTTGTTGTTGCAAAGAGTGTCAACAACTAGAAGACTGACTATTCACTCATGACACTATTATTATATAGCTATTAGTTTCATAACTTCCTTTATGAGTAGCCTAGTGTTGCTCCATGACTCATCTGTTAGTTAGTGACCGTTGCTTTCGCAGTTCTTCCTGTCTTCTCACTGTGGCCTCTGCTGCCCTCTGCAGGTCATGGAGGAGAATGGCATGCGCAAGATGATGCTGCTGCCCCATGCGTTGGAGTTCCACCCCTCCCTGCCCCCTCCTCCCCCACACCTGTCCCACTACCCCCCGCACCACCCCGCACTGTTGCCCCACCCGCACATCTACCCGGCCGAGATGCCCCCACACTACATCCACCACATGCACTCGCTGCCTATCTACCCAGAGCAGGGTGAGTGCAGCCAGCGTGGGAACATGAGTTGCTGTATGGGTGTTTGTGTGTGTTTGAATCGACATATGAAGAGTGTATGCTGTACCGTTTCTGTCTTGTTTCCTCTCTGACCTGCTCTGCTCCTCTTCCGGTGTGTGTGTGTGTGTGTGTTTCTGTGTCTGTGAGCATGTGTATGCGTGTGTGTGTGTATATATTTTATTGCATGTGTTTGTTTGTATATATATTTGATTCTGTGTGTGTGTGTGTGTGTGTGTGTGTGTGTGTGATTCTACATTTGTATGCAGAGTTGATGTGTCACAGCATGGCGATGCCTTCCCTGAAGGTTCAGGACCAACTGCACAGGCGTCTGAAGGATCGCTCCCCGCCGGTCGCTAACGCCAACCCAAACACTAACGGGGTGCACCTCAGCACCCATTCGCCACTGCCTAAAGGGGCGCCCCTCGCCCTGCACAACGGCCACGGCAAGCCCCCCATGCCCTCCCCACACCCCTCTCGACACAGCAAACCTTCTGGCCGGACCAGAGCCACACCTCCCTCAGATACCGAAAGCACAGGTGAGAGATAGAGAGAGAGACAGAAAGAGAGAGAAATACAAAGAAAGAGAGAGAGAGAAAGAGTGCATGTGCCTAAATGTCTGGAATGTACAACACTGTGATCTGAATCACTTTACATGTGGGCATAGGCTGTATCAGTCTGGGAAATGTTTAGTGTAGACAGTGCCAAATCATTTTGTTCTCTTTCTCTCATACCATACCATTAAGGATTCTGTTTCAGCAGGTACTAAACTGTATTACAGGGAGGGCTACAGACAGATTCTAAATTATGTTTGAGATGATACAGAGGCGAGATAGAGGATGGACACGACCTGTTACGTGTGTTGCTAGTCTGTTCAGACATGTGTGCATGGGTCAGGTGTCAGCTGTGTGGTCTGACTGTCAATGCAGCAGTGTGCTCTGTGTTGCATATATACATTCACCTGATTTGACTCAGGGATCCTGAACGCTATCTGTGTGTGTGTGTGTGTGTGTGTTGTTTGGTTGGTTGGTGTTGCAGATGTCGAGGCAGAAAAACACAAAGCAAAGGAGATGTTGTCCAATGTGTGCAAACCCTCAGTGAGTGAAAACACACACACACACACACACACACACACACACATACAGACAGACACACACACACACACACACTTACACACACATACACAGTATACATTACAATTACAGTAATAGTAATAAGTCAGATATATCTCAATTACTGCTAAAAATACATCACAATTAACACTAAACAGACACACATTATGTATTATGTGTTGTTCACATCTGTCTCACATTAATACGTACAATGATGATGACTGATTATTAAATAATAATAAATAATTTTACTAACATAATATTCCCTCTCTCACTCTTTTCTCTCTCTCTCTCTCTTTCTCTGGTCTGTCTATTTCTCAGGTCAGTGGTTTAACGTTTCATTCAGCAGTCCTTTCCTGGTGTCCCCCCATCCCCCTCCCAGCCAGAGACCCCACTGGCGCAGACAAACACACTCACACGCACACACCTCCTCTGCTCTGCTACGAGCTGGCCTTGTCGCAGAACGGCACAGATGGGGACTACAGGCCAGTCTATCAGTGAGTGATTTCCATTTCCATTCTTCCCGCTTACCCCCATCTCTCTCTCTCTCTCTTTCTTTCTCTCTCTCTCTCTCTCTCTCTGTGCCCCCACTTATCCAGTACTGGCTGTGTGTATTTACATTTTGTCTGTAGTTTGTGTAAATGCATAAGCTCCTACATCTTCAAAGTAATGCTGTATGTGTGAGTGTTTGGGATGTTAGGATGTGTCAATGTGTGCAGATGCAGTAATGCAGCAATGTATTTCCTATTCTCTTCTCCAACCAACAGAGGAAATGACACTACATTCACATTAGGAGACCTCAAGCCAGATACTCACTACTATGCCAGGTATACACACACACACACGCACGCACGCACGCGCACACACACACACACACACACACACACTCAGACACAGGCCACATACACACGAAACCAACGGGTTTATTTTTTCTTACCGCTCTCACACCTTTAACGACACCGGTAAAAAAAAACGTGCGTCCACACGAAGAGGTCAAACTGACAGAAAGCGCTGTAATCCATATGCCAGGCCAGTCGAGGGCACCGGGACGGTGCAAGAGACATAAACATTCCAAAAGCAGTCGCATGAGATAAGCAGACTGGAAAAATTCAGTTTTCAATTCAACTGTAAAACTAATAAAGTTCACCTTCAGGGTATGTGACTGCTATAGTCATAGGTTGTAGTAAGCTAATGTTTAACCAAGTTAAGCTAACGGTGTGGTTCTAACTTAGCCACAAAAGGCTGATACTGCGTGCACAGAAATCATGACGGGGAAAAGTAAAGCATTTTAATATGACAAACAAATTCTGACAAGTCAGGTCGAGTGCGGTGGTTGGGTTCATGTCAACATTAAAATTGCCGGCTTTGCTGTCCACACGGCAAAAGTTAACCGGATTTTTAAAAAACCCGGTTACAGCTTCCTAAAATGCAGGCCTCGTGTGGACGCAAGGCCTAACTGATAAAAAAAAAAATCACCGGTTTAAAAAAAAAAAAAACGCCTTGTGTTGACGGGTCCACACACACACACACACATATATGTACATGCACACACACACACACACATATATGTACATGCACACACACACACACACATATATGTACATGCACACACACACACACACATATATGTACATGCACACACACACACACACATATATGTACATGCACACACATGCACAAACATTGATCTTAAACATTATTACATACAAAACATGCACACACATTATGTGAATATGAACATAATGAAGTTTTCACTCAGTGTGTGTAAATGTGTGTGTGTGTTTGTGTTCTGCAGGGTGTGTGTGGCTTGTCGCTCCATCAAGGGCTCTCCGTCAGAGGCAGTGACGTTCACGACTCTATGCGCCCCACCAGACACCCCCCCACCCCCCCGGGTCCTCCTCCGGACCAAGAGCTCTGTGGGGCTGCAGTGGAAGGTATGATACGCACACACACACACACACACACACACACACACACACACACACACAGCACACACACACACACACACACACAGCACACACACACACACACACACACACACACACACACACACACACACGGGTCCTCCTCCACACTAAGAGCTTTGTGGGGCTGCAGTGGAAGGTATGATACGCACACACACACACACACACACACACACACAGCACACACACACACACACACACACACACAGGTCCTCCACCACACTAATAGCTTTGTGGGGCTGCAGTGGAAGGTATGAGACACACACACACACACCTGTGCAGTGGAAGGCATGAGACACACACACACGCACACACACACATTCAGACCTAACGGAAAGACCTCTTTATTCATGTGAACTAATAAAATGACTGGCTGTGTTCTTATGTGTCACCAGGCCCCCAATGACAATGGCGCAAAAATCACTGCCTACCTTCTGGAATGCTGTGAGGTATGCATTGCACACACGCACATGCACGCGCACACACACACACACACACACGCACGCACACACTATATAATTGTTTTGTGTAATTGCACACACTTTCACAATAGAATGAATTCTAGGAGAATGTTATGTTTTTGGGCAAATGGGCAAATAATTGAAATACTGTGGTACACCTCAGCACACAAGAAGCAGCATGTGTGCTAAGGATGTTTTTAAAGATGTTTTGATTGTGTTCTAGCCTCATCTGACTGCTCCTCTCTCTCTCTCTCTCTCTCTCTCTCTCTCTCTCTCTCTCTCTCTCTCTCTCTCTCTCTCTCTCTCTCTC
Source organism: Alosa pseudoharengus (assembly GCF_046254945.1). NCBI lineage: Eukaryota > Metazoa > Chordata > Actinopteri > Clupeiformes > Clupeidae > Alosa > Alosa pseudoharengus. The sequence continues at coordinate 24,216,971 of NW_027468657.1, forward strand.
TCTCTCTCTCTCTCTCTCTCTCTCTCTCTCTCTCTCTCTCTCTCTCTCTCTCTCTCTCTCTCTCTCTCTCTCTCTCTCTCTCTCTCTCTCTCCTTCCCTCCCTCCCTCCCTGTCTCTGTGCTGCTGTGTGCACCAGGAGAAGCAGAGCTCTTTTAAGGAGGTGTACTGCGGCCCCTCCAAGCAGTACAAGGTGGTCCGGCTCACCCCCGCCACCAGATACGGCTTTAGAGTCGCCGCCAAGAACATCACAGGGATCAGTGCCTTCAGTGAGGTGCTGTCCTGCTGCACGGTGGGCTGCGCACCTCCCGCCCCGTCGGCCCCTGCCCTGAGTGCCGTGGGCGTGCGCTGGGTTAGCCTGCACTGGAGCGCCCCCTGTGGGCTGGTGGGCCGAGACCCGCTCACCTACACACTCGAGATGGAGGAGCCAGAGGTGAGACTGCAGTGCACTGCGCAATGATCTACTTCATATGAACAGAAACATCAGTTTTAAGCGCTACTCCGCTTCGTTTGGATGCCTGAGTGACACAGTGTGACGTCAGGTTGTGTTTGTTGTGTGTGTTTGTGTGATCCGTAGGGGTTTCAGCCCAAATATACTGGAGAGGAGATGTGCTATACGGTTAACAGCCTGGAGAGGAGCACATCCTACAGGTTTAGGGTGAGTGGGTGTGTGTGTGTGTGTACATGTTGCTGGTGCTAGTGTTTCACTCTGTGTGTGTGTGTGTGTGTGGGCGCGTGTGTGCATTTGTTTATATGGTGTGTGTGTGTATTTTGGTGTACTATAATTCCTGTTTGTTTGTGTGTGTGTGTGTGTGTATGTTGTGCAGTTGTTAGCTGCCAATGCTGATGGTTGTAGTCGGCCCAGTGCAGTGGTGGAGTACAGCACCGGTGCAGACGCCCCCACCAGACCAGGAACACCACAGCTACACACACCGCCCCAGCCACACAGAATACACACCATCTGGGGTAAGAACATGCACATACGCATACACACACACACACAGTGGTGTAGGGGGATTTTTAAAGTAGGGGGACGCTATTTTAATGACATCATTGCAAAAACTGTCACACTCGCACCTCCACATACATCGGTGCGTAAGGCCAAGGCCAAATTGTTACCAACTTTCGTGAACATGAATTCAAAATGAATGAATTAGAAAAAACAATTAAATTACATGGATTAGCCTCAAAATGTAGCCTAATGTCTTTACCCAAACTACACTTTTTCACCAAAGTCTATGAATATGGTCTGTAGCTTTTCATTGTGTTGTATCATACAATAAACAGACAAACCATAATGTACAGGGATGCAAACGGCGCGCCTTTTGGCGGATGCCGCCTTTTTCACGGCTGTCTGGGGGACTTGTGTGAATCGTACAGATCCGATGAGTTTTTCTTTTTTTTTTGGGGGGGGGGGGGTGTTGAAGTGTCTGATTATAATTTCATCAAAGTTAATTCTGTATTAAAATGACTAAATAAACACATATAGCCTACCGTTACAGTCCATGAAACAGGAAGTGTAAGACAACACTAAATCAAAAAGCTGCGCACGTAAAAATCCCATTGGCTGCGCACCATTATCTGACTGCTAAGGGGAAGCACTTCACTGCAAGGATTTAACGTTACATACACTGCAACATCGAGAAACATTACATCGCAAAAATACACCGCAACATCGAAAAAACATTACTGGTGCAAACCATAGACTCACGTCGCGAATGCAGCATAAAAACTACACCTCCCATCAACGTTAGCAGTTTCGCGTTGTGACTCGCTAGTAGTCGCTTCTATCAAATCCAAGAGCGCGCAGAAAAAGCGGAAAGTTAGACTAGCCAGCCAAGATGCAAAGATTGAAGAAATTAGTGCTTCTATCCACCGAATTCATCGGATATAGGAGGAACAGGATAAGATTCTGAGAATGCAGTGAGAGAAGGAAAGGTAACCTAACATGCCTTTTAGCCCAGTTGACGTATTGGCTGCAATATGCAAAATATAGCTGTAGCGAACAGGCACAAAAGCCTCCCGTAATACTCCCTCCCATTTTATTCAAAGGTAGAACGCTACTGACAACTCCAGGCTTCCACGCATGCTTGTTTGTTTACACCGAATACAAGCTGAAGTGCAAAACTAAAGTAGGCCAAACGTTTGCCTACTGCCCCCATCAATGCAGATATTTCAAATAAAAAATAAAAGGATAAAAAAATATACATCCTTGATAGCCTATGTTGGGTTTTGTGGAAGAGAAAATGGACTGTTTTAGTAGTAGTATTAGGCAGTATGCAGTCAGATAGGTCACCATGGGCATATTTGGATTAGCTACAGATGGATTCACAAATAAATAAATTAGCCTACATTTGGCAGGATACTTGATATACAGGCTAAATGCAAATATGGCAATGTATTATATTATTTTACATTAACAAAATGTAGGAAAATAGAACAGACTGAAAATAAAGTAGGCACTGATCTTTAAAACCCTGTTTCCTGTAGCCTAAATGTTGTCAGTCATTCTTAATATTTGCAATTGGTGCACTGGCATGATTAACTGTTAGCTGGAGTGTAATGTTAGATTATGTGTAAGTTAAGTACAGAACTGACTGTGCGCCCAAATTTTTGTCTGTGCTCCTACATTTTTTAACTTGGGCACACAAGTGCTCCTGGAAAAAAATGTTAGTGTAGAGCCCTGCCTACCACATAAGGGCGAGAAACTGATGTGTGGGCTTATCCTAACAGACAGACCGCACTACTGTTGATACATTTTAACTGTACATTTTCGTGCAGAAGAACGTTATTTTGGGGCGCATTGAGATAGGGGGCAGAGTGAAGTGAACTATTTTGCACTCTGTTATGATACTGTCAGGTCTAGGATAACACTATGGCTAATATATGCAACTTTTCATTTGCAGAATGAGAGAATTTGATGAGAGTGAGGCACTAACAGTTAAGAAAGTGGATGAGGGTTGTAAAACAAAGTGGAACTGGTCTTGGTTACAGCAGGGATGGATTACTGCACGGGCCTACCGGGGCCAGGGGGCCCTGAAGCCCAAGCCTTTGCATGGAATCATTGCCTCAATATCAACAAATCAGGATGTAGGCTATGAATCTGATTGAATTTAGTATTGGCCATCCCCAAAATGCACCAGAATACAGGAAATCACATCAGAAAAATAAAAAAATTTCTGGGGGAGGACCCCCAAACCCCCCCCCCTCCCACATATATGGCAATAAGTGGGGGGCCCTTAATACATCTGGGCCCAGGGGCCCAAAAGTTCATAATCCGCCCATGGGTTACAGGTTGAAACGGATTGAGGTCAAGACAGCCAAACACAAATTCAAAATGTCAGACTTTTAAAAAAAAAAATTGAAAAAAAGGGACATGCCAAATTTTCCAGCGTTGTCTCAGTATTCTTTACTTTTAAGAATTTCCAAGGAACTGGGACAGTGTATTTTCATATAAAGAACATTTTTGTGTGAATAGGGTGAGCCCTGGATGGCAGAGGTGGTGGCAAAATGTAATTATATTATATTTCCTGCGGGGGCGTGGGCTTCGATAATCTCACTCCTTTTTGACCATACCTCTGTTTGCATCCCTGATGTAGAGTAGCGTATGTAATCTAGCGTAGTCTAATCTCCTTGACGCATAACATGCCGCGGCATGGCTTCATTCATTACCACACGTAAACCATGGCAATAACAATAGCAAAAGTAGGATTCACCCGCATTCAACACACCGTGTGGGCAGTGTAGCTCAATTTGAGGGGGCGTCATATGAATGTCATTGCGAATTATTAAAATGCAGAGGTGCACAGTCAATAAAACAAAACAAAAAAATATTAGAAAGAACATTGGCAGGCAAGTGCTAGTCATTTGAAAAAGTTTTTTGTTTGGATGAAAGTAACTGCACCAATCGTAAGTTTTTTCTAAAGTTGTTCAGGTTCACCGTTGGGTCATTACTTTTGGTTAAATAGCCTATCACTTTTATTGGAGCTTCCTCGATAAAAATCACTCGTATTACTCACACATGCTTATCGTGTCATTTTGACCACTGAATTAGCCCACCTGCTTTCTGCAAAACACAAACGAAGGAATTGCAACAGTGGGCCATGAAGATGCTTGCTAGATTCTGATACAGGCAGTTGTATAATTGATGGTTTTCTAGCCACTTTCGGGTAACGCCGAATGACGAGCTGCGTAGTTTTTAATGTATTTGCGCATGGTGGAGTGCTACAGCATGACAGTCATTCTTGTAACGAATTTTATGACAAAGAGGCGTTGGAGACGTTTGTGTGATGCGTTATCACTGGTAACAACACTTGTTATAATAATAAATGCATATTAAAATGCTCAAAACAATGCTCCAAGAAGTGGGGGAACGGCGTTCCCCCGCGTCCAACGCCCACTACAATCCTGCACACACACGCACGCACACACACGCACGCACATACACACACACACACACACACACACACCCACACACAGATATACACAAAAACACATGTGCCTGTACATTCTGACAAGATTAACATTATTTGGAGTGAAAAAGCCAAATCTCTTGGATGATCCTTAGAGATCCCTTTCTCTTTACGTAGAGGAATTTAAACATTTGTTCTGTGTATTATAGATGCCCCAGAGGATTATGGAGGATCTCCCATAATGCACTATATTTTGGAACTCAGTCATACTGGTAAGGACAGTGACACTTAACTGATGCGTCAAAATACATCACTGTGTCAGGTGTTAAATTTTTTGCATTGTATATTTGTGTGTGTGTGTGTGTGTGTGTGTGTGTGTGTGTGTGTGTGTGTGTGTGTGTGTGTGTGTGTGTGTGTAGATGATCAGTGGGAGGTAGTATACACTGGACCTCAGCAGGAACATGTATGTGATGGTTTGGAGCCAGGAACTTCGTATAAACTCAGAGTGTACTGCCAGAACCAAGGAGGACAGAGCCAGGTATATAAACACATGCACACAACACTAAAACACACACACTCACACATACTTACAGGCACACACGTATGCACATACTATACATACTTAAGTAAATAAGTACCGACACTTGGATCAACAGATAGACACACACCCGTCCACACAGGCATAACACTGTTTGTGATCAGTTGTGAATGTTTACAATAACTGTCGTCCTGCTTCTCCAGGTGTCTGAGTGCCTGTCAGTACAGACTGCCCCAGTGCATCCTGGGCCATGCCGAGCTTTGTCTGTGTCTGGAGATGCATTACCCTCAGAGATCACACTCAGCTGGGGTAAGTCTCATACGCATACGCACACACACACACACACACACACACTTTTCTTTGATATCCCAGGTATGTGTGTATTTTGTATTGTTTTCTGTGTATCTGTGTATGTATATATTAAATAACCATTAAACAATTAACAAATAAAATAAATAAATAGATACATACATAACTTAATATATACATGAATAAATAAGTATATGTTACTGAGTAAGTTTGTAAAATAAGTTGTACCTGATTTGACATATTCTTTAAATCACACACAGAGGCACCAGAGTGTAATAGCGGTTTGGATGTGTGTGCGTATGCTGTGGAGATGGCCGACTCAGTGGATGCAACACACATACACGTGTACGAGGGCCCTGATCGGAGCTGCGTTGTCAGATCCCTGCTACCCGCTACAGGCTACTGTTTCTGGGCCAGAGCTGCCAACCAGGCAGGGGTAATGACAAAAAATAAACCCCTAACTTTACAAACTCAGCACACACACACACACACACACACACACACACACACACACACACTTTATGCACACCATCTTCAGATGACTATAACCATCAGTCACATTATTGAGTGAGCTTGTATGTATCTTAAAATCCTGAATTCTCTTTGCCACATTTTTGAACACTCAGTGATGTGTTTTGTGTCTGTGGTTGTGTGTGTTTGGGTCCAGTGGGGTCCTTGGTCAGACATGTTCGAGGCCTCCACAGCTGCTGGACCCCCACAGCCATGTGGTCCCCCAGTCCTGACCGTCAGGAGTCCCACGTGCGTCAACGTCAGCTGGGAGGTCAGTAGCAGCCTCATCCTCATTACTAGCTGGGGTTCCCCCTTCACTGTAAAGCACTTATTGTAGGGTGCCTTGATAAAGCTCTATAAAAAGTTGTTGTTGTTGTTTAGTTTGCATAAAAGGCAGTTAGTGAATGAAAAGGTACACAGACTCTGAGATTTCATTTTGACAACATTTTCAATAAACGGCAAACAAATCAACTGGATCTGTCTCCATGACTGATAAGGTACCAGGTAGTGACAATTAGTGGCATAGTGATTAAGTGAGATCAAAATTCAGAAGCACTTGAGTAGGCTCAGTGAAAGTGAAATATAGAGCTCAGTGTAATATTAATTGTGCCCTAACTACAGGTACCACCGTGTAACGGGTCGAAGGTCTGTGAGTTTCGGCTGGAGTGGGGGTTGCAGGGCGGGTCCCTTCAGGTGATCTACCATGGCCCCTCGGCCTGCTGGGAGATGACAGAACTGACCCCTGCGTCAGAGTACTGCTGCAGGGTGCAGGTAAGAGGAAACACCAGCGGATATCTCCAGAACTACCGGGAGTACACCAGTACTATCAAAGCCAGGTTTCTCCAGTTCCATACTGGTGCTGGTAGTGGTCTAACTTGTATTTGGTTGTCTGTATTGGTGGGCTCACTAGGTTCCAAATCCGAAACCTAACTAGGGTGTTAAGTCCCAAAACTCATGGATCTGTGTGAGACGTTTGACTCCCTGACTACTCTGCTTTGTGTGTTGGATCCATACTGTAGCAGTAGACTACAGTACCCATAAAACAATGGGAGAATTTCTAGTTTTATTCAGCAAAGGTGTTGACACTGATATAACATCACAGCATCTAGTATCATTCATTATATAGATGTGTATGTATGTGCCTCTTTAATTTATACTAAACGTTAGTTCCTTTTTCTCTCAGGCTGTCAGTGAGGCTGGGGAAGGGCCCTTTGGGGACATCACCATGGTAACGACTCCCCCTTCAGTGCCGGCAACAGTGGAGTGTGTTGAAGAGGTTTCTGCCGAGTCTGTGAGTGACAGGACAGCCGGCGCTTCCCCCTCACGGCTCGCTCTAAGGTGGAAGGAGCCCTGTTGCCATGGTGCGGAGATCACAGGATACAACATTGATCTGGGAGAACAGCTCCCCCTCTCTGTGGGGAGGATCAATCACCACATGCTGGAGAACCTGCTGCCTAATACCACATACAGGTAAGGTGAACAGGGGGTTAGGAATCCTTGTGTATCAACTGATCTGTGATGTTTTATGAGTGACCATCTTTTATTGTAATGGTCAAGCAATATTCAGCCATTTCCCCCTATGTAGCTGTGGCTATCATGAGATGGTCACTTCTCAGAACATTTAAAGGAGAAATCGTATCGTTTCGTTTCGTTTCTCGAGGTCACCGAGTACTGTCGGTACAAAAGGGTGTGTTTGAGTAGACTGACCTTTTTATAACACTTTTTAGGGTCAGAGTTCGGGCTCTGAACAGCATTGGAGCTGGACCTTACAGCTGCCCACTGAGGGTCCGTACTCCCCCTCTGCCCCCTGACCCCCCCTCGCTGGAGTGCACCGTCTGCAGCCCCCACACTCTGAAGCTACGCTGGGGAGAGGGGCCCACACGCACCCCCACACCCAGGGGTACACACTACTGCCTGCACATGCAGACAGGCGGGGACAGGTACTGACATTACACACATGTACATATATTCTGCTCATATACACATACACAAATATGTACTGTATGCGGTGAGGACTAAGGAGATCTAACACACATAAACAAAATACACACAAACATAAACACAACATCCAGTTTAATTTAGATGTGCAGACCTCTAGTAGTTCTAGCTTGAGCCAATAGGAGGCACTGTTTAACTATGCTACTACCGCATGGTAGAATACTATAATAACTGGTCATTTACAGCATCGATGAACACAACAAGCATTTATTAGTCTTGTGTGTTGTGTGCTTATGTATGTATTTATTTAAATGTGCATTAATATTAAATCACTTGTGTCTGTGTGTGTGTGTGTGTGTGTGTGGGGGGGGGGTCTGTTTACTTCCAGGTTGGTGTGTGTGTACAGCGGTTCGAGCCACTCGTTTAAGCTGCAGCGTCTCAGTGAAGCCACCGAGTACCAGTTCAGCATCCAGGCAGTGAGCTCAGCTGGCCGGGGGCCCCTTTCCCCCCTCTACAGCTTCAGCACCACCCGCTCACCCCCACCTCAGCTGAAAGGTACACACACACACACACACACACACACATACACATACTGTACACACACACACACACACACATGCACACACACGCGTGCGCTCGCACGCACGCACAGCATCTTTAGATCTAGATTAAACTATTATTTAGTTGTATTATTATTGAGTTACTACCATTGTTTAGTTACCATTGTCACCTGTCTCTCCTGTAAAAAGCTCCAAAGATTGAACCAGTCCAGTGGAACATGTACTCCGTTACCTGGGAGACCCTCCAGCCAATGAAAGGAGACCCTATGCTGTACACACTCCAGCTGATGCGGGGAAAGGAAGTGGAGCGGGTAAATAGTCTACACAGCCTCCTACTCCAGTAACACAGCAATGGACACGTCACTACTTAAAACACCATATGTTATAGATACTTATTCCACTGCTTGGTTGAATTTCCCATTGTCCTACGTAATTTAGAATGACCATTAACCGTATGTTATTTGCACACCTATGAAGTAGATCCATTTTTTTGGCCGTATCACACTTGTATATTAATTCGCCAAACTCGTTGTGAAGTTTAAATGAAGCGTCACATTGCATCCAAGCTGTAAAATGCAGACGTTCAGAACATAGTAACATTTTAGCATATGACGGAGGTGGCTTTTAGCTACATGGATGACAGCAGGCTAGGTAAAATAGCGATGTTTCAAAGCTAAAGTTCAGAATCTTGGGATACGCCCGCTTGACAACGGGAGAGATAGAACTAACGACTGGCCTTTGGCCGTAGCAACCATCCACTTAGAACTAGTAACGGCAGTTTGTCCTGCACGTTGAGAAATTAGTTGATATGTGTCGGAAGAAAGTAGTTCTACAAACAAGACAGTTTTAGCGATTAAAACGTTTAAATTGTAACAGGAAATGAGCACAACGCAAGTGGCAACAGTGGAATAAGCGTGATAATGGACTCCACGGTGGTCTGTTCACAGAAGTTAATGCACTTACGAGGTTTAAACCTCCGGCCGTTTTACAACCTCGACCGTGCATTAACTTCTGTGAACAGACCACCGTGTCATCCATTATCCCTTACATAACATTATGTTATAGATTTCATGGTCTTTGGAATGGACACTTAGTTTTGTCTCGGATTTACACTAACTCTACAATGTTAAACCCTGTTACTTTTCTCTCTTTTTCTCTCTCTCTCTCTCTCTCTCTCTCTCTCTCTTCTCTCTCTCTCTCTCTGTAGCTCTACCGTGGGGCTGCCACCTCTTACACCTGGCAGGGTGTGCCCACGAGCGCCGACTGGCGCGTGCGTGTGTGTGCTGGGCGACGCAGGCCAGAGGGAGGTGAGCTGTGGGGGCCATACAGCCCCGGCACAGCCCTGCCCGCCCTCCCTGATGCCAACCGGGACGCCAAATCAGTGGCAAATGCCAGCAGCAGCAGCAGCGGTGGGCAGTGTCACCGAAGGTGGAAGCTCACAGACGAGCACTTCGCCTTGCTGGTGTTGGTGGCATTTGGTGTCGTGGCAATCCTGTTTGCCGTGCTCATTCAGTATCTGTTCCTGTGTAAGGACTAAGGAAGAGAGAGAATTAGAAGAAGTTGAAGAAGAAGAAGAAGAAGAAACAGATGTAGAGAGAGAAAGAGAAAGACAGCAAGAGAGATGAAGAAAAGAAAGCAGGAGCAGGTCTCTCAGCACATTCTGTAACTGGCACACAGTGAGCTCATTTCATTTCCCAGTATATTATTATTATTATTATTATTATTATTATTATTATTATTATTAATATTATTATTATGTTTATTATTTTATTATTATTATTATCACTACTACTACTACTTCATATGAGACCATATTTAGTTGACATAAGAAGGTACTTTTTAATTTTATGCCATGACCAATGCAAACTGTGACGATAGATGTTTAGACTTAACGTCTTACCCATCTGTCTTCCCAAGAGAAAAGCTTCGGCCAGTGTGTCTGTGTTTCTGTGTGAGAAGCCAGTGGGGCTGTATCTCTGAACAGCTCTACATGATCTGGCTCATGATTTCTAAATGTTTCTGTATGTCCATGGCAAATGGCAAAACTGGACAAGGCTAGTCGTTCTGTTAGCTTTGGCACCCACATTCTTTTAATCTCCCTGAATGCTAACGCTACATAGATACAATTTTATACTTTTTTAAAATACTACTCATACACTGATGTGTCTTTGGGAGCTCCTGCAATGTCCTTCATTGAAGCCTGGGAAAAAATGTGGGCTGTTCCAATAGGATATATGTCAGGAACCGAGATTCATCTTGTTCTCTTTAAACTGTTATGACAGCAGTTCAAAGCGAGATGGTGCCAAAGCTTTCAATAAATATGCTCAACGTGCTGTTTTTGCAAACTCTCCCCCGTTAAGGTGGACAGAGAGTGTCATACTTTTACAGATTATTTTATCTAGCAGGTATATTTTAACATCAGCAACGCCAAGAGAAACACAAGTACATATTCTCTGATGTTGGGAGAGTTTAATATGTTTGGTTCTGCTATCATACACGTACACATATACATACATTCTAGTTATGTTTTATGTACACCTAGATAAAGCAGTACTCTCAAGATATATGAAGTATGCATTTGTTATAAATGTATTTCTATTTGGCTCAAACTGAGCGCCATAGTCTTTTCCTGGCTTTAGTCGACCATTGATACGTATGTATGTGTGGTGTTGGGAGGTTTATTGTGAGACAGTAAGCTGCAAGTTGAACTTACAAATCTTTAACCAGGACTAATTTACCTAATGTTACCATGAATCCTTATTAAGTATGTTAGTGGTTGTGGTGACAGGTTGGACAACTGTTATAAAATCATGTAAATGTCAGCTAAGCAATTCGAGCTACCTAGTTTGGCTAAATACTAATGTATTTCAATCTGCCAAACCAATTTAATTCTGAGTTTCTATGCCATTGTTGCTCTATGTCATGGTTTCTGGCTTCAGTATGAACCAGAGGGCAGTGGGGATGGTGGACGCAGTCACAAAAGTAGCGACGCTTTGACAGTTCAGAGGTCAAGGCCAGGGCCAAATCTAAGCCCGGGAAATGCCTCTTATCTCTGGGATTTGGAGGGAGGCCTAGTATTCACATTGTAGCACGTACATACATTTGGCAAAGTCCATATTTTCCCAGGGAGGTTTTTATTTTTTTATTTTTAAAAGAAACATGGTGCCTTTTGAACTTATTGTGATCTTCCTCCCTCGTTTGCTGGTCATCAAAACAAAAAGCAGAGATCTATCTGGCTCTACCAAGTCCCCACCATCCGTTCTCCCCTTTGAGGATTCTATTCCAGAAACCAAAATTGTAGGATCTCCCATGGAATAATTAAGTATGTTTGTTTATTACTTACTAAGACAAACATCTGGGAAATAGCCACTTATTCTAATCTGTCTTGTGTGGACTGTCCATGACCTCTGCTTCTGTTTCTCTGTGCTGTCCTGGTGAGCCCTATGCTCTGTAGTCTATTTGGTACACCCTTAGAAAGGAATAGGGTTCCTGTCAGCCATGTTATCATTGTGGGAAACTTTGAACGCTGCACAGTGACCTCAACAATCGGATGTGCCTGAACACCAAAACACCTCTTCTACAAGTACAAAATGGGGTTTAACTACAAATCACTTCCTGCTCATAGATTAGCATTGAGCTAGAATGGACGGTTATGTGTCCTGGTTGAATTAAAACTATGGTCCATAGCATTTGACTCCCATCTGTGGCATATAGCTCTGTTGATTTGGAAATCTTAGAGGAGACATTTATGCTGCCCTCACTCGCCTGCCTTTCAAATGGTTATATACTGTTTTATTTCAAACTTGCCTTTTTTCATAGGTGTAGCACTCTCCCTTATCCGAGAGATGTGTTTCCATTGGTAACACAACTTGTTGAATTACTTTTAGAGGTAAATAACATCTCGTTAACCTGCTGCTTACTTCATATCTTTAAACATTTGATTTCTCTGCAGCAGATGTTTGATAGATGATACAAAATCCCTGTTCCTACATACACTGTGAATGACTGTTATAATCCAAATTCAAAACTTGAGTTAACAGAACATATGTCATGGTACACTTCTCAAGTACAACAAAAGGTAATAAAGTCTTAAAACTGCCATTGCTTGATATACAGTACATATCTTGCAAAATGCTTGACCGGAGTCGTTGACTAAAATGACACTACCATTTGCTCCATTTATAGTTACATTGTCAAGGACTTTATTACCTTTTGTCAGACATAAACAACACTGTTAATAAGGATTCTCTGTGTGTCCAAATGTAATGACACTGGCTCAACTACAGGCTAACAAGTATCACCCAGGAACTCTCCAGGGATCTCATGTGGGGTTGTGTGTCACGCCATCATGCTGTAACTCGTACCTTATCTGTATTGCCCAACAAGAAGCTGAGCGAGCCTTTACGAAAACTTGAGTCAAGCTTACGCTTACTGTTTTTCAAGGACAACAGCCATACCACATTGCAATCAGTTCGAAATGTATGTCTCATACCCCTCTCTAAGCTTACCAACGATTATTGCTGCTACTACTCCTTCTGCTGCTCTTGTTACCTGTATCAGTTTAGTGAGAGAAAAAATACATTTTAACAGATTTATATGAAATTATTATTATTTTTCCTTAGTGGTAAATGACTTGTGACGTATGTAGGGTTATCACCTTTAGACCCTGTCCTCCTCGACTGAAGTTTGTTTGGTCTTTTTTTACGAAGCTGCTGGAGCTCTTGTTTGTATGTGTGTGTGCTCGTTTCCATTCAACCTCGAATTGGCTTCGGTTTGAAAGTGGGGGGTTTTCTCAGGCCAATAAGTTAATGAAATCACTTTATATAGCGGTATTCTGCATTGGATCATCTGAAAACAAACTCATTAATCGGTCCTGTGGTCTCATGGTTTCGCACACGGTTCTGTCTGACCACAGAATTGGATTGCGCTCTTGCGCTCAATGACTTGGGTCCACTGATCTTGAGTAAAAAATTCTCAAAGTTTCTGACAGATAGTCCTTGTCTGATTTAAACCTTTGCTCACATATACAAATTATTGTATACTTTTCATGTATTTTTCAATTTATTATTTTATCAAAAGGGTTGAGCTCGGCACAAAAAGGGCTTTCACTGAATCATGGGAATTTCTCCAATGAATAGGGGAAAAAGGCAAAAGAATCTTCACACTTACCCTCTCATCCCACGTGCCAGTATTTTCAGACCACACAAACTGAGTTTTACAGCATATTCTCTTTATTTTGATACTGAAATGTATTTTTTATTTTAAATACAAATGTAATACATTCCAAAAAATATTTATCTACATCATTGGTCATTATTTCTAGTACAGATCTCACTGTTTATGTTATCTGTTTTGTTCTATTGCTAAACACAAGAAAAAGATAAACTGCCATGTATTATTGTCATAACTAAATTGTAACAATCATAGATAATATATTTAATATGGCAAATAAATTATAGTCCTTATATGAAATGCCTTGTCTGTCTTGGTCCTTTCTTTTATACATAGCCTATGTTTACCTTCTGATATGCTATCCTACCCTCAAGTCACACAACAGTGTAAAGAGATTGCTGGTGGTGTTACCAACTGTGTTCAAACTGTGCTGACCTACACAAGTATTCGGATGCCTGCCATTACACCCATAGGAGCTTCAGTGACATTAATATGGAATTTGTCCCTGCAGCTGGGAAGGCTTTCCTTAAAGATTTCAATTTCGATTTCGATTTCGATTTAGAGGGGTCTTTGGGAATTTTTGCCTATTCGTCCAGAAATGCATTTGTGAGGCCATGCACTGATGTTGAATGAGGAGGTCTGGCTTGGAAGGTTTGATTCATATTCATCCCAGTAGTGTTTGATGGTGTAGAAAACCCTGTTCCCCGCAAGCCAGTCAATGTCTTCCATATTAAAAAATCCCTAAACATGTCTTTATGGCCCCTTTATGTGCACCGTGTACAGTCATGCTGGTGGAGGGAAAATGTAATGTTTTCAGGGGTTGGGGTTGGGTCAGTGAAGGGAAATCTTTATGCTCCACTCTAAACCAAGACATTTTAGACAATTATATGTTTCCAACTTTTTAGTAACAGTTTGAGGAAGCCCTTTTTAATTCCAACATGACTGTCATTATCGACTGTCATTACAAAGTCATTATCGGCGGGAGTTTGATCAGAGACTTTCTAATGAGGAGACACAGCACTCAAAAAATCCTCCATAGAAATGCATGGGGTTAGTTTATAACGCCAATATGGCCGTTGTCTACACATATCCCACCCCTTCCTCGCCAAACCGGTGACATGTGAATACATTGAGCCAATCATGTGGTGTGATGTGAATACATTGAGCCAATCAAATGGTGTGTTGTGAAGACATCGTGCCAATCATGTGTTGTGCAGCTGGAGCAAGGTTGGTGTCGTGAAGCCTTGCGCACGCACATTTCTGCAGAATAGGATGCCCGATGAGTGCCCAAAAAGCGTTGCAATATGGCCGCCGAGTGGAGGGACTTGCCTAAAAGGACTTTGGTTTGATGTGGAAGAACTTGACTGGCCCATAGACAAGTTTCTCTATGCCATCAAACACCTTTGGGACTAATTAAGGTGAACTGACTCCATAATATGGATTTAGAATGTGATGTCATTTAAGTTCCTGTGGGTGTAATGGCAGGTGTTCTCATACATTTAGGGTACCTATTCCCAAACCTCTCCCTTTCTTTCTCTCTATGGCTCTCTTTTTGGGATTTACATACAGTAGAAAACAGAATGAGGATGAATGTAGGCCTAGGGCGTACTGTGCATAGTCACCTTTCTATTGCCACCATCACAGATAGGATTCACCATAACAAGGCTATTTTTGGAATACGCAGGTCTGTTACTCAAATGAGTTACAAAATGTCAGGTGGAGATCCTGTTACCAAGGAAGCTATGCAGAATGTTGCTGCAATGCAAAGCTTTAAGCAGGACAGTGACACATGTGCATGATACAAGTATGCACCCAGTGTTGAATGTAGCTTAGGCTCTTCTCAGCTTTAACAGCTGTGGGGCGTGAGCACACAAAGACACTTACCAAGCCCACTGCCCAGAGGCTAGTTTAGCCTAAACAGTGGCTATGGTAGGTAGTCTGCTTTGATCCTTAGCCGAGGCCTATGTTAAAGGTGCAGTCAGCAATCATATGCGATTTCAAACCCATAAAAATTTTTGTCACATTGAGCAATCCTTTCCTCACAACCGCTAACTGTCCCATTCCGTGAGAACACTGTGGTCACTGTAGGCAGCCCAGGGTCCAAAAAACTGGAAATAAACAAAGTGAGGGCATATACTGTCCCCCAAACAAAAACAAAACCCTGCGTGGTATTTCGCTGGGAATACTCAAGGCAGGGGTGAGCCACCTCTTTAGTGTGTATAATACATTTTAATATTAACATAAACAAATTCAACTTCCTGCGCAATCGCTGACTGCACCTTTAATGGTAGACTCTCCAGTGGAAGCACTCAATTGCAAACATGATAGTCTGCAGGAAGATAAGTCCAATCAGTCATGTCCAGTCATGGTCCAATCTTATTCTCACGGACTCACAGACTTTGATGTGTGTGAGGGCTCATCCCACTGTGAGATTGTGAAGTGCATGAGGGCATGCTCACAGACTTTCTGAGCCCTTTCCATGAGTCAGCATTTCTTCAGTCTTTACCTAATGGAACACAAAAGTTTTGCCTCACACTCAATTTCTGGTCCACACGTGAACTGGTGAGCATGCAAAACTTTCTGGTTCTCACGAGAAAGCATGTGCACCAGAAACATCCAATGACTACAGCACAGGATTACTTTTCAATCTAGGTCTTCATTATAAGGACATCGCTGCTTTGCAAGTTGCCACCTTTTTTATTGGGATTGGACAGTTACTTCAATTTATGAACAATTACAAAAATCTGGCTGATTTCACGGATATAGGCGCTTATAGGATATAGGATATAAGTATTTGAGTTCTTTGCGGGGCTGTCCGCTGGATTTTGCGCATAGCCTGTTCACAGCCTGCATGCTGTAATAGCCGATTGCATTGGGTTTCAAGGCAAAATGTAATTAAATCTCTTGAAAGCCTGCGGGTCAATATATGAAAAAAAAAACACCTAACCTTAAAAAAATTGATGCAAAAGGTTTTTCAACTGATTATGATACCTTTAGATGTACTTAATAACATATTAAAAATCTGACCCCAGTAAAGGGGTCATTTTCAAGATGGTGTCCAAGATGGCCACCAGAAGCTAATTTGGGATATCTGAAGTAGGGCTGTCAAAATAACTGATTAATTTCAATTAATTAATTTGAGAAAAAATAACTGATTAAAAAAATTAGTGCAGATTAATCGATTCCGTATGACCTTTGATCCCGAGCCGTTCTAGTCAGTAAAAATTAGACTGTAAAATGAAGGAGAGAGAAGAAAACGTGCTGCCTGGATCATTGATTGGAACATTTACTTTTAAAAAACGGCCTGATGGTGTTGATAAAAAATAAAGTGTTGAAAATAAAGTCCTCTGCAATGTCTGCAGCAAGGATTTGCATATCACCGGAGTTCATCAACTCTGTAGTCGCACATCAATGCAAAGAAATAAGTGTTGACATTGAGGGGAGTGTTAATTTATTTTCATTGTGTCCCCTAGGTTATATCTGTGGCCTGAAATGCCTTGTATGTGAAAAAAAACTTCTTCCCTAAGCACTTTTGAATTTATTTCCTCAGCATATTAGGTCATATCATAGATTATTATGGCAATTATTTGAACAGTGAAACTAATAATAAAAGAGTCTTTGAACTTTAATGTCACTAATGCTGATTATTCAATGATTCATTTGAATTTAAATATTTAAATACTTTCACAGCAAAAATTATATATGCGATTAATTTAGATTAATTAATCACAGAGTATGTAATTAATTAGATTAATTTTTTTAATCGATTGACAGCCCTAATCTGAAGCATTATTCAGCCTAGGAAAGTGTTTTTCGTGTTTAATCAGAGGTCACTGATTCATATATGTCAGACTAAAGTATCAGTTCATCATTTTCAAAGACTTATCATTTTCAAGATGGCGTCCAAGATGGCCACCAGAAGCTAATTTTGGCTATATCTGAAGCATTATTCAGCCTAGCAAAGTGTTTTTCATGTTTAATCAGATTTAGTGGTCACTGAATCATATATGTCACACTAACGTATCAGTTCATAATTTTCAAAGACTTGTCATTTTCAAGATGGCATCAAAGATGGCCACCAGAAGCTAATTTTGGCTATATCTAATTTATTAAATATTTAATCAGATTTAGAGGTCACTGAATCATATATGTCACACAATCCTTCATTAAATCATGCCACCCTAAAAAGATGGTTGTGGCATAACAAGAGGTCATGAATTAATTATAATCTATTGAATTGTAATTAGTCCCTCCTTTTCCACAACATTCCAACCATGCTGCCAATTCGGTCTACTTAAACCATAGAGAACGATAGACATAATTTCTTTCTACTTTTTTTCACGACTTTCTGTCAGTTCAGTCACATACATACGACAGACTATTAGGGCCACACATGAAGAAAACAAATTTTTACCATGATGTGAAGCCAAACCCAACATGTCGTTTCAAGTCGACATGTCAACTTTATATACACAACATTTTGAGAATAAAGTTGAAATATCATGTCAACTTTAATCTCTAGGATCTTTGGTGTCAGCAAAAGACAGCATTCCAGAAGAGGAGATTTTGTCCTTCACTCATGTGCTAATGCCTTCACTACTCCCAATCAGACAACAGAGGTTATTGGTGAATTAAGATGCCAAGTGATGGCTTTGGTGGGAAGTCCACAGACTCTCTTACAACATTATGGCACAACACCCTCAGTAGTAAGGTTGTCTTTGCGTCATTATTTGTGACTCTAGAACGTCTCCCTCCAACTGAATCTGCTAGTAAGCTTCACAGCTTTTGAAATTTATCCACTGTAACTGCAGTGTGCATTTCTGCAAGACACTCTTCTGTTAATGTAGATACAGATTACGCTTCACTGCTGCCTGTGGAACATGTCAAAATGAACAATGTGACAATCTGCACAACTTCCTTTTAGAGGACTGGAGGATGATGGATTATAATGAATAATGATATAGTAATTATTTCTGATATACAAATAAATATAGTTTAAGATTAAGTTTAATTAGCTCCCCCCTAATGATAGATGCCAACATGTATGATGCACGCAAATATATGCCTACAGTATGCCATGGGTTATGGTTCACTAAAGTCATAGAACAGCCAAAACTATATATATTCTAAAAGCATACCCTGTACATGAAATATAACATCAATCAACTTATGTTCCACCACACTTTGCATAATACATAGGCAGATCTAGTGTACAGCTGATACATTTTAGTAGTTCAGGGGAAACAAATTAAACATCCTAAACTATATATTTTCTGAAAGCATATAACCTGTAGATGAGACATAACACAGTTAAGACATGTCCCATCTTCCTCCATGAATGCACAATGCATTGCCCTCTATTTTGTGTAGTGAATAGTGTAAAGTGGATACATTTGGGCATGTCCAGTCCAGGGAAAACAAATGAAACACCCTAAACAATGAGTTTCTGAAAACATATAACCTGCAGATGAGATATAACACCAGATAAGACATGTCCCATCTTCCTCCAAGCCTTGAACAATGCATTGACTTTTATTCTGTATAAGCAAATCTAGTGTAAAGTGGATACATGTTGGCCTATATTATCTAGGGAAATCAGATTAAACACCCTAAACTATATATTTTCTGAAAGCATTATAACCTGTAGGTGAGATATAACACCAGTTAAGACATGTCCCATCTTCCTCCATGCCATGCACAATGAATTGCCCTCTATTCTGTATAGTCTACAGTAGGTCATTTTTTTTTTAAATTAAAGGAGAATTCCGGTGTGATATTGACCTAAAGTGTATTGAAACATGATACCGAGTGTGAACGTATGTCTCATAGCCCATCTCGGCTTGTCCCCTGCACTCCAAAATCTGGCGCTAGTTAGCCGATGCTACCAACAGCTTTTTCAATAGTGGTGCTTCGGCATCGGGCTAGCCATGCAAATAAATCACTGTTTTACACCCATTTACGAGGCTCAATGTATCTCCACACTTCAATCAGATTCCAAAAATAATTCAGTGGAAATGCATGGATTCCAGTTTCTTCCAGTAGCAGCAACTGGAATCCATGCATTTCCACTGAATTATTTTTGGAATCTGATCCCTTATCATACCTGTTCATTCTTACTCATCGCTCGACTCATCGTGACTAAATTCAAGATGGCTGCAAACGCTAAACTTCATGAAGATACTGTCTGTATAAATCGTCTTGTAAGTAAACTACCAGTGCTTTTTCAAAGTTCTCAATGTCTCGTTTTAAATGTCAGGGCCCTCGGAAGTCTACTAATGAAGTGTGGAGATACATTGAGCCTCGTAAATGGGTGTAAAACAGTGATTTATTTGCATGGCTAGCCCGATGCTGAAGCACCACTATTGAAAAAGCTGTTGGTAGCATCGGCTAACTAGCGCCAGATTTTGGAGTGCATTGGACAAGCCGAGATGGGCTATGAGACATACGTTCACACTCGGTATCATGTTTCAACTTTAGGTCAATATCACACCGGAATTCTCCTTTAACCCTGAAGGCAAATCATGTTAATTTTTGGCATACAACATTTTTAGGGGTTTTGAAGGGGGCTGAATTCAAACCTTCTGTATGCCAGGCTCAAAAATGTCCCATAATGCCTCAAAATGGAGAAATCCAATATGGTCGCCGCCAGGTCAAAATCGAATTAATCACTTATCTTTTGGCATGTACAAGGTAAAAAACGGAATGTAATGTGCTTTTATAGGTTTTCACATATAGGGAATTCAATGCCATGCTCAGATTTAAGATCGACTAGAGAAAATGCTTGAAATTAATGTACATGGTTAAAATTTTTGTCTCGGATAATGAATAATTCATGAAAAAAGAGGACCATAAAACAGGTTGATGGCTTTCTGAAGAATTTACTTGAAACATGTTTAGAAACAAAGTTGATTACCATATCTTAACTATCTATTTATATTATTTATCTGTATTTGTCTACTTATCTGTATTTTAACTATTTATTTAATAATGCATATTTTCCTATTTATTTAGTAATTAATCTATTCTATTCTATTCAATTCTTGAAACTTCTTGGTATGGAGAGGTAGACTACACACTTAGGCTATCCTAATCATCCTCATCCTCCTCCTCTCCAGCAGTGTTCTGAAAGGTGCTGCTGCTGCAGCTGCATGACTCCATGCATAACATGCCACTTTTCCTGCAACTGCAGCACAGGCTTAGACATCCCTTGAAGCAACCAGGAGGTGATCTCCTTACAAGCTTTTGGAATTGGTGAGAGATAGTAGCTGTGGCACTAACTGATCATCCACATTTGGATGGCCATGATAAGTGTGTGTTGTGTTTGGGCCACCAACATGCTTTCTAGGCAAGGGATGCCCCCCAGTCGTGCATGAATTGTTTTATTATGCCTATACATACAAGCCGTGGGAGGCGAGCTGGCCCGTCTGTTTGAGGAGGTCGTTGGCAGGGCATACAGGGCTTTTGATATTCCCCTTCCAGAGAAGCCCCTTGCCTCTGCATCTAGGTTCCACACAGACATGACTGAGCGCCCAGTGGCTGCGCTCATTCCCCTCCTACCAGACTTTAGTGACTTGGTCTGTCGCCAGTTTTCCTCCCCAACTACTTTTTGTAGGTGGTCTGGCCAGGCTAAGGTGCTTTCCAACATGCACGGCGAAGGGCTGATTGGTTGTGGCTCGCTCCTCCCAGTGGATCAAGCTTTGGAGCCCCTCCTGTTCCTGAGGTTTGCGTTCGAGGGTCGGGTCTTCGAGTTCCAAGTCGTCCAATTTGGAATCTCTCTGGCCCCACGAACCTTCACCAGGTGCATGGATGCAGTTCTGAGGGGGCTCAGAATATTAAACTATCTAGACGACTGGGTCATCTGTGCAACCTCAGAAGTCCAATGCCGCCTACACATGGCCGTGTGACCAGTGAGACAGCAGCCTGTTGCTTCACCGTTCTCGATGGTCAGGGCTACAATGGTCTCTGGACGGACCCTTGGCTATCCCAGCACATCAATGTCCTGGAGCTGAGGGCCGCTCTCTTAGCCCTCCGGCACTTTCTACCGTGGCTAAGAGGCCAACATGTGATGGTGAGGACCGGGGGGCTTGGGTCATCTCCAGGTCTTTGCAGCCTGGCATCCCCTGTTCAGCTCTCTCAGAGCAGTTCATGTGTCGGGGGCCTTGAATGCTGCGGCCGATATCTTGTCAAGAGGGGGCCCACATCCCGGAGAGTGAAAGCTCTAGTTAGCTTCTTCCAATTCACAAAGGCTAACTAGCTAACATTTTTTTAGTTTCTTATAATATATGAATTATTCAGTTAGTCTATACATAATCCTCACATAACAATATTTACATGCTATTACAGATGTATTACATGGTCCTAAACAAATTGTTATGATATTATGTTATAGTTACGGCTGAGCATCATGTGAGGGGAGCGACATAATTCACAAGCGCCTCCTCAGTGTATAGCCAGAGGGTGTGGCCTCATTCAGGGTTACATATGGGTATTTGTGTGTGTAGCGGTAAGGGTAGGGGTGTCATCATAGCACACTGGACATCAAAACAATAGGCTGAGGTACAATATTTCATTAGTAGGCAAATCTAGTAGTAACAGTTTTAAACATAGGCCTTTAGGTTAAGAGTTTCAAGCATTTTCTTCAAATACTAAATAAATAGTTAAAATACAGATAAATAATATAAATAGATAGTTAAAATATGGTAATCAACCTTGCTTCTAAACATGTTTCAAGTAAATGCTTCAGAAAGCCATCAACCTGTTTCATGGTCCTCTTTTTTCATGAATTATTCATTATCCGAGATAACACCTACAAAGGCATACTTTCTGGTGCGCATGCTAGACTTTCTGGTGAGCACATGAAACTTTTTTTCCTTTGGTCATCTCCCCTTAGGAGCTCTGTAGTGGAATGCAGTGTCTTGGGCATGAAAAAATTGCATTGCACTGCAGAAATGCAATAGCCTATTTTGGACATGAATTGCATAGTGCTTCAGAAAAACTACAGGTTTGTTCCAAAACTGCAGTTATTTTTTGTAAGTAAATTATATTTCTTTTGAGCCCTTAAGCCTCTCAAGCTGAATCACTCATCAGTGGATGTCCTTTATACCAAAAATAACTGCACTACTTCAAGTGTCAAAACTGCATTTCTCTAAAAAGAATTGGAGGAATTATCGGCAGTTCATGTGGAATGCAATCTTCTGGACATGTGACAGCATTGCGCTACATAATACTGCACTGTAATATTTTTTACATGAAAATATTATTCCACGGCATGGTAGGCCTACTTCAAAAAAGCTGCCGTGTTTTTCTCCCATAACTGCAGCTATTCTTGGTAAGGGGTTTGTTAATGCTTTCATAGTGCCTAGGGGGATAAATGAGATAAGCGCCCTAAGGTCTAGGTCTCCATGGGACGTAAGCTGTTTGCACGTTAACAAACTTTGAACAAGGGTGCAATGTGACTGCTGAGCATCGAGTTCTGAATTGCGACAGCTGTCCATTTGAACTTTCCATTCAGTGTTTACAATGAAGAATCAGCATTGCTTTGCCAAAGCATCGCGAGACTTATCGACCAACCGCATTTGGACTATCGGTCACGTGTTATATATGCTATTTTTTTTCCTTGGTACATTCTTGAAATTGTGATTTGTGAAATACAGCAATGGGTCGAGGACGCTTACTGTAGAGCATTACTATAAGGTATCTATTTGTATGTATATGTATTGTTCAAAATAAGGATTCTAGTCAATATCTTCAGACCAGTTTTTGCAAGGTTTATAGCTAGCCTGATGTCCAAATAATTTGGACTGTAGCACTAGAGTTCGGCTAAGCTAATCTAGCAAGCTAGTATCTAACTTGTCTCAGCAATTAGCTTGACATACAGTTAGCCGGGTAGCTAGCTACCTAACAGTGTACAGCCAGAGAATGTCTAATAAGCCGTAGACGGGCTCTGGTACAGCATATGAAGTAGCAAGCAGGCTAACGTTAACAGATAACAGTTTCTTATGCAGTACTTTTCACCATCTACACATTGTTGTTGTGCTCCATTAGCCGTCTGTTATTGTATGGTTGTACGAAGCTATCAACAGCCATCCACAAGTTGGGTAGTTTTGCTTGTTAGAAGAAATAAACAGCGATAGGCATTTTTTCTAACTTAGCTTAGCATGGCAAAACCAGTAACGTTAGTTTACAATATGGCATAGTTTTTAATTAGAGTAGTCAGATTTGACTCGTTTCCATTAACGTCTAGTTTCATGTTTGGACGTAGGATTTTATCGTTGTTATAACGTTAGCTATTTGGATAGACGCGTTAACGTTAACTTATACGATTTGGTTTGCGGCGAACGTTATTGTTTTGACAGTTTTAGGTTAACGTTAGCTGCGTTGCGTGTAAACAGGAAGTTGCTGATGAAGTGTCTTGTGACAGTGTGCAGCTTTTAGGAGTGTTCATGCACCGTTTAATGAAGTCGAAACAGAAACCTTACCCCTCCTCATTCTTTAACACCCTTTCCTTGTCACACGACTAAGCAATTCTACTGTCAGCTGACAGCTTCGGAGCATTGGTGTGAACTCTTTTCAACCCAGGGAAAATATTCGCAGCTGGCCATCACTAACGGTACCTATTCATTTGCCCTGACTGGTTGTTGCGCCAAACTGCTTATCAGTTGAGAAAAGAAACAATATAGAAAACTATGTTGCTAATACTGGTCAACCACAGTTGCACAATTAGGCTTGTTTTCGCAGTAGTGTCATGAGACCAAGACGTTGTTCAGGATTTGGTTGCACGTTAGTGCG
This sequence comes from Alosa pseudoharengus, assembly GCF_046254945.1. NCBI lineage: Eukaryota > Metazoa > Chordata > Actinopteri > Clupeiformes > Clupeidae > Alosa > Alosa pseudoharengus. The sequence goes on from NW_027468657.1 coordinate 24,241,195, forward strand.
GCTTTTGTCATAGCCCTGTTTCGGCCAGCATTTACCTTACCTTTTTTTTATTTATTTATATATATTTTTCTCCTACAGTAAATCCGAACACTCTGACCAAGGCCCCAGGAGTCGGTGAGTGTTCCGAGTTTGGCCTTCTGCACAGCGCTCTCTGTCCAAGGCAGGGGAAATGTCGAGCACAGCCATGAAGAAAAAGGTGATTGCTCTTTATTTGTGTTTGTGTGAATGTGGTGTATAGTAGCTTTAGATTTGCCAAGTCCACATTTTCGTGTTAATAGCATTATTATCATCTATAAACCTCAAGAAAGAATAGGCTTGCTAGAAAATGCATTGGGGAATATAGAAGCTCCAGGCTAGGTCACAGCTGTTTGATCGACACCATACATTTATGCAACCTCGGTGTACCCGCAGGTGGCGCTCTTGATGTATGTTTAGACTCATTAAATGCGAAGATCACAATTCTACAATCTAATACAAGTATGGGCAAATTCAGTGAATAGCTCTGCACTGTCCATTAGTTGTCACAAACTCTACTTTTCGAATATTATCAGTTTCTGTTAAGTGAGCAGCATTATCTTTCATATGGTATAGATTGAATCATTTCAACATTTAAGGCATGAGCTAGGTTTTTAATTGTGTTTTGTGTATCCTCTCTCTTGCTCATTCTCTCTCTCTCTCTCTCTCTCTCCATCTCTCCCCCCCTCTCTCTCTCTCTCTCCTGCTTTCCTTCCCTCCCACACACACATTCCCTCCATCTTGTCAGGTGCTGCTGATGGGGAAGAGTGGGTCAGGGAAGACCAGCATGAGATCAATCATCTTTGCGAACTACATCGCTAGGGATACACGAAGGCTTGGAGCCACGAGTAAGCAACCCGCACCCGCAACTGAGGTCACACCAGTTACTGTGTGTTTGTAATTCATGAATTAGTCATTGCCTCTTTTACTTTTAGACCCCCCCCCCCCACACACACACACACAAAGTTAATCTTTCCTCTCTTTGAATAAGAGGGAAATACTGGTCTATGGGTCCTCCAATGGCAGTTAAGTGGGTTTCTGCCACCACATGAATGAAAGGCTACATGTAAACAGTTTGGTGTCTGCTGCAGCCGTTAGCTGACCTAAACGCTGAATTGTTATTGAGTCACTCACTCCATTTAATGTATGGGAATATAAGAGGCTGTCATTGAACGTTTTCAAAGACTCTGACTGGTGTTCTGGTGTGTGTATTTGTAGAGTGTCTGTTAGTGTGTGAGAGAGTTTGCTTGCCAAGCTTTTCTGCAGGTGGTCAGGAAATGAAAGAGTGGAGCCTTAACGACGTGTGTGTGTGTGTCTCCTTGTCTCCTTTCTGCAGTCGATGTTGAACACTCCCATGTGCGTTTCCTGGGAAACCTGGTGTTGAACCTATGGGACTGTGGCGGGTAAGCAGGAGCTCACAGAGCTATGACATCAGCACACCATAATTCCTTGTGGGCCATTTGGCCATTTCATTAGTGTTCTCCAGTAATCCATTATGTCTTCCTGCAGAGTGACTGACTTATTAATCCCTGCATTTTACGTAATCTCCAGTACTTATAATGACGATCAAAAACATAAGATGCATTGTTGATTGATGAGCTTCAATATAGAGTAAGTGATAAATGTCACAGTGATGAAGCAAAAACTGCTAACAGGATGACTCCTTGTAATCCATCAAACCTAATCATGTATTTTCTGTGCTTATGCTATCAGAACATGTTCTGTCCTTGATGGGGAATAGTGTTGCTCTATTTGCCAACTGGTTGGCATTAGTGGGTATGTGTGGGGGTATTAGTGAGTAGGTAGTCTCTCATGAACCCCACCCTCACCCTATACTGGGCTCTTCTCCCTCACAGGCAGGACACGTTCATGGAAAACTACTTCACCAGCCAGCGGGACAATATTTTCCGCAACGTGGAGGTGTTGATCTACGTGTTTGATGTGGAGAGCCGCGAGCTGGAGAAGGACATGCACTACTACCAGTCCTGTCTGGAGGCCATCCTGCAGAATTCGCCCGATGCCAAGGTCTTCTGCCTGGTGCACAAGATGGACTTGGTGCAGGAGGACCAGAGAGACCTGGTGAGCAGGGGCTGGGTGGGTGGTTGTCTGAGCGGGACAGGTGACCCCTAGCAGTGTGTGTGTGTGTGTGTGTGTGTGTGTGTGCGCGTGTGTGCGCGTGCGTGTGTGTGTGCGTGCGTGTGTGCATAAAGGTGGGGCTTATAATACCAAGAACATTGTTTTATTGACCAACAGAGCTAGTGAGCGGAGCTGAGCGGTGCGAATATCCTGCTCCTCGCTCAGGTGGCTGCTCACTCAGCCGCTCCTCCACTCAAATTCACGTCAGGCGCTCCAACAAAATTGACCGTTCGCAAAAGCCACGCCCCCTAGTTATTGTTACTACGCCCGTCAAACTCAGAACGGAGCTGTCTAGAAATTCAATGGTAAGTTACAGTAGCTGTTAAGACTCTGTAAAAGTTACAGCACAATAGGCTCTTTTAGAGAGCCACGGACCTAAATTCATTTACAATTATTTACAATCCGTTGAAAGACTGCAGTATGACATGGAGACACATGTATAAAAACTCATATCCAGCTTTGTTGGGTGACAAACTTAAACGGGAGGCGAGTGTGATTCACTGATATTAATATTTAACGTTAGCTGTGCTAGATAGACTTGCATGCATATTACAAGGACACTGGGCCATGTCATGTAAGGAACATGGTGCTGCCAAAAAATGGAAACAGCCTACATTGCAGAGCCACTTCAACTTTATTATTATATGGTGAATAAATGTTACACTACTGTGCACAGCCCACTGATCTATAAAGATCAGTGGCACAGCCCCATGCTTCTCTGCCGTGACGAAGCTAGCACGTTACTAGCAGCGGTTAGCGAACTATGCTAACGTTAGTTATCTACAAGTCTCCTCCAAGTGACAATCATTTTATATACAATGCTGGCAATGCTGAAAACAATTAACATCCTTATTTATCTTACTTACATTGAGTTGACTGTGTGGCTTAATCCACACAGTCAGAGCACTGTCTGTTTCGTTATGGTTTGCTAAGGAGTAAAGGCTCATTCATTCACACCAAGAACGATAACTATAACCATAACGATAAAAGTGTTCACACTGAACAACGATAAACAAAGTCTCTCCTTGTGTTAATGAATGTGACGGTTAAAATTCAATGGGTTCTGATTGGCTATTAGCTTTTTATCGTTCTGAAAATCGCTCTGAAAGTGATCCCCAACGATATCCTTCTTCATGTCGTTCATATTAACAAGAACAATATTTATTTATAGCTATCGTAAAGGCCCATTCACACCAAGAACGATAACTATAAATACATATCGTTCTCGTTAATATGAATGACGACGTTCACACATAAACTATAACGATAACGACATGAAGAACAATATCGTTGGGGATCACTTTCAGAGCGATTTTCACAACGATAAAATGCTAATTGGCTATCAGTTCCAAAAATAATTCTGTGGAAATGCATGGATTACAGTTTCTTCCAGTAGCAGCAACTGGAATCCATGCATTTCCACGGAATTATTTTTGGAATCTGATCCCTTATCATACCTGTTCATTCTTACTCGTCGCTCGACTTATCGTGACTAAATTCAAGATGGCTGCAAACGCTAAACTTCGAGAAGATACTGTCTGTATAAATCGTCTTGTAAGTAAACTACCAGTGCTTTTTCAAAGTTCTCAATGTCTCGTTTTAAATGTCAGGGCCCTCGGAAGTCTACCAATGAAGTGTGGAGATACATTGAGCCTCGTAAATGGTGTAAAACAGTGATTTATTTGCATGGCTATGCCGATGCCGAGGCACCACCATTGACCGCCTTGTTGGTAGCATCGGCTAACTAGCGCCAGATTTCGGAGTGCAGGGGACAAGCCGAGATGGGCTATGAGACATACGTTCACACTCTGTATCATGTTTCAAAACACTTTAGGTCAAAATCACACCGGAATTCTCCTTTAAGTTAGCTATGAAGGGTTTGCAGTCTCACACTCGCTGTCTTACCTTTAGCTGCATCTGCAGCTCATTTTTCATTTACTCCCGTGTATGTAGTCCCATAGTTCCTTTCATTTGTCATCAAACATTTAATGTTTTTCTTTCCCATAAGCATTTCTTTTTCTTTCATATGGTGTAAGCTTTCACTCTATGTTTGGTGTTAACTGAACTACTCCTGGTTTTACTCCAAATCTCAGATCTTTAAAGAGCGCGAGGAGGACCTAAAGAGGCTGTCTCGTCCACTGGCGTGCACCTGCTTCCGGACCTCCATTTGGGACGAGACCCTCTACAAGGTGAGCCCACCCTCCTGACGTTACTCACACACACACACTGGAGCACTGGATGCACAGAACAGTCTGAAGTCTTGAGTAATCTTGCAAATCAGCAGCTACAGTGGATTTTGACAGTGACGGTTTATTCTTTCATGAGTTCGTTCTTATCAGAGTTCCTCACTCAATCCAGACTCCAGTCAGCTAGCATGGCAGCTCTCAGGTCTGCAGCAGCTAGGTGGTGTGGCTAGCGGCAGATCTATCACAGATCGCCCACAGCTGCCTTGAGCAATGTCTCTGACCAGACATTGGAAGTGCAGGATTTCAGAGGTCCACGGTAGTCATGGCAAGCTCTTCAGCCCAATGGACTAAAGTTAACTTGACATTACGGTATCAGCCGACTTAAAAGCAGAACAAAAGGACTAAGAATAGCACAACAACAATCGAAAATAACATCATTATACAGAAAATACGTTCAACTAGACAAGTAAATACAAAAATTGAACAGAACATTACATAAAATTACGAAAATTATAAAAAATCAAACAAAAACAGGATGCTAGACGGAGCGGCGTGTCTCGCCTGCGTACCTGTAACCAGATTAATGTTAATGTAATGTTTATTGATGTCATTGTAAGTCACTTCGGACAAAAGCACATGCTAAATACCATAAACGTAATGCAACATAATATCCTATGCTATACAAAACAGAGCTAGAGATTACTATTATAACATAGGATATAGAGATGCACTGACTGCAATTTTCTGGGCCGCTAGCGATTTCCAATTTTTCATAGAGTTTGACCTGCCGATTCCGATTTCATTTCTTCTAACCACTTTACAGCACACACAAATAGTTATTTTCCATCTTTTCTTTAATAGAACATGTTAACATAGAAATGTAATGAACTCATTAATAATGGGATGGCTTTTAAAAAAATGGAACAGGTGACCGTTTCTTCTTCTAGTCTAACTTCAGCTGCAGTATCAAAGTATAATGCTTCCCAGTGTGGGACATTCATTTCACACACTGCTAAATGCACTGCAGTGTTTCCCCTACAATGTATTCATCAGCGGCGCAGCGCCGCTCCTGGAATTCAAGCGCCACTGCAAAAAAAGTTGCCTAATTAAAAAAAAAAAAAAAAAAAAAACATGCAAGTGAACTTCAGGAACAGCTGCCGTTCGTTCAGGTTTGATGTCAACAAATAATAGTAGGCTAACGTTGAAGGCGCAGTCAGGGATTCCACAGGAGATCATGCTTGTTTGTGTTTATGTTTAAGTTTATCAGCAGACGCAATTTTGTGCAAAAAAACGTAGCCTACATTATGTTAACCAAGGAACCAAGTTAAACACGCCAGCGAGGTAGCTCGCCCCTCCCTTCAGTAGCCTATTCCCAGATAAATTCCACGCATTGTTTCGTTTTTGTTTGTGATACAGGCAATGCTTTCAAGCCCTGTGTTGCTAAAATACCTAGGCTGTGAAACTAAGGTCTAGCTAGCCTATTGGTGGGTTTAATTGAATTTGAGTAATAGGATACGCAACTATTTACATCTGGAGATAGTTTGTAATTCCTGTAGAGCTCACCAAAATTATAGAAATGATACAGTACAAGACACTTATCTCCTATGATCCAAGATAGATTTTCTTCAAGTTTTTGAACATTTATTTTACCAAATGACATGGAAAACATAATTCATTTCATCCACATATTCTTATGCACCATGCACAACAACGCTGCTAAGTTAGCTTAAAACCGTGAGAATCAAGCAAGCCCCACGGGCCGTCACGGCCTTAAAGTGACAGGCACTCAATTCGACTTGCATAGCACCAATACAGTGTAATGACATGAAAGAGAAGTCTATATAGTTTATACAGTGCTGTGCAAAAGTTAAGACACCCATGCTGAAATTGACTAAAGGGAGGAATAAAAAACATCTTTTGCCTTTTGTCTTAATGCCTTAAATAAAATAAAAAAAATAGGACATCAATTATTTTTGAATGTATCATGTATCGTAAATAATTCTAAATAGTAATAGTTTGTACAGTGGCTTAGCCTACAGTGTACAGTGGATAATTACTAATAATGGAAATGAAAAAGGTGAAAGAAAAACATGAATAATCCTGTTCAAGTACTGCAATAATAATGCTTTGTAAATGCTTGTGTTGATGGTTATGTCATAATTTGTAACACTCAATCTGTCCATTTCTTTCACAAAATCCACCAGAAGTCACCATTTAAGGAGTCGTTTTTTCAACATTTTCTTTTTTTTTGGGATCAACGATCAACAGCACCGCTGCTGGAAACATTTCTAGGGGAAACACTGCACTGTGTTATGGAACACCCATTTTTTTCTTCTCACATCCAATATCCAACTAAAAATACAAAAACATTTTCATGATACATTTGAACATGCTGCCATGAAACATATTTTCATATGCATTGATGCATTTATGGGAGGGTGAGGAAAAAGTGGAGTATCACACTAGCACAGGGGAGGAGGAGTGCTAATAGCGATTGATTAGGTGCTCCGCCATATGTATGAAAACAGTGCGCGTGTGTTTTGCGGTGAAAAACGTTAATCCAAATTCCGGTTAAATACAAAACTTTCAGAGAGAGCTGATTTAGTAGGCTTTACTGTAGGCTACTATGTCAAAAGCAACTTTATTTTTTGTTTGCCTTTCTAATAGGCTATCGTATGCACATTCACAACATCCACTTCCCAATCTGCTAGACTAGGGTATTAAGGCATAGCCCTAGTCTACGTGCAGTAAATAGTTTGAGTATTTTTTAAGTAGAGTAGAACTACTAGGCCTACTCCGTACGTCGCTGCTAGTTGACATCTTATTATCAGCCTATGATCGCTAAACTGATTCTTTTTAATGTTGCAATCGGTTAACTCCGTTCAGCTGCGCTTGTGGTTCAGCTGTGGACACACAATTAGCGGCAGGGAGGGGCGGTGATGAGCGCTGTTTTACGTAGCCTAATAAAGTGACAGCTTAGTTAATTCCATGCAAAGCACAGCATTTGCTTTCTGCGCATAGAAAAACTCGGTATTAGCGCTTTCTTTGTATCCAGCCCTGAGTGCTGGCCTTTGCTAGCTCCTTCAAACTTTGCAAACTCAGATGGGTAATGTTTCAAGTGTGGCCCGCGAGTGCATTTGACCGGCATACAATTGGCATGTCTCAGACTGACCGGCCGGTCGCCGGTCATGCCCGATCACATAAAAATCGGCCAATTCCGGTCACCAGCCGATCAATCGGTGCATATCTAATTGGATATACATACATAAGGATAAACATCAGATACAAATATATGGAATTCAATAAAATATAACAAGATACAGTTGAATATATGTTTATTATTAGGCTCAAAAAAGAAAGAGTTTTGGTCATGAACCAAAGAAGCTCATGGCCAATGAAGCTAAAGATCCCAAAGGTTTGGAGCACAGTAGATGATGTACCTGTATTATGGTGCTTAAGTGAAGAAGGACTCTTGTTTGAGAGTAGTCTTTACCCCTCGTTGGTGTGGTCCACTTGTGACGTAGATGACCCCACCACTGCTGATGGAAAACAGATCAGATACGTCAGATTCCCACTGCTCTGTGATAAGTAGGGGTCACAGCCTCCAGAGTGGTGTGCGATAGACATCTGTTTTACTATGGAATGTCATGTGGAATTTTATACTGTACGCTCATGATAAGATAGACTGAGTCACAGTCTGGTCTCTTACATTTTGGCACCTTTTCAGAAGATTACAGGGTGTTGGCAGTGGTTCAGAGACATAGTGAGTGACTGAAATTATTCTCACTTTAAGTTGTAATGCTTGACTGCCTCCACAGGGAGGTCAGTGAAGAGTCCTTGCCTCTGACCGTTAATGATTTTAAAGGCAGTTGTCCACTTTTCGTTTAAAACAACATTTATTCACTGCCTGTGTGGTTCTGGTGTGATTAATCTTGTTTAGTGGAAAAGAAAAGGCAGTGTATATAAATGTGTGATAGAGAGGGAGAGGAAAGAACACAGAGAACAAAAAGACAAAAGAGAGAGAGAGAGACATAAAGAGAGAGAGAGACTGTGTGTGTGTGTGTGTGTGTGTGTGTTACTGTATCTGTGTATAGGATTTATATATGTGAATACATGTCTGACGTCTGTTTCCTTTCTGTCTGTCTTTCCTTCCTGTCTTCAGGCCTGGTCCAGTATTGTCTACCAGCTCATCCCCAACGTCCAGCAGCTGGAGTCCAACCTGCGCAACTTTGCCCAGATCATCGAGGCCGACGAGGTCCTCCTGTTTGAGAGGGCCACGTTCCTGGTGAGTGTGTGGCCTTCTACAGACCCTATCCTCAGCTAACCGCTGTTCCCCATACAGCAGAGCTGGGCACAGTGTAAGGTATTGTTTTTCAGGTTTTTCAGGAGAGAGTAGTGGAGAAATCCTTCCATGTATCGTATATCAGCCATTTTGGATCAGGAAAAGTGGCACTCTTGGGTGGTTGGTGTTTATGATGAGTCGGGGCTTGAGTATGTCAAGCTAAACTTGAGTTTTTCTACCAGTGTGCATGTGTGTGTGTGTGTGTGTGTGTGTGTGGCTTCACAAATCATTAATTCATCGGAAAACTACCCAGCTGGCCAGAAAAAGCCCAGTGTATGTGCAACATGATATTGTGCCCAAACGCCTGAAACATGGCTGCTTTTCAGCTGTCCATTGAGCTGTCAGGTCTCACCACGACACCTCCTCCGAACGGCCAGGCTGAAGAATCTATGTCACTTCCTGCTTAGGCGCGTGCAGTGCACCATCAGCCATTTTTAGCGGCGGTTCAGGCAGAGTTGCTGGCGGCAACCAAGGGGAACATCAGTCCTGCTGAGCCTGCTGGATGTCCTCGCTCGACCCCGGCGCCGAGAGCGGTAGGTTAACGGACGAGCCCTACCCGTTCCCCGCCAAGGACAACAGCATTAATGCTGAGCGATGCCAAGCGCAGGAGAGTGCGGGGCCTGGACGCTCCAGGAGCACCGCAGATGTCAGATCATCATTACAAGGGGGACACGAAGGGATGTAGAAAACAAGGCAGGCAGTCAGAATCGAGGAATACAGACACGCAGAATAGGGAAAGAGGAATGGAGTGAAATGCAGACAGACAGACATGCAGACATGCAGACACAGACAGACGGACATGCAGACAGACATGCAGACAGACAAACATGCAGACAGACAGGCAGACATGCAGACAGACAGGCAGACAGACATGCAGACAGACAGACATGCAGACAGACAGACAGACATGCAGACAGGCAGACATGCAGACAGGCAGACATGCAGACAGGCAGACATGCAGACAGACAGAGATGCAGACAGACATGCAGACAGACAGACAGACATGCAGACAGACAGACAGACATGCAGACAGACAGACATGCAGACAGGCAGACATGCAGACAGGCAGACATGCAGACAGGCAGACATGCAGACAGACATGCAGACAGGCAGACAGACAGACATGCAGACAGACATGCAGACAGGCAGACATGCAGACATGCAGACAGACAGAGATGCAGACAGACATGCAGACAGACAGACAGACATGCAGACAGACAGGCAGACATGCAGACAGACAGACAGACACGCAGACAGACAGACATGCAGACAGACAGGCAGACACGCAGACAGACATGCAGACAGGCAGACAGGCAGACACGCAGACAGACAGACATGCAGACAGACAGGCAGACACGCAGACAGGCAGACAGGCAGACAGACATGCAGACAGGGTGTAGACTACAAAAATACATTACACAGATGTGCAGCGTTTCCCATACATTGGCTTATTTGTGGCGGCCCACCACAATATCAACATTGACCACCACACAATGATTTTCTAGGTTGTACTAAATTGTGCGTAAATCTGGTTAGCATCATAACCACGATGTGCTAATTCGTTAAAAACTGTTGTATTCAAGTTAATTCTGTATACCAACCACCACAAATGGAATTCAATTCTGTGGGAAACACTGATGTGGCAGCCAGGAGAATCCAAAGGTTTGCTGTTACTCTTTGCTAGTCCTTTCACAATCATGGGTAATCCACATTTCCCAGATATTCACGGAAATTAGGGAAATGAAGGCTAAGCAGCTCCAGAGCTTTAGAAAGGGAAACGGGGATTAGCTCGTCACTTTAGGGAATTTCCATTGAAACCAGATGGTGTGTGCAAGGTGGGACAAGCAGGTTTTCTGGTATGGTGGCTTAACAGTCTAACAAAATAAACAAAATGTGTGCTGGGTTATCAAATAATTAAAGCCAATCCAAAAAATGTTGGCATCCCTCTAAAGAAAGTGAGCAAGCATATTATGTAGATGATACGCATTTAATGATTCTTCATTTTCCCCAGATATTTGGCGAAATTGCTCACTGTTCATTTGCTAAAAAAACAATCCTGCAAAAGTGTTGTTTTATCTCTATAATACTTAGGTTGGGGAATGGCAAAAAATAGGTGTTCCGTTGAGTTTGCCAATAGTCATGATCAGGGCCATTGTAAAGAGAAGTGTGCATCTTCTGATATTTTGCATCTGAAAGGTATGCACTACACTTAGTCCCCCCCATGCCCCATGACAATAAAATGGATGAGGAGCCAAGAAAGTTTCACAACTGCAATGTTTTGTTGAATCTTGGGGTTTGGTGTTTTAAAAATCAACAGTGAGACGCCACCTCCACGACCTGAAGCTCCACCAGAGGTCCACGAAAGAGGCTGTTCTTGAGACCAAGATACACATCCCAGTGTGTGAACTTTGCTCGAGAAGCTAAGGACTAGCTTGGCAAAAAACTCTGAGCATTTTTGAATCATCATGTTTGGCAAAAAAGGGGACTGCACACACATAGAATGGGACCTTTGGGGTTGTCTTGGTGCTGGTGATTCAGGCGCTCCTGTTAAGGTCGTTGGCATAATGACTTCCATTCGATATGGGAATATTTTAGTCCAAAATCTGGTGGCCAGAAGGGTGAAACTGGGCGGTGATTTGGTCGTCCAACAAACACATTAAAAATCGACAAACAAATGGTTGCTGCAACACAAGATCAATGTTTGGTAATAGCCCTCGGTCTATAGACACAAACTCCATTGGAATTCTGTGGTCTCAGTTGATGACAACAGTTCACTAGAAACAACCCAATAATCTCAAAGCGTTAAAAAATGTTCCTGCATGGAAAAGTGGTCATAGATCTCTCCACAAATGCTCTTCTGCCTCGTTAAACACTACAAAAAAGGTTGTGTGCTGTCATTCTCATTAGAAGAATATTTTTCACCAAGTCAAGTCAAGTTTATTTATATAGCGCATTTCATACACAGAGGTCATTCAATGTGCTTTACATAAACAAAACCAAACATTATTATTACATTAATACACAGGATTAGATGTTAAAATCCCTTGTGCCAAAATCCAAGGTAAAAACACATTCAGAAGCCCCTGCTCAAGTTTAACTTTAAAAAGCACACTACCCACAAATCCGCCAACAAATGGTCACAAGCACAATGCAAATGGCCTATCCAACAGCAGTAGCCTATATAGTATGCGGCATGTCATTGGGGTTATCAAGTGGGCACCCTCATTCACCGATGTTTCGTTAAGTTAGGCCCACGACACCTCATGAAGGCTTAACAGTGAAACCAGCATCCTGGAGACACTCCCCTCCATGCTACCACCATATTACCACATTGAAATATCCAATACTCAAAATACTCTTAACCAGCCCAGGCATGGTCTAAGTTGGCTAGGTCGGTCCGTCCCGTTGATGTGGACTGAACCATAAAGAACCTTAGCCAAGTACCATCACCCTAGGCACAGCCCATCACAAACACAAAACAAATTAGCCAGTTAGCTTAGCCCATTATCTTAGGCCCCATCCCAAACACAAAACAAATTAGCCAGCAGTTAGCAGTTAGCTTACGCCCCATGCTGCCCCATATTACCACAACAAGCATCCAAATACCCTTAACCAACCTAGGCATGGTTTAAGTTGGCTAGGTCGGTCCGTCCCGTTGATGTGGACTGAACCATAAACCATAAAGAACCTTAGCCAAGTACCATCAACCTAGGCACAGTCCATCACAAACACAAAACAAATGAGCCAGTTAGCTTACCTTAGCTTGCGCCCCAGGAAGGGTAACTTCTCCTTACCCACCACCAAAACAAATGAGCCAGTTAGCTTACCTTAGCTTGCGCCCCAGGAAGGGTAACTTCTCCTTACCCACGACCAAAACAAATGAGCCAGTTAGCTTACCTTAGCTTGCGCCCCAGGAAGGGTAACTTCTCCTTACCCACAACCATTCGCTTGCCCGTTCTGCTGCTAAGGACATGTTACTAACCACCTGCCTTAGACTTCGACCACAAATGCCCAATTCAGACAGCAAGCCAATAGCAGATCTGGCCACAAACCCACGTGCACCGATTTCAATAGGCCTTAATCGTGCACTCCAACCTCGCTTAGCTGCCTCCTCTGCTATTTCAGTATATTTAGCTCTCTTCAGCTCATTGGCCACTTCCACTCTGTCTTCCCAAGGAACAGTGAGTTCAATGAAGTAAACTATCTTCTCTGAATCCGACCATAGAATTACGTCAGGACGTAGCTTAGTACTCACTATATGTGGAGGTACCGCCATCTGCTGGCCAAGATCAACCTTCATTTCCCAGCCCGCCCCATTTTTCAACTGGCCGGTTTTGCACCTGGCCTTCGCGGAACAAGGTTTATCCCCCTGACGTACAAAGTTAATTTGCCTTACCCCTTTACTAGCTGCTAATGAATTGACTTCTCTTCTTTTATCCTCTATTGCCGCTGCCACACATTTCAATACCTGGTTATGACGCCACGTATACCGCCCCTGGGTGAGACTTACCTTGCATCCTGATAGGATATGGTGGAGACTGCCCACACACGAGCAAAGTATGCATTTATCATCCTCACCAAACCATTGACTTAAATTCTTGGGAGATGGGAGCACATCATATGTAGCACCTAACATAAATCTGATCTTACTAGCTTCCATGCCCCATAGATCTTTCCATTTAATCTGTCTTTTTTCCACCCCTTCCCAGTTCACCCACTGCCCTTGTTTTGCCTGCGACACTGCCTTAGTACATCTTACAGCCTCCTCCTGTCTATGCATTTCCTCCACTACCATTTTCCTCTTTTCTCCTGCAGAAGCCTTACTCCACAAGGGTTTACTTGCACCCACCCCTAGACCCCCCCGCCCGTGCTGCACATGGCCCATTATATCTCTATGCTTCAATGCTGATTGAGCTTGCTTAACTGCCTGCTCTGGGTTCCACTTCCTCCCTGCATTAACTGAGGGTGCAACTTTCCTCACCACTGGGTCCTTGGACTGAGTAAGAGTCAATTCCAATCTAGCCTTAGCACACTTAAATTCCTCTGTCAGACTAGATATTGGCAACTCTACAATACCCTTCCCATACAAGGCTACACTGCTTAAGCAGCGTGGGACTCCGAGCCATTTTCTGACAAAGGAGTTGATCATTTTTTCCAACCTCTCTACCTTTGACAGAGGAACTTCATAAACTGTCAATGGCCACATTAGCCGAGGCAACAAACCAAACTGCAAACACCACAGCTTGAGCTTACCTGGCAGCCCCGACTTGTCAATTTTTGCAATACCTTGCCTAGTGACCTGTCTCAAGTCTTCAACCTGTGATTTATCACTAAGGCTTGCAATAATAACAAATAAAAAGCAAAGAAAGGCAATATAGTCAAAGAATAGTTGAAAGGTAAAGATCATAATAAAAAGAAAACAAAACACAAGGTAAAATAATTTAAAAATAAAGGATAATTAGTAAGAAAAAAACAAAGGCAAAAGTAGTAAAAAAGTAATAAAAGAAAAAGTAGAATAATTATCAAGGCAGATTTGTAATTGAATTTGTAACTCGGCACAGTTAGCAGAAAGCATCTGAGAACAGTTTGGTCTTAAGTCTAGATTTAAAACTGGCTACAGTTGGGGCCTTTTTGATGTCATCCGAAAGTTGATTCCACAGCTGAGCCGCATAGCAGCTAAAAGCTGCTTCACCATGTTTAGTTCTAACAGTAGGTTTTACTAGCAGGTTTTTCACCTGAGAGGACGAGAAGGTGTTTACTGCTGAAGCATGTCTGACAGGTATTTAGGTCCTGCTCCATTTACTGATTTATAAACAAGCAATAGAGCTTTAAAGTCAATTCTGTGACTTACTGGAAGCCAGTGCAAGGACTTAAGAATTAGAGTAATGTGGTCAGTTCTTTTAGTTTTTGTTAGAATCCTAGCTGCTGCATTTTGTATCATCTGAAGCGGTTTAATAGTCTTTTTAGGAAGGCCTGTGAACAGTCCATTGCAGTAATCAACCCTGCTGGAGATAAATGCATGAATGAGTTTTTCTAAGTCATATTTTGACATCAGCCCTCTGAGTCTGGCAATATTTTTGAGGTGGTAAAAAGCTGATTTAGTTGTCGCTTTCATGTGGCTGTTGAAATTTAGATCACTGTCAATTAATACACCAAGATTTTTAATTGTATCCTTTGCCTTCAACCCTTTTGTGTCAAGGAGAGTGGCAACCCTAAGTCTTTCCTCTTTTTTACCAAATATAATTACTTCAAATTTTGAGACGTCCAGGTATTGATTTGTTCTATACACTGACACAGATTCAAGAGGACCATAGTCGTTTGGTGACAGAGCTAAGTAAATTTGTGTGTCATCTGCATAGCTATGATATGAAATCAAGTTATTTTGGATGATTTGTCCAAGTGGGAGCATATAGAGGTTGAATAATAGTGGCCCTAAGATCGACCCCTGGGGAACACCACAGGTCAAGGACGTTGGTGTTGAGGTACAGTTTCCGATGGCAACAAAGTAGCTCCTTTCTTGTAGATATGATTTTAGCCAGCTGATAACTATGCCTGTAAATCCAACCCAGTGTTCTAGTCTGTGTAGTAAAATATTGTGATCAACAGTGTCAAATGCTGCACTAAGGTCCAGTAGCACTAGGACTGATGTTTTACCTGAATCTGTGTTTAGGCGTATGTCATTAGAAACTTTAATGAGAGCTGTTTCAGTGCTGTGATTTGCCCGAAAACCAGACTGAAAGTAATCAAAATACCCATTTGATGTTAGGAAGGTGGTTAATTGATTAAAGACTACTTTTTCAATAATTTTGCCAATAAAAGGTAGATTCGATATGGGCCTGTAATTGTTTAGCATGGAGGCATCCAGGTTATTCTTCTTGAGAAGTGGCTTTACAACAGCTGTTTTCAGTGACTTAGGAAAAGTGCCAGACAGCAGTGATACATTTACAATTTGAAGGACATCTGCCGCTATGAGATGAAAAACAGTTTTGAAGAAATTGGTAGGCAGAGTGTCTAAGACACATGTGAAAGAGCTGAGATTCTGTACCGTTTTTTCAAGTGTTTCGTAGTCTATCAAGCTGAACTCTGACATCAAGTTTAGTTTCCCTCTGTTTGTTGCTGGAAGTTCAGGTTGTTGAATTTGTTATTGAGCAGATATGTTGAGTCTGATTTTGTCAATTTTACCTTTAAAAAAAGATGAAAACTCATTGCATTTATTAGTTGAGAGAAGTTCAGGCGCTAATTGTGAGGGGGGATTTGTTAATTTATCAACAGTTGAAAATAAGTTGGATTCATGGGGGAAATCTGAGGTTGAATTGGTACGGGTAGGAAAATGGACTGGTTTAGCTCGATGCATTTGTGTTCTATTTCTTGTCAATACAGGAATAGAGAATGTCACCAGAGGAAGAGGCCCCAAGTATCACGCATTGCATGTGTCTTAGCTCATTTGCATAAAGGAGGCCAGTCACTCTGGAATCGACTGTACTATGGTGGAGCATTTCCTGAAAGCATTGTTGAACATCACCACCATTTTGAGCAGCCTTTCAGGAAAGTCCAGGCTAGTTCATTCTCTGTATGGAGATGTGGGATGTAGATGTGGGATGTAATAAAGCGTCTGGTCGCTGAGCCTAGGAATTGCATTGCTGATATTGATTTGACATCTGTCAAGTATGTGACAAAAGCAACTTGTGCGTGTGTGTGTGTGTGTGTGTTGGAGGTACTGATGAGGTGGGAGGGTTATTGATGGGGCCGACGGGAGCTCGGTGTAGAGCAGCGTCCAGGCCGCCGCTCAGGTAATCTGGGGTCAGGCCAGCGGGAGGAGGAGTGTGCGCTGAGGTGGCCCGTGACTGAGGGGGTCGTTAATCAGAAAGGAGAAACTCCTCCTCGCCAGCGTCCAGGGGGAGCAGCAGCAGGAAGATGAAGGGTCATCAGCCAGACAGCTGTTTTCCTGCATCTCTCTCTCTCTTTCTTTTTCTTTCTTTCTTTCTTTCTTTCTCTCATTCTGTCCTTTTTTTGCTGTCTTCGTTGTCATAACATGTTTCCTCGTCCTTTACTTGTCTTTCTGGCCAGATGCCTTTTCCTGTCGACATGATCTGTGTATCATTTCTTCACTAATGTTTCGACATGAATCTCTTGCTCTCTGTCTGAGTCTTTTTTTGGTTTTCAAACTTGTTCTCTTTCTCTCTCTCTCTCTCTCTCTCTCTCTCTCTCAGGTGATCTCTCACTATCAATGTAAGGAGCAGCGCGATGCTCACCGCTTTGAGAAAATAAGCAACATCATCAAACAGTTCAAGCTGAGCTGCAGGTACAGCATGTGTGTGTTTGTGTGGGTGCACCTTTTGGGGTGAAAATTATGCCAGACTATTGTTGACCGTGCACAATACTAAACTTAGTGGCAAACTTATCAGACTCTTTTCTTGCTCACCCGTCTCACCTTCTTTTCTCTCTCTCTTTGTGTGTTTGTGTGTGTGTGTGTGTGTGTGTGCGTGTCTCAGTAAACTGGCAGCTTCCTTTCAGAGCATGGAGGTGCGGAACTCCAACTTTGCCGCCTTCATTGACGTCTTCACCTCCAACACGTACGTCATGGTCATCATGTCTGACCCTTCCATACGTAAGTAGCCCTCGTTTATCACTCACACATTGTTTCCTGTGTGTGTGTGTGTGTGTGTGTGTGTGTGTGTGTGTGTGTGTGTGTGTGTGTGTGTGTGTGTGTGTGTGTGTGTGTGTGTGTGTGTGTGTGTGTGTGTGTGTGTGTGTGTGTGTGTGTGTGTGTGTGTGTGTGTGTGTGTGTGTGTGTGAAGAGTGCGAGAGAGTGTGTGCGATTCTCAAGTGTTACTTTGGACTGTTCTTTTTGCTTCCTTGTTTGGAGAGCACTACTTACTTCACAGGTTTGAAAATGAAATGCCTGGCTTATCTGTATACACGTTTTTATTTGTGTCTTTCTGCATGATGGACTTCTGTGTTTATGTCAAAAAGTTGTTTGCGTGTTTCATGTCTGCCTTGCTTGCGTGTGTGTGTGTGTGTGTGTGTGTGTGTGTGTGTGTGTGTGTGTGTGTGTGCGTGCAAGTGTGCACGCTCGTATTTATGTGCGTGTGAGACGGAGAGAGAAAGAGAGTGCACACATGAGTTTTATATATCCACATGCATAAATAATTCAATATTGACAGTTACTTTTCTAACAATGATTGCAAAAAAGCTTTTTTTTTCCTCTTATGATTTAGAGGTTCTTAACCCATTTGTCCTTCTCTCATCTCCCCGCCCTCCCCTTTCTCTCTTTCTTTCTTTCCTTCCTCTTCTCTCCTCCCTCGCTTTCCTCCTCTTCCCTCCCCTGGACACTGCAGCCTCAGCGGCCACCCTCATCAACATCCGCAACGCCAGGAAGCACTTTGAGAAGCTGGAGAGGGTAGACGGCCCCAAACACAGCCTGCACATGCGCATGCGCTAGAGGACACACACAGACACACACACACTCACGCACACACACTCAGGTCAGTAAATATGGAACACACACACATTCACAGACGTACACAAGTTTTTAGGTTTTAATGTTCCAATGCACGTTAACACAGTAGGCAAATTAATATATGGTTATCACAGACATATATTTAACACCGGACTTGACAGGGAAACGTAGTCATTATAAGCACATGATAGACATATGCAAATGTGAGCTTTAATAATGTGTATATAATTTAAAAACACAGGACCATAGTAAAGTACTATGTATCCATATACACATCCATAATGGAGAGCTCTGTAAACATCATGCACATGTTTACGCAAAGCAAGTGCACATGCATATGTGCACACATGCACACTCACACTCTCTCTAACTCTCTCTCACACACACACACATACACACACACACACACACACCATATGGTCAGTCAGTCTTTTCTAAGCACACAGATTTTGTCTCCATCTAACAAGGGTGTGTATTTACAGTCCAGTCCCAGCTGTCCCATAGACGTGCTCACGTTCACATGCCTGTCTCCTCGAAGCACACACTTTCATTAACCATAGACACGCTGTATGATGTCAATTGCTCACACGCACAAGTTGTCAGTGATAACACTAACAAACACACACGCACACACACACACACACGCACACACAAACACAAACACATGGTGCTGTCTGTGAAGGGAAACGACGCTGATAACAATCAGTCGGTCAAACAATAAGCAGAAGGCCGAACCCTCCACCAATTAAGCCACACAGTACACACAAGCAGCCATGGCAACACTTCAAAGAGCGCCGTAACAAAGCTGCTCGACGACGCCAAGTTTTTAAACGAATCCCAGGCTGCCCAGGGGCCAGCGCACGTCTTCTCTCTCAGGGCTCTCCCTGACCCACAGCTCACCCAGGGTGCTGCTCAATTAGCCAGTGGGTCTAGCTGGTGATATGCACGTTCCTCTGAAAGTGTAGGCTGCTCTTCTAATCCATTACGTTGCATGTTAAACACGCATTAAACATGCGTTAAACGAAATACGTTGGTTTGGACTGAGCCATAAATACTGGACATATATGGACTGAGTCATACATAATCAACATGTTGATTTATGAGCACAGAAGAGGTGCTCTTGAGTTCAAATATCAACAACCTTTCACAAGACGTGTATTGCATCTTCAAATATGGCACTTCCACCTCTATTCATTTTATGGGGTAGTTACTGTCACCATACTGTTACTGTTGAAAGATAGTAATTACACTCTTATTTATTCAGTGGCTTTGCTTTAGTTTTACTGAAGTGGTTATTATTTGCCCAGTTTAACATAAAGAATCAACATGCACACATTGTGAGGCTCTCTTCTCTCGGTAGCAGAGATGAGATTGATCTTCTTGCTGCTTCACATGTGTGTTGAGAAGTAGAAACCAGGACCACCTGCTGGACCTGTGAAGTCTACATTGTCTTAATACGCAACACACAACCATATATCCTGTGGCATATTTACACTAACGGCTACTAATTTCACTTTTATACTGTCATTTTAATGTCAAGCCCACACCCATTCACTTGTTCTTAGTTTCCCAATCTCATGTGCACACACATACACACAGACTCACTTGCATGTCTAGCCCTACGATGACCCTGTACACGCGGTAATGTTTTAGTAATGTGTGAATTTATTTTTGTATAAATGTTATTATAGCCTAGTTGTCATAATGATGTGGTGGTTTAAGAGGTGTGATTGATGATGTGAGGTTAATAATGTCTCCTGTGATTATAAATGATAACATGGAGGCTACACCGAGCGCGACACTAAAGTGCGCCGTTCGTAACATGTTAAATCCATTTTAGAAGACTGGTCTTTTTTTTTCTTTTCGAACGTACGCTCCGCTATCACGTCTGGTGTAGCTTCTTCCATTGATTATAGTGGAAGCTAAGTGCTGCAGCAGACACGTTGCCAACGGAACGGAATAAATATAATGTACAAATTATTTATTTATAAACATCTAGCTGTTGTTCAGTTGCGCGCCCGGTTGTAGCTCCCCTGTATGTCAGGTAATTACACAAGTTATGTAACTGTAGCTAATTATTTTGAACAAACTAACTCAGCATGTACAACCCTGTTTCCAAAAATGTTGGTGCACTGTTTAAAATATAAATGAAAACAGAATATGGTTAGTAAATTATTTAAACCCTATATTTAATTGAGAATAGTGCAAAGACAAGATATCAGTTATTTTTGTTTTGGAAAATATATATTCATTTTTAATTTGATGTCCGCGACAAGTGTTGCCTTACCCCTTCTTTTCACACCAGGCTGTTAATGTTTGGGAACTGAAGAGACCAGTTGTTGGAGTTTTGAGAGTGAAATGTTGTCCCATTCTTGCTCAACATACGATTTCAGCTGCTCAACAGTCTGGGGTCTTTTTTTTTCTTACATGATTCACATGATGTGAAGATATATATACTTATAAAGATCCTGACTGCAGGCAGGTCATTTTAGAACCTGTACTCTTCTGTTATGGAGCCATACCGTACAGAGTGTAGTTTGACATTGTTTTCCTGAGGTATTCAAAGCCTTTCCTGAAAAAGACGTCTGCATGGCAGCATATGTAAACCTGGCAAACCTGTATATATTATTCAGCGTTGCCTTGCCAGATGTGCAAGCTACCCATGCCATAGGCACCAACTCACCCCCATACCATCATAGATGCTGGCTTTTGAAATGTGCAACAAGTTGGATGGTCCCTCTCCTTTCCAGCCCAAAGGATGCCAAGAGTCCATGATTTCTAAAAAGAATGACAAGATAGTTTTCCGCTTTGCCTCAGTCCATCTTAAATGAGCTTGGGCTCCGATAAGACGGCAGAATTTCAAATGTTTTTTTATTTGTATGGTTTTAGCCAGCATTTGTGGGTGCAGCGTCAAACTGTGTTCAGAGACAATAGTTATCGGATGTTTTCCTGAGCCCATACTATGATTTTCTTTAGAGAAATGTGAGGGCCCAAAGATAACGGCCGTCCAGTATTGTTGTTCAGCCCTGTCCCTTGTTTACAAAGATTTCTGTGGATTCTTTCACATTGAGTTGCATTGTTATGTTGTTGCATTTTTGACCCACTTATGTTTTCTCTGCATCATTACCTCTGAGAGACTTTGCCTCTCTGGAATGCTCTTTTTTATACCCAGTCGTGGTGCTGGGTAACGTAATCGGTTGTGAAATGTTTTCTTTAGCATTACACCACTTTTCCATATACAGTATAACGTTCCTTTTGTCGCTCACGACCCAACTTTTTTGGGATGTGTTGCTGACATCAAGCTCAAATTGAGCGTATATTTTTCATGAAATAATCAAATTTCAAGGTGTGATATAATGACTGTCCTTTTTGCATCTACATTTTTTTTTACGAGATTTGCAGATGATAACATTTGGTTTTTATATACATTTTGCACAGCGTCCCAACATGTTTTAATACGGGGTTGTACTTTTCCCTGCTTTTGTATTCATATCGCTAATAGTTTTGTTTTGTGTGCGTGTGCGTGTATGCATGTTGACGTGTGTCTGCGTGTGTGTTGTCCACCAGGGGGCCTGTGCATCGTGTTAGTCCCACACCTGTGGGGGGTGTCGCTGCTGCCTGCTGTCCTCTCAGCTGTGTGCGGCCGGCTTCTCCAAGACTTGTCTTCATCATCTTCATCCTTGTCCTCAACTCAATGACGAGAAGAGACACCTCAAACACTGCAGGCTTTTCCTTTTGCTTTCTCCACCCCGCTTACCAGTGCAACCCATAGCAGATGGATGAGAATGGGATGAGAGAGAAGTTGGGGTAGCAATGACTTTTTTTTTTTTTTTTTTTTCTTTTTTTTTTTATAAATGTGCCATAATGTATGTACACACACACACATACATACACACACATACACACACAAGCAGTGAACTACTCTTTCTCTTCTGCCCTGTCAGTTCACTGTGACATGTTTTTTTTTTTGTTCGTTTGTTTTTTAGCACTGTTTTTGCATCCAAGTGTTTACAAAGCTCGCTACGGTAGTTGCCCAGGGACACTGAGGATGAATCGACAATAATGTCAACAAAAAAAATCTACACATCTGCACTCTTGTGAAAAACATTGCACACAGTATCTTCTTTTTTCCACAAGAGCTGTTTGTACCTCCCTATTTATTATCCTTGGTGATGGCTTAAATAAAAATCAAATCAACCACAAAACAAAATGGTCTGCATGCTTTTCCTCAGCATTGAAATGGAGAATAAACAGAGACCTTGTGGAACAGAACTGCATTCCACCCTGTGACCAGAAAAGGATTTCGTTCATGGAAAGCCCAGCACTTTGGGCCTTAATTCCACGAAATTCCAACTGATCTCATTGATTTAGCAGGGACTTACACTATGAGCCACATAATGGAACAATATGATACCTTTTCTGATAAGACTAATCACTCTGATATTTTCACTGGATCAGGCACACATTAGAAAAGAAGGATTAAGTTCAACAAACACGCTTTCATGTTGTTTGGCTGGCTAATTCTCACCAGGAGAGGGGGGCGATTGAGCGCTCACGTCTACAGGGAAAACTCATCAGCTACATTGTTTGAATTGCAGTGAGTCCAGCATTAGATTTGGCCAGCCTGACTAGTAGTTTCCTCCCGTGCTGTGAATTTTCTGTTCTCCCAAATCCTGGGCTAGTGCCGGATGTTAACACACAACTGCTGATGCCTTTGCTGAATTTCTCTCTGTGCATGGTGCACATGCAGATAAAGATGTTTGAGAGTTTTCTCCTGCAGGATTCATTTGGGCAGGATTTCTATCCTGGTGCACCTCAGATGTGTTTAATATGACGCAGGTGCTGGAATCATTAGTGCTTCTTTGAAGTTCATATTAACTGGTGGTTGAGGTTTACTTAATTGTAACATAAAACTCATGCATCGTCACTTCCCTTAAAATGTAAAGAATATTTGAATCTCATATAACACCTACATGTTGGCCACGTATGTAGGTGCATGTCAACCTTATTTTAATGGTGTTATAAATGGCTGTAATTTCCACTTATAAGTCTCTAACATATTTCCATGGCAAAGGTGTGCAACAACCTGTTCATCACATTGCAATTGCACTCATGGCATTGTGGAGCTCTTGCCTTTACACCATAATCACTTTGAATGGAGCCAACATACCTTCCAGTGGTGTTGTTTATTTTTTTAAATGTAGGTAGGTCTGGAGAGGTTGGTGAAGAGTGTTATGGCCTCCTTACACCAAACAACTTTGACAAGATTTGGGAAAGATTCTTGAAAGATTGGAGTCTTTTGAGTAAAGCTTGAATAGGGGGCGTTAGTTAAAAGACTACAACCTTTCTTCCTAAGAATCTTTCCCAAATCTTGTCAAAGTTGTCTGGTGTAAGGTGGCCATTAGATGTGGGGGAATGCCCGGGGCAGGTACTATAGTGGTGTTTTGCTGATTGTTGTTGACGAGCCTCCCTCCTGCCTGTCATGCCCCGTCACTCGCGGGGGCGCTGCGTACATCAGTGAGACCGCAGACGGACGCTAGCCTCGAGGGTCGGACGCGAGGAAGACTGGCCTGGTGTTTGGGCATCTTTGAAGCTTTTTTTTCCGTTTGGAAGAACAAAAACAGGGAATCTCAATCTCAGTCCTATTGGTAAGGCCCTGAGGTGTAGGATTGCCCTTTTTAGCACAAGCATACAGCCTACTCTCTTCTTGGTTTCCAAGAAGCCAAATCAAAGTACCCAAAAGTGAGACTGTCCAAAGACCACAAGGCAGCCTATTTTAATCTGCTAGATCTGAAAGGGAGGGTAAGCGCATGTCCTTAGAGCTTCCCAATGAGATGAGCAACAGGCCAGCGACAAGATGCCTTCGATCCAGTTAAAAGAAAACAGAGAAACCGCATACACTGTATTGGATTGGGTCTAATTGGGGTTTTTGACACAAGTGGTTGATGTTGGCAATTTATTATATATCTGTTGTGTTTTCCCAACAGTAAATGCTGTTTTTAAATTTAACCCAGGCTTGAAATTTGACGGTAACTCCATCATACTTGCACCAGACATATTTGATAAATCACAGAAACTATGGATTTGGTTTAGTCCCAAGTTGACACAGGCTGACTTCCAAAAGTGCTGAACCAAAACAAACTACACCTGAGTGAGAGTCTGGTTTTGTCTATGTTCAGTCGCCCATGCACACACATGTAAGGGACTCACAAACACACACACACACACACACACACGCACGCACGCACACACACGCACGCACACGCACGCACAAAGTACCAAAGGATGTATGTGGAGCCAGAACATCTGGCATTGGTCCGTGCATCAAGTTCGGGTTTCAAGAATCTGCCATGTGAATCTCCCCACCAGCAGCGAGGAGCCATAAGTCGTATCTATCGTCTCGCCTTCCTCCCTGCGTCTCTCTCCCGGCAACCCCAGACCACCTCCACCACCACCACCTCATCTGCAGTTCATTTCTTATTCTTATTCAGAAGCCCTGCTTGGGGTCTCACAGACATCCAAACAGAGCATGCAGGGGACTCTATGCCTGGATTAACATTCACAGAGAGCTTCACAGACCTCACATTTATCTCTCTCTCTCTGTTTATGCATGGATGCTGAACCCACAGCAGTATGTCTGATCTGTTAAAACTCAAGCTCCAGCTGGAAACATCCATGTGCAATCCTGTTCAGATTCATATGTACCTAACTGTAACACATAAAACAAAATTAACTTGCCTACTTAGAACTACTAATGCCTACTTACCGTAGAAGATGTCTTAGAACTAATGCTTACTTAGATAGGGAGACAATGTGATGCAGTTGTAATTCTTTTTTTATATTTATTTTTAGTATTCATTTAAAGTTCTCTCTGAGGACACCAGAGGTCTTACGCAATAACAGTCTGGATTATCATCCAATAACATCCCAGGATACTACACATTTGTCAGTCAGTGATATGCAGGCCAAACCAGGTGAACCAGGCTTCTGTGTTTTCTTCGGTAAACTCTATAAGTGAAGAAAATGATGATCAGTTTTGGCTAGCAGACAATGTTGCTGAGTGATAGTTGCCGAATATCTTTCCGAGGGAACTATTAGTGGGCAACTTCTCACAAACCATTCAGTTAGAACTCTAGGAACTAGTTATGGTTGAGTTTGACTGGCAATATTCCTCCAAAACATTCCCTATGTATCACTATCTCATGACAAACTATTTTTATTCCTCAACAGTGCACACAGGGTGAAGAAGAGAGTGCATGAAGAGCTTTACAGATGATTAAATACAAAGAATGTGTTTTATTGAGCATTCCAAGTAAAATGACAACCCCGCATGAAGTTTGAAAAACATTAAACCGATAAGCGAAATGGAAAAATAAACTGAGGTGCAAGAATAAATCAGGCGTTTTTAAACAGATTAATATGGCAATGAATTTTCAATGTGACCGATGCAAACAAGAACAGCCTCTACAATTTGTGACTCTGTGCTGAATTTGTCGGGGCTGTGCTAAGATCTGTAAGGCTCTTTCATGCTCACACACGGCATGTTGCTGATCTCTCTTCTCTAGATTCTTAAATGAATTATATTCACTTGTGCAGCCAAACTGAATGTCTGAGGGTTCATTTTTGATGTGTTCATTTTTCTCCTTTTCTTTGACATTTAGGGAGTATGTGGTGTGTTGGAGAGAAATGCAGAGTTTGGAAGATGTGGCCACAATCACAGACTTTAATTAACAGTGATTCAGCGATACACTTTGCAGCTGTGCTTATTCCCACATAGCTCATAGCATTTGGTTTGTAGTGTATACCAAGCTACCAAGTGTTCAGCGTCCACTGACTGTGTGTGTGTGTGTGTGTGTGTGTGAGAGAGTGTGTCTGTGTGTGTGTGTGCTTGTGTGTGCAAGGGCGCAGGAGATATTTTCAAAGTGAGGGGGACCAAATTCTGAGCAAAAACCCAGATAGTGAAAGCAGGCTTCCAGGTATCCGACCACCACTTCTGACCCACTGTCGACCATCATAATATTTTAAACTTGCAGGATTCCCACGGTCATGAAAAATCTGGAAAAGTCAAATTTGAGTAAATTCATTGAAAGTATTTAAAAAGTCATGAAATTTCATTAGTCATTCTAGGGACATAGGTAGGAGATGACGTACAGGCCATTCAATCACTTTCTTCATAGAAATGTAATAGTGGGGGAGAAAACAGAGAAAGCTTTTTTCCCAATGCTGTCACATGTTTAGCTCCATCCTGTGGCTTAAAACAAGATCGTTATCAATATACTTTGAGGGGGACATGCTTCCCTGCCCCATATTTTAAATGCTATTTGCTAAATGTTATTTCACACTGCATTGGATGTTGATATTTTATGAAGCCATGAATGAACAAGAGTTTATACAGGTCACCATATGCCTATGATCCAAACACACATGATCAAATAGATGGGCCTACTTAAACTCTCTGGTATAAAGTTGTCAATCAAATTACCGAATCAACATGCACTCTCCACTATGTTTGTTATGTAATGTTAGAAAATGCGAGGGAACACTTTACAAGTTTCCAGAACACATGGTAAAGACCAAAGAAATTAACAGACAATTACAATGATTTGCAACTTACTTTGCCCTTACACTCAATATTAGTATTAACAATATTCAACAATATTTCAGCAATATCTAAATACATTGAATTAATGAAAATATATAAAACATATTTAAAATATCTGTCAAATATTGAAACAAACATAATATCTAGGCTAAATCACATCAGGCAAATGCAAAAATAGGCTAAATCATTTCCCAATTAAAAAATAGGCTATAGCCATGCTGTCATGATATATGACATGGGCCTATGCATACATACATGCAACATGCTATCTGATTTGATGACTATTGCATTGCACATTGGCTACTGATGCATACAATAAGACAACTTATTTTCCTTGTTGTGCCCCAAGCTTCAAAGGACTCCTCACGTCTTAGCTGTGACAGGCATAAGTAAGATAGCTAAATTCCCAGCTTGTTTAGTGATTAGATAGGATACACTGTGTCCGAAACAGTGATACCTTTCCTGTCTATGAGAGATTTATGCACCAAGGTAATTCAAGTAAATGAATTGTGTCTGGTAAATGATGTCTGAAATAAATGTTTCAGAACATAATTGTGGTGTAAGAGTCATCTTGTTAACGAGTTGATAAGCAGTAGGCTAGTTGAGTTGGTTATTAAACAGAATTGCTAACGTCGGGATGAGCAGGAGACGGTCTACAGAAGTAGCCTGGTTTAACATTGCACATCCTTATCAAAAGTAAGGGGGACGATTGCCATCTCTTCAAAACTGTGGGTGTCATATCCCCCCATCCCCCGTGCCGCCGGTGTGCCTCTGTGTGTGTGTGAGAGAGAGAGAGAGAGAATGAGAGAGAATGAGCGTGTGTGTGTGTGTGTGTGTGTGTGTGTGTGTGTGTGTGTGTGTGTGACGCACAAGAGCTGGGGCTGGAGAATGGAACCTCAGTCTCACAGGCCTCCTACCCTTAAGTGAAATTGTTATCGAGTTTTGGATCTTTCTGCAAATTTCATCAAGACCCAGGCAGCACGGCAGCTTTCACAGAAATGACTCCTTCTCTTTGCTTTCGCTCCGTCCCTCCCTATCTTTTATCTGTCTAGGCCCCGTGCCTGATTATGAAATGTGTGGATGTGTGGGTAGTGCATGCATGTGTTTGTTTGGCTTCACCTGATGTAGTATGTTTTGGTTTATTAAATGACATATAAAAAGGTTTCACGCTTTGTGTGTGTGTCTGTGTGTGTGTGTGTGTGTGTGTGTGGTGTATGTGGTGTATGTGTGTTTGCACACATATTGATGTTTGTCTGAGTATGTTATGACACACAGTAGTATTTTACACACACAAAGATACTTTTTGACTTTGGGGTTGCATGGTGGCGTGTTACCTAAGGCAGTAGAGCAAACAGCCCTGGTGCTTTGGGTGCGTGACAGAGAGGCAGTGAGGCTGACCACGCTCCAGCATTCCCGTCAGCCTCTTTTCCCTCCGGGCTGATGCATGCAGCACTAAACAGCTGCTATTGCAACAGGCTTACAAACCATTGTGGCAGAACACCACTCAACAGGCTAAATTACTCTCTTTAGCTATGTTAATGTATACCCTACCCTCACCAGCTATGGAGCAGCGGTTTTGTGTCTCAGGCGACTGGCTTCTTTTATGGTGACCGAAAAATGGGTGTTTACCCGCCGGAGATGAGAAAAAAACATTCGGAACTGATGAGTTTGTGATGGGATCTTCCATTTGATGCTGATCACAGAAGCCCGGAAGAGCACGTGCCAAGTTACTCTGCCAGTTGTCTTGTGGTTGATTGAGTCTTTTTCTCCTGTTTTTTTTCACCAAGTGTGATAAGTTTTGAAATATAGGCAAATGATGTTGCGTCACATCATTTGTCACAATCACTGTTAATAATACTGAAATGAAGCAAGGACATAGCAAGGCTTTGTTCCAGTCAAGTACAAATTAGGGCTTTCTCTGAAATTATAAGATTTAATTAAAAGAACGAATAAGATGCCTATCTGGGGCATTAAGTTGAAAATAAGTAATTATGGAATACAGAGAGTTGCATTTTTTGATTGCACAGGATCCAGATTCTTTTGTTCTCTTTTGTGTGACCAAACAAAGAGGTCTTTCTCTTCATGGAGCTTTCCCAAATGTCATTTTCCTTGAATTTGCTCTAATCCCCCGTGGTGCTTGCATACCCCCAGTAATATGTTGATGCAGTTTGTCAAATAAATCCAGCTGACGCCAACGTTGTCTGCCATCATATTCCAGCCTCTATGATGAAATTATGGAAGCAAAAAAGTCTATCCTGTTGTACATGTCATAAATAATCCATAGGATGTTACTGCTGCTTCTCCATAGCCACAGGTGTTGTCCAACACGTCTGGAGGAAAAAGTCTCCTGAGAGAGGTCAACAAGGGCTGCCTAAGCCCCTTGACTCCTTTTTTTTTTATATTCAATTGTGTTCGTAATCGTATCAGAAATGTGATCTCTATGGAGAATTCTGGTTCTTATTTTCTTTTCCTCTCAAGAGGATGTAGCCTACAGCAGGCCATTATTGTTTTTGTCCCTGCAGAGTGCAGTAGCAATTATATCAGCGAAAAGGTTAGTGGGCCTCAGGTCAGTCCGGAGGAGAGAACACGGATGGAAAGAAGAAAGAAAAGAAGAAAATATGTGACTTGTGAGTTTGGACAGCCCTCTGAGAGAGTGGCATCATATGCTTTTGAGGTCCATGAATGTGCTTGGACACCAAAGCCTGTCTTTGAGGTCTCTATTAGAGCACATTTGGCAAATCAGTCAATGGTAAACAGTCTTAAACAGCCTTAATAGGAGGATTGGATTGAATTTTGGCTCAGTTCTCACATGGGCATATGCTCTTAAAACAAATACAAATACTATAGTAAACTATGTCTGTGCCAAGTGATCTCCACTGTGCCCTGATGCACTATCCTTCCTCAAATGATTCTAAGCTAAAACAGTGCTGATACTGGTGTTTAGGTCTGTTGTGCCCTATCATGAACAGACCATGGACCTGGATTCAATCAGACCATTTAGTCTCTCCAGACCTTTTTAGTTTAAGTGACAGCTCAGTTGAAATGAAGAATTGCTCTCTGGCATTTGCCACACTAGGTGAGATTTTGCCTCCTGTTAAGACCCACTGAAGGTCAAAAAGGTCACTGAGAGTGTTCTCTCAAGAGGGCCATTTCCTTTCCCCATCAGGCCTTTCAAGCTCTTTCAACACCCATCACCTCAGAGACGCTCTATGGTTAACATCATTGTGAAGAGATCAAAATAAAAGACATTAAAACATTGGCTTATGTTTGCAAGTCATTCAAATACATTTATACTGTTAGAGTCACTTCAGAGGAGGGAGCTGCAAGGGCAGAGGAACAGGGACTTTTATTATGTCCAGGGGCCTGTTGCACAAAAGCAGAATTAAGACATCCGGGATAAGTTACTGAGCTGCGCTCAATGAATCCAAAACACGAGCGTACAGGCTTAATTGGTTGCACAACGAGCAAGCCAGGATGAGCAGACACGGATTCATCAAGCCAGGTGAAACCTATCCTGGATAAGTGCGCGCTCACGGCTCCCTCAAATAGACCCCGCCACCGATCACAGATTCACTGATTCACCATGGCAACTAGACATAACTAAAGCGGCTTCATTGCTTCCACGGTGAGAAGTAGGAAGCGATAGCCTTTTCACAACAGCAGCAAACAGCAACACCTCTGTTTAGGAGAATATTGGAACTAGTGCCGCGACCACCACGTGCGAAATAGACCTCTGAAGTTCGCCTACAAAAAATAACCAAAACGGCCATCTTTGCCCATATAAGGAGATCCGGTTGTTAATTGAAGCTAACTACCCATGGTAAGTTGCATTGGAAGTTAGCTCTGGGGTAGCAAAAATCGAAGTGTGCCGCCTTCACGTACCGGAGATCACAGTATCCACTCGAAGGCAGAGGACAAAAGTGTGTTCAGGAAAACGCTGCTTTTTTGTAGGCGAACTTCAGAGGTCTATGGTTAGGCACTCCCGTGACGTCACATTGTTGCATGACAGGTCGGAAATGGCGATATGTAAAAGTTAATTAATGATCACAAACGTTTAAATAATGACAGTGGGTCTAGTTATATGTGATAACAATGTGTAGTGGGCAGTGGAATAACTATTGGTTTCCGTTTGTGATGACTGCTGACTGAGATAAGGGATGAGATTAAATAGATCCTGGAATTTAGCCTGGTCTGGAGCAGGTTAGCTCCACAGAATAAATCGCCATGGTAACTTATACCATAACATATCCTGCTGCCCCCTATCCCGCTTTTGTGCAACTGGATCACGGATAAATTGAGCCAGGATAACCAAGATATCCCGGCTTAATCCCTTATCCTAGTTTTGTGCAATAGGCCCCAGGTCAGTGCCACACAAACAAACACAGGTAAACATAAAGATAATTCTAAAGGGGTAAACATTTAAATTTTTGAGAATGAGAATGTGTGTGTGTGTGTGTGTGTGTGTGTGTGTGTGTGTGTGTGTGTGTGTGTGTGTGTGTGTGCGCGTGTGAGTGTGTGTGTCTGTGCCTTCAGGGTTACTATTAGCTAGGTATTAGTCGAAGACCATTGTCATGTATCATGTAAGTTAACACCATATTTCTATATTGCTGATACCAAGAGGAGTAATAAGTACATTTACCACTTAACTGTAACTGTACTGTAACTATTATTTGGCTGTACAGACTAACTACAGAGGCTTTCACTGTGTTTTAATCTAAATGGTGACTATACAAGACTATGACTATTTTAGAATGAAGATGAAGTTGCTTCTGTGTTTCCTCAGTTCCATTACAGCGCACATTCGAGCACACACAACAGAGTACTGTATTCGTGCGACTATATTTATATAAAAATGATAACGCAAGCACATGGTCCTCTGACGGTTGATTCAGAAAATAGTTTTTGAACGGTTCCAGTGTTCCAAATATGGGTTGTTGGGATTTTTCCTGGGAGCAATGTATGCTTTAATCAACATCATGTAAGACCTCAATTGATACTACTCTGACTGAACAAAGGTGAAGTTGATTCACTTCCTAAGGAGATTATGTTCCTTTTCAGATCAAAGGCATTAAGAAGGCATAGATCATGTTCATGTTTGGACACGTGAGCCTCACCTCTGGGCACTGATGATAAGCCGGCCCTCCAGTTCACTGATCTCTAAAAGAGCTCCTCACAAAAAAGTCAGTGTGAAGAATTAACAAGTTGGTGGCAGTTTTGTGTGTGTGTGTGTAACTAACTATAATCAGCCCAGATTACAATAAGAAAATTGTGTAATCAGATTACAGTTACATTGTAGGGGATTAATTTTATCATGCAAACAATGCAACTTTTTTATGATAGCCTAGGTATCTTTTAATTTGACAAGCATTTCATTCGGATGTTCACTTTTTAGACTTTTTAAAGATATAGTTAAGAACAAAATTATTCATACCCCTGTGGGGTGTACTACGAATCTCGATTAGTGGGTTAGCGAGGTATGTTGCGCTCAAAGCCAGGCTATGCTGTGACACGAAAGTGGATCTGTTTTAGTGTCGCTATATCACCATGGCATCTTATGCTGTCAACCAAACCTGTGGGGTATACTACGAAGCACGTTAGACATATCTAGGCTATGTAGACATATCGAGGCTTGACAAAGCCTTGACTCAGGGGTATACGTTAAGTGATACTATGATTGCCGTTATATGATATATTTGTCAAACTAGGCTTTCAGCTCAGATCTGTGCACGTTCTCGGTGTTGGGATGACTTTGGCCAATCGTGAAACGTGGAGACGCACAAGACCGCCTCTATTTAAAAACAATTACTTCCGCATTCATGAGCAATAGCTTAAGCTACACTGCAGTGATTTTTTGTGTCTAACCTATAACATCAAATAAATCAATTGTCATCAGTTGTTGTATGGTATGCACGTCCATAGTGGGATATTTGCACGTACCGCCCTATTAAAGCGCATTCGAGATCCAAAATGTTAGTAGAGGCGGAGCTCCACCTGTAAGATATATGACAGAATCCTACACGTGAGAACCTCGTTTTTAAGACAATTGATTGGTCAGTGTGCGGTAGATTACACGATTTGAGCTATAATTTAGCACATAACCTCCTCCCGACCAGGTTTGGTTGACAGCATAAGACACCATGGTGATATAGCGACACTAAAACAGATCCACTTTCGTGTCACAGCATAGCCTGGCTTTGAGCGCAACATACCTCGCTAACTCACTAATCGAGATTCGTAGTACACCCCACTGGTCGGGAGGAGGTTATGTGCTAAATTATAGCTCAAATCGTGTAATCTACCGCACACTGACCAATCAATTGTCTTAAAAACGAAGTTATCTCACGTGTAGGATTCTGTCATATATCTTACAGGTGGAGCTCCGCCTCTACTAACATTTTGGATCTCGAATGCGCTTTATTAGTGCTGTGCGTGCAAATATCCCACTATGGACGTGCATACCATACAACAACTGATGACAATTGATTTATTTGATGTTATAGGTTAGACACAAAAAATCACCACAGTGTAGATTAAGCTATCGCTCATGAATGCGGAAGTAATTGTTTTTAAATAAAGGCGGTCTTGTGCGTCTCCACGTTACACGATTGGCCAAAGTCATCCCAACACCGAGAACGCGCACAGATCTGAGCTGAAAGCCTAGTTTGACAAATAGACCTCTCCAGAATATATCCCGCCTCCTAACTTCCGTATCCATCCAACTTCCGGGCGTGGATTGTCTATGGGAAATAACATGGCGTTTTGAAAGATCGTACCTGTCAAACTCTGTAGGTGACAAAGTAGAAAAAGCTGCTGGGCAGATTGGCCTACACACTTCTGCCATCTAGTTTCCACTGGATTTTTTGATTTTCGGTGCCGTTTGAGTAGTATAGTCTATAGTATACTACTTAAACGGCACCGACAATCAAAAAATCCAGTGGAAACTAGATGGCAGAAGTGTGTAGGCCAATCTGCCCACCAGCTTTTTCAACTTCGCTACCTACAGATGTTTTACCGGTATGATATTTCGAAACGCCATGTTATTTCCCATAGACAATCCACGCCAGGAAGTTGGATGGATACGGAAGTTACGGAGGCGGGACTTATTCTGGAGAGGTCTATATATCACATAACTGCAATCGTAGTATCACTTAACGTATACCCTTGAGTCAAGGCTTTGTCAAGCCTCGATATGTCTACATAGCCTAGATATGTCTAACGTGCTTCGTAGTATACCCCACTGGCAAATATTGATTTTTATCTTGACCAATATGTTTGTTCTTACTTAAAATGACACTTGCACTTGCAAGGTTGCAAGACAATGTGGTAAAAACATGGAATAAAGAAAAAGGTTTTTTTTATCTTTTTTAACATTTTTATGAAAAATTGCGTGTTCAAAATTATTCATACTCTTTTTAAACAATCACTGGAAACAGTATTTATTTACCACCACAGCTCTCAAAATGGTTCATATAATACCCACCAAGCCTCTTCGTGTCTCCACAATGATTGTAGACTGCACCTTTTTAGCAGCAATCTGGGTTTTGAGGCAGGAACGATTATTTGCCATCACTTTGGCCTTGTGCTCACTTTTTTTGACGGATTGAGATCCGCTCTAAAATGTTGATATTGTTCTCTGTTAACCATTTCTTGCCTTGTTTGGCTGTATGTTTTGGATCATTGTGTGGTTTAATGTTCAAATGCTGCCTTTTGGGGCAGCCATGGCCTACTGGTTAGGCCTTCGGGCTTGCCGGTTCGACTTCACTAATTCACAGACTGGGATAAATGCAGAGACCAAATGTCCCTCACAGGATCAAAAAAATATATTTACTTACTAACTTACATAGGCTACTATTGGGGCAGGTCTCTCGGCACACTGCCTGATCTTTTCCTCCTAATCTTAATGTAGCCTCTTGTTTTAGTGTTACCGTTTACTTTACGAAAGTCACCAGAGGGGTATTTCACAAAGGCAGAATTAAGACATCCAAGATAAGTGATAAAGCGAGGTTTGACATAGCGTTGTCTGGTCATCCTAGCTCAACTCGTTTCACTAATGCCAATCCAGGATGAGTAGGAACG
Source organism: Alosa pseudoharengus (assembly GCF_046254945.1). Classification (NCBI taxonomy): domain Eukaryota; kingdom Metazoa; phylum Chordata; class Actinopteri; order Clupeiformes; family Clupeidae; genus Alosa; species Alosa pseudoharengus. The sequence goes on from NW_027468657.1 coordinate 24,276,012, forward strand.
ACTATGTCAAGCCAGCTGTAAGTAATTCAGGATGTGTGCGCGTTCTCGTCTCTGCTCCAAAGTGCCCACGGTTGGAATAAAAAAGACGCGGAAAATAGCGTCATTCACACAAAGTGAACAACCGCTTTTGATATAGACTAACAATGAAGTAAAGTTATCCTTTTTGGAATGGTGAATCATGGCTATTTCTGTAAAACAGCAGAAGTAGGCGTGGTAGACCAACTGAATGCAAATTTACGTGTGCACCCACGTGTGAGTGCTTCCTTGTCTCGGCACGCAACATCATTAAGAAAGCGCTTGCCACTGCAAAGATGCACATAGTATGATATACCTTAATATTATAGTTGAAAATACCTTCGAAAACTTGCCCCTCAACTTCCAATCAACTACAGTAAGCTATTCATCAAACGTCTATCAATAAAATAAGCAAACAATGAGTACCTAGGCCTATGTTAATAATTATAAGGCTATCACAATTAAAATAATAACCATATGGTAGTAGGCTGACAATCTGTTTTTTTTGTGAGGAAATACATTTAGCAAATAGTTTATAAATGGAATAAAGCTCCTTAAAATTAGCACAGAGGTCTGATGTGAATGACAGCTAGCTGAACCAATAAGACAACATAATTACCATTAGAATTAACTTAGCTTGGCTGTTTGCCTGGTCGGGACCAGGCTAGGTGCAGAGAATAAATCCCCATGGTAACTTATGGGCCATCTCTTTTGTGAAACCAAGTCAAGGCTAAATTCATCCAGGATAACCTAAAAATCCCAGCTTAATCCCTTATCTAGGTTTTGTGAAATACCCATCAGGTCCCCCCAGTTGAAAAACATCCCAAAATAATAATTTTCTCACCCCCACAATTGAAACGGACATGGTGTCATTTGGGTTTAATGCTTCCCTTTTTTATGCCAATCTCAGGACATGTCCCTGGGTCAAAAAAATCCAGCGAAAGCTAAATTATTTGTCCAGGTGTGCCCTTATAAAGGTTAAGCTGAGTTGTGCATGTTTGGAGAAGAGTGGAGAAGAAAAATAGAATGAGAATTCTTTCATCAATTCTGTGGTGGTGTCTTTTACTTAATGGGCATATTTATTGAAGTAATCTAAAAGTAATCCTAAAGTAATCAGGTTACGTTACATGTTTTTGGTAATCCAACTGATTACGTTACTGATTACAAAAATTGCCATGTAATTTGTAGTCAGTAATGGATTACATTTCAAAGTAATCTGACCCAACCCTGTGTGTGTGTGTGTGCATGCTAGGGGGTGGCTGACTGGATTGAGCTGTCTAGCATTGTCAATGTCACGAGCATTTCATCTTTTTAAGAAGGATCTGTCTCAGTAAGTGTGTGTGTATGTCTCTCTCGCTGTCGCTCTCCCACTCTGTGTGTGTGTGTGTGTGTGTGTGAGGTGAGAGGAATCCAGTAAAAGCTAGGACCTCACAAAAGCCGAGACGTGATGAATGTCCATTCCGTCTTTTTCCAGGGAGACAGAGAGGCGAGAGAGATGGAGAGAGGGAGAGAGAGAGAGAAAAAAGGATGGAGAAAGAGAAAGGTGTGATAGAGAAAGTGATGGAGAGAGGGGGTGAGAGAAAGAGAGAGGTTAAAGAGAAGGAGTGAGAGAGAGAGAGAGAGAGAGTGAGAGCTTCGAGCTTATTTAGATTCTCACAACCCCGCTGACCCAGCTAATAAGGACCTCGGGCCAGGGGTCCCCAAAGCTGTTTGTGTCCACAGGCCACTCACTGGCCACAGTCCCTACTGTGGAGGAAAATAAACGACATTAGGGAGAAAGGCCTCGTGAACCCTATTATTGGGAACATGTGGTGTATATGACGTGTTTGTGTGTGTGTTGGGGGGGGGGGGGCGTTGCGTGTGTACATGTGTGAATGGAAGTGTTTGTATGTGTGTGTTTGTGTATATGTGTGTGCGTATGTATGTGTGTGTGTGTCTGTGTGTGTGTGTGCGCGCGTGCGTGTGTCTGTGTGTGTGTGTATGTGCTGCTGGTACCTCCCTGCCCAGGCCTCACCTTTCATTTGGCACGCAGAGCTCCACAGCCATTCTCATGGCGACGCTGAGGTGTGCGGCATCTCAGAGGGGCACCAATCCGAGTGTGTATGTCTGAGTGTGTGTCCGTGTGTGTGTACGTCTGTGTCTGCGTGTGTGTGTCTGCGCCTCTAATGTAGGTCAGAAGAGCAAAGCAAATCAATGGGGGACAGGAATGTGGCCTCTGGACTCCACCAGTCCTCCACCGGCTCCCAACGGCTTCCAAGTGTACACCATCTAAAACCCAGGGCCTGCAGAGATGACCTGCAATCTACAGCCAGAGCAGTCTTGAGTCACTTTGGAGGGTAGGTTTGAGTTTTCATGCCCAAGAGACGTCGTCTGTTTCAACTTCTGTCAGTCAAATCAAACCGTAAGTGATCACTCAGACCCAGGAAATGCATGTCTCATGGTGATGTCTCATTTCAGGCTTTTCAGCACTTGTTGTGTGTCCAGCACATCCATTACCTTTATTAATAAAGATCCAGATAAGAGTAAAGCTTAGCAGACATTTTCATCCAAAGTGACACAGGCACACTATGTCCTGTCAACCAGTTGTTTGGGGGCGCCACTACCCCTGACCCTGTACAATAATAATAATAAATATAGCCGCAAGCGGCAATGGCGGGCCCGAGCACCTGCGGGCCGCAACCCGTGACATGTCGGAATCCAACAAAGCACCGACGTGGTGCGTTTGTGAAATGTACATATTTGATGCGTGTGCTATTTGTTTTTGTATTTCATTTTCTGCCACATTTACTCGCTTGGCCAGGTGGGGGCGCAATGCAAGGCAGGCCCATTGGGTGTCATCATAATCATAATATATATAACCTGAGAAATTTCAGACCATTCATTTTAAGCAAAGAACATTTCTGATACACTTTTTGGTTGGCCAGATGGTGGCGCTATGTTAGGCATGAAAATTACACATGTGAATATCATCACAATAATGATATCCAAAATTTGTGTACACTTTCAGATCAATCCCTTAAGGCATTGTCCATTTCTGGCACATTTCCTGCTTGACCAGGTGGTGGCGCTATGCCAGGCAGGCCCATTGGGTGTCTGGATATCATCATAATCATAATATCTATTAACCTGAGAAGTTTCAGACCATTTATTCAAAGCATAGAGCATTTCTGGCACATTTCCTGCTTGGCCAGATGGTGGAGCTATGCTAGGCCTGTGAATTACGCACGTGAATATCATCACAATAATGATATCCAATATTTTATAAAGTTTCAGATCAATCACTTCAGGCATTTTCCATTTCTGGCACATTTCCTGCTTGGCCAGGTGGTGGCGCTATGCCAGGCAGGCCCATTGGGTGTCTGGATATCATCATAATCATGATATCTATTAACCTGAGAAGTTTCAGACCATTCATTCAATGCACTGTGATTTATGACGCATTTCCTGTTTATGTGGTGAGATATTAAAATCATATCAAATATATTACAACATTCAAAAATCCATTCACAATTTAACATCAGCGACATCTTGGCATAATGTTTGCCAAATTTCAAATGAATCTGACAAACCGTCTAGGAGGAGTATGTTCAAATGGATCATGTGACATCAGTATAATTGTCATTCTTTCTGTTGCCAGTTGGTGGCGCTATGCCAAACATGCATTATGGGCATGTGAATATTATCATTAACATGGTCTTCAATGACCTGTGAAATTTAAAACATTTCAAGCCATGCATGGTGAATTATGACACATTTATTGTTTATGTGGAAGGGTATTAAAATTAATAATTTCGCCATTTCGGCAAATTACAACATATCAAAAAAAAGCTTCACAATTTATAATCAGGAACATATCGGCGTCATGTATACCAACTTTGACATGAATCGGATCAACCGTCTAGGAGGAGTACGTTAAAATTGATCATGTCCACAACGCACAAAATCTCAATTACCTCACTTCCTGTGGGCGTGGCTAATGGCATGTTAATACAAAAGTTGTTTGTTTTTGGGAGTTACATACACCCACCAAATTTGGTGTGTGTATCTAAAACTATATGCCAACCACAAGTCACTGTGACGTAAGGGGGCGCTATGGAGTTCCTGGGCAACGCCCGGTTCCAAGCTTTTATCCCTGTCTATTCACTGTACCACTTGATGTGTGTGCTAAATTTCATGCGTTTTCGATTATGTTAACCACCTCAAAATATTTGCCAACCACGGGATCAGTCACCTAAGGGGGCGCTAGCGAGTCCCTGGGCAACGCCCGGGGTCAAGCTCTTGTACCTAACTGCGATGCATGACACCTGACGTGTGTGCCAAATTTCAAGAGTTTTCGACCATGTTAACCACCTCAAAAACAGGAAAGCAAAAAAGTGGAATAACAATAATAATAATAAATATAGCCGCAAGCGGCAATGGCGGGCCCGAGCACCTGCGGGCCGCAACCCGTGACATGTCGGAATCCAACAAAGCACCGACGTGGTGCGTTTGTGAAATGTACATATTTCATGCGTGTGCTATTTGCTTTTGTATTTTATTTTCTGCCACATTTACTCGCTTGGCCAGGTGGGGGCGTAATGCAAGGCAGGCCCAATGAGTGTCATCATAATCATAATATATATTAACCTGAGAAATTTCAGACCATTCGTTTTAAGCAAAGAACATTTCTGATACACTTTTTGGTTGGCCAGATGGTGGCGCTATGTTAGGCATTGAAATGACACATGTGAATATCATGACAATAATGATATCCAAAATGTTTGAAAACTTTCAGATCAATCACTTAAGGCATTGTCCATTTCTGGCACATTTCCTGCTTGACCAAGTGGTGGCGCTATGCCAGGCAGGCCCATTGGGTGTCTGGATATAATCATAATCATAATATCAATTTACCTGAGAAGTTTTAGACCATTCATTCAAAGCATAGAGCATTTCTGGCATATTTCCTGTTTGGCCAGATGGTGGCGCTATGCTAGGCATGTGAATTATATGTGTGAATATCATCACAATAATGATATCCGATATTTTATAAAGTTTCAAATCAATCACTTAAAGCATTGTCCATTTCTGGCACATTTCCTACTTGGCCAGGTGGTGGCGCTATGCCAGGCAGGCCCATTGGGTGTCTGGATATCATCATAATCATAATATCTATTAACCTGAAAAGTTTCAGACCATTTATTCAAAGCATAGAGCATTTCTGGCACATTTCCTGCTTGGCCAGAAGGTGGCGCTATGCTAGGCCTGTGAATTACGCACGTGAATATCATCACAATAATGATATCCAATATTTTATAAAGTTTCAGATCAATCACTTAAGGCATTGTCCATTTCTGGCACATTTCCTGCTTGGCCAGGTGGTGGCGCTATGCCAGGCAGGCCCATTGGGTGTCTGGATATCATCATAATCATGATGTCTATTAACCTGAGAAGTTTCAGACCATTCATTCAATGCACTGTGATTTATGACACATTTCCTGTTTATGTGGTGAGATATTAAAATCATATCAAATATATTACAACATTCCAAAATCCATTCACAATTTAACATCAGCGACATCTTGGCATAATGTTTGCCAAATTTCAAATGAATCTGACAAACCGTCTAGGAGGAGTATGTTCAAATTGATCATGTGACATCAGTATAATTGTCATTCTTTCTGTTGCCAGTTGGTGGCGCTATGCCAAACATGCATTATGGGCATGTGAATATTATCATTAACATGGTCTTCAATGACCTGTGAAATTTAAAACATTTCAAGCCATGCATGGTGAATTATGACACATTTATTGTTTATGTGGAAGGGTATTAAAATTAATAATTTCGCCATTTCGTCAAATTACAACATATCAAAAAAAAAACTTCACAATTTATAATCAGGAACATCTCGGCATCATGTATACCAACTTTGACATGAATCGGATCAACCGTCTAGGAGGAGTACGTTAAAATTGATCATGTCCACAACGCACAAAATCTCAATTACCTCACTTCCTGTGGGCGTGGCTAATGGCATGTTAATACAAAAGTTGTTTGTTTTTGGGAGTTACATACACCCACCAAATTTGGTGTGTGTATCTAAAACTATATGCCAACCACAAGTCACTGTGACGTAAGGGGGCGCTATGGAGTTCCTGGGCAACGCCCGGTGCCAAGCTTTTATCCCTGTCTATTCACTGTACCACTTGATATGTGTGTTAAATTTCATGCGTTTTCGACTATGTTAACCACCTCAAAATATTTGCCAACCACGAGATCAGTCACCTAAGGAGGCGCTAGCGAGTCCCTGGGCCACGCCCGGGGTCAAGCTCTTGTACCTAACTGCGATGCATGACACCTGACGTGTGTGCCAAATTTCAAGAGGTTTCGACCATGTTAACCACCTCAAAAACAGGAAAGCAAAAAAGTGAAATAACAATAATAAATATAGCCGCAAGCGGCAATGGCGGGCCCGAGCACCTACGGGCCGCAACCCGTGACATGTCGGAATCCAACAAAGCACCGACGTGGTGCGTTTGTGAAATGTACATATTTGATGCGTGTGCTATTTGTTTTTGTATTTTATTTTCTGCCACATGTACTTGCTTGGCCAGGTGGGGGCGAAATGCAAGGCAGGCCCATTGGGTGTCATCATAATCATATATATTAACCTGAGAAATTTCAGACCATTCATTTTAAGCAAAGAACATTTCTGATACACTTTTTGGTTGGCCAGATGGTGGCGCTATGTTAGGCATGGAAATTACACATGTGAATATCATCACAATAATGATATCCAAATTTTTTGTAAACAGATCAATCACTTAAGGCATTGTCCATTTTCTGGCACATTTCCTGCTTGACCAGGTGGTGGCGCTATGCCAGGCAGGCTCATTGGGTGTCTGGATATCATCATAATTATAATATCTATTACCATGAGAAGTGTCAGACCATTTATTCAAAGCATAGAGCATTTCTGGCACATTTCCTGCTTGGCCAGATGGTGGCGCTATGCTAGGCCTGTGAATTACGAATGTGAATATCATCACAAAAATGATGTCTGATATTTTATAAAGTTTCAGATCAATCACTTAAGGCATTGTCCATTTCTGGCACATTTCCTGCTTGGCCAGGTGGTGGCGCTATGTCAGGCAGGCCCATTGGGTGTCTGGATATCATCATAATCATGATATCTATTAACCTGAGAAGTTTCAGACCATTCATTCAATGCACTGTGATTTATGACACATTTCCTGTTTATGTGGTGAGATATTAAAATCATATCAAATATATAAGTTATCAAAAATCCCTTCACAATTTAACATCAGCGACATCTTGGCATAATATTCGCCAAATTTCAAATGAATCTAACAAACCGTCTAGGAGGAGTATGTTCAAATTGATCATGTGAAATCAGTATAATTGTCATTCTTTCTGTTGCCAGGTGGTGGCGCTATGCCAAACATGCTTTATGGGCATGTGAATATTATCATTAACATGGTCTTTAATGACCTGTGAAATTTAAAACATTTCAAGCCATGCATGGTGAATTATGACACATTTATTGTTCATGTGGAAGGGTATTAAAATTAATAATTTCGCCATTTCGTCAAATTACAACATATCAAAAAAAGGCTTCACAATTTATAATCAGGAACATCTCGGCGTCATGTATACCAACTTTAACATGAATCGGATCAACCGTCTAGGAGGAGTATGTTAAAATTGATCATGTCCACAACGCACAAAATCTCAATTACCTCACTTCCTGTGGGCGTGGCTAATGACATGGTAATACAAAAGTTGTTTGGTTTTGGGAGTTACATACACCCACAAAATTTGGTGTGTGTATCTAAAACTATATGCCAACCACAAGTCACAGTGACATAAGGGGGCGCTATGGAGTTCCTGGCCAACGCCCGGTGCCAAGCTTTTATCCATGTCTATTCACTGTATCACTTGATGTGTGTGCCAAATTTCATGCGTTTTCACCCATGGGAAGCACCTCTTTTGGGATCACAATTCAGCACATATTTCATCACATTAGTCTGCACAAAATCCCAAATATCTCACTTCCTGTTGGGCGTGGCTAATGCATTGTACATAGGAAAGTTGTTCATCTTGGAGAGATACAGACACCTACCAAATTTGGTGTGTGTAGCTGAAATTATATGCCAACCACGGGATCAGTCACCTAAGGAGGCGTAAGGGGGCGCTAGCGAGTCCCTGGGCCATGCCCGGGGCCAAGCTTTTGTACCTAGCTGCTTTGTGTGACACCTGATGTGTGTCTCAAATTTCAAGACTTTTCGTTTATGTTAACCACCTCAAAATATATGCCAACCACGAGATCAGTCACCTAAGGGGGCGCTAGCGAGACCCTGGGCCACGCCCGGAGTCAAACTCTTGTACATAACTGCGATGTGAGACACTTGACGTGTGTGCCACATTTCAAGAGTTTTCGACAATGTTAACCACTTGAAAAACAGGAAAGCAAAAAAGTAGAATAATGAATAATAATAATAATAATAATCCTTACAAAAACAATAGGGCCTTGCGCCCTTCGGTGCTCGGGCCCTAATAATAATCCTTACAAAAACAATAGGGCCTTGCGCCCTTCGGTGCTCGGGCCCTAAATATAGCCGCAAGCGGCAATGGCGGGCCCGAGCACCTACGGGCCGCAACCCGTGACATGTCGGAATCCAACAAAGCACCGACGTGGTGCGTTTGTGAAATGTACATATTTGATGCGTGTGCTATTTGTTTTTGTATTTTATTTTCTGCCACATGTACTTGCTTGGCCAGGTGGGGGCGAAATGCAAGGCAGGCCCATTGGGTGTCATCATAATCATATATATTAACCTGAGAAATTTCAGACCATTCATTTTAAGCAAAGAACATTTCTGATACACTTTTTGGTTGGCCAGATGGTGGCGCTATGTTAGGCATGGAAATTACACATGTGAATATCATCACAATAATGATATCCAAATTTTTTGTAAACAGATCAATCACTTAAGGCATTGTCCATTTTCTGGCACATTTCCTGCTTGACCAGGTGGTGGCGCTATGCCAGGCAGGCTCATTGGGTGTCTGGATATCATCATAATTATAATATCTATTACCATGAGAAGTGTCAGACCATTTATTCAAAGCATAGAGCATTTCTGGCACATTTCCTGCTTGGCCAGATGGTGGCGCTATGCTAGGCCTGTGAATTACGAATGTGAATATCATCACAAAAATGATGTCTGATATTTTATAAAGTTTCAGATCAATCACTTAAGGCATTGTCCATTTCTGGCACATTTCCTGCTTGGCCAGGTGGTGGCGCTATGTCAGGCAGGCCCATTGGGTGTCTGGATATCATCATAATCATGATATCTATTAACCTGAGAAGTTTCAGACCATTCATTCAATGCACTGTGATTTATGACACATTTCCTGTTTATGTGGTGAGATATTAAAATCATATCAAATATATAAGTTATCAAAAATCCCTTCACAATTTAACATCAGCGACATCTTGGCATAATATTCGCCAAATTTCAAATGAATCTAACAAACCGTCTAGGAGGAGTATGTTCAAATTGATCATGTGAAATCAGTATAATTGTCATTCTTTCTGTTGCCAGGTGGTGGCGCTATGCCAAACATGCTTTATGGGCATGTGAATATTATCATTAACATGGTCTTTAATGACCTGTGAAATTTAAAACATTTCAAGCCATGCATGGTGAATTATGACACATTTATTGTTCATGTGGAAGGGTATTAAAATTAATAATTTCGCCATTTCGTCAAATTACAACATATCAAAAAAAGGCTTCACAATTTATAATCAGGAACATCTCGGCGTCATGTATACCAACTTTAACATGAATCGGATCAACCGTCTAGGAGGAGTATGTTAAAATTGATCATGTCCACAACGCACAAAATCTCAATTACCTCACTTCCTGTGGGCGTGGCTAATGACATGGTAATACAAAAGTTGTTTGGTTTTGGGAGTTACATACACCCACAAAATTTGGTGTGTGTATCTAAAACTATATGCCAACCACAAGTCACAGTGACATAAGGGGGCGCTATGGAGTTCCTGGCCAACGCCCGGTGCCAAGCTTTTATCCATGTCTATTCACTGTATCACTTGATGTGTGTGCCAAATTTCATGCGTTTTCACCCATGGGAAGCACCTCTTTTGGGATCACAATTCAGCACATATTTCATCACATTAGTCTGCACAAAATCCCAAATATCTCACTTCCTGTTGGGCGTGGCTAATGCATTGTACATAGGAAAGTTGTTCATCTTGGAGAGATACAGACACCTACCAAATTTGGTGTGTGTAGCTGAAATTATATGCCAACCACGGGATCAGTCACCTAAGGAGGCGTAAGGGGGCGCTAGCGAGTCCCTGGGCCATGCCCGGGGCCAAGCTTTTGTACCTAGCTGCTTTGTGTGACACCTGATGTGTGTCTCAAATTTCAAGACTTTTCGTTTATGTTAACCACCTCAAAATATATGCCAACCACGAGATCAGTCACCTAAGGGGGCGCTAGCGAGACCCTGGGCCACGCCCGGAGTCAAACTCTTGTACATAACTGCGATGTGAGACACTTGACGTGTGTGCCACATTTCAAGAGTTTTCGACAATGTTAACCACTTGAAAAACAGGAAAGCAAAAAAGTAGAATAATGAATAATAATAATAATAATAATCCTTACAAAAACAATAGGGCCTTGCGCCCTTCGGTGCTCGGGCCCTAAATATAGCCGCAAGCGGCAATGGCGGGCCCGAGCACCTGCGGGCCGCAACCCGTGACATGTCGGAATCCAACAAAGCACCGACGTGGTGCGTTTGTGAAATGTACATATTTGATGCGTGTGCTATTTGTTTTTGTATTTTATTTTCTGCCACATTTACTCGCTTGGCCAGGTGGGGGCTTAATGCAAGGCAGGCCCATTGGGTGTCATCATAATCATAATATATATTAACCTGAGAAATTTCAGACCATTCATTTTAAGCAAAGAACATTTCTGATACACTTTTTGGTTGGCCAGATGATGGCGCTATGTTAGACATGGAAATTAGACATGTGAATATCATCACAATAATGATATCCAAAATTTGTGTAAACTTTCAGATCAATCACTTAAGGCATTGTCCATTTCTGGCACATTTCCTGCTTGACCAGGTGGTGGCGCTATGCCAGGCAGGCCCATTGGGTGTCTGGATATCATCATAATCATAATATCTATTAACCTGAGAAGTTTCAGACCATTTATTCAAAGCATAGAGCATTACTGACACATTTCCTGCTTGGCCAGGTGGTGGCGCTATGCCAGGCAGGCCCATTGGGTGTCTGAATATCATCATAATCATGATATCTATTAACCTGAGAAGTTTCAGACCATTCATTCAATGAACTGTGATTTATGACACATTTCCTCTTCATGTGGTGAGATATTAAAATCATATCAAATATATAACATATCAAAAATCCCTTCACAATTTAACATCAGCGACATCTTGGCATAATGTTTGCCAAATTTCACATGAATCTGACAAACCGTCTAGGAGCAGTATGTTAAAATTGATCATGTGACATCAGTGTAATTGTCATTCTTTCTGTTGCCAGTTGGTGGCGCTATGCCAAACATGCATTATGGGCATGTGAATATTATCATTAACATGGTCTTCAATGACCTGTGAAATTTAAAACATTTCAAGCCATGCATGGTGAATTATGACACATTTATTGCTTATGTGGAAGGGTATTAAAATTAATAATTTCGCCATTTCGTCAAATTACAACATATCAAAAAAAGGCTTCACAATTTATAATCAGGAACATCTCGGCGTCATGTATACCAACTTTGACATGAATCGGATCAACCGTCTAGGAGGAGTACGTTAAAATTGATCATGTCCACAATGCACAAAATCTCAATTACCTCACTTCCTGTGGGCGTGGCTAATGGCATGTTAATACAAAAGTTGTTTGTTTTTGGGAGTTACATACACCCACCAAATTTGGTGTGTGTATCTAAATTTATATGCCAACCACAAGTCACAGTGACATAAGGGGGCGCTATGGAGTTCCTGGGCAACGCCCGGTGCCAAGCTTTTATCCCTGTCTATTCACTGTACCACTTGATGTGTGTGTCAAATTTCAAGACTTTTCAACCATGTTAACCACCTCAAAATATATGTCAACCACGGGATCAGTCACCTAAGGGGGCGCTAGCGAGTCCCTGGGCCACGCCCGGGGTCAAGCTCTTGTACCTAACTGCATTGCGTGACACCTGACGTGTGTGCCAAATTGCAAGAGTTTTCGACCATGTTAACTCCCTCAAAAACAGGAAAGCAAAAAAGTAGAATAACAATAAATAATAATAATAATAATAATAATAATAATAATAATAATCCTTACAAAAACAATAGGGCCTTGCGCCCTTCGGTGCTCGGGCCCTAAATATAGCCGCAAGCGGCAATGGCGGGCCCGAGCACCTGCGGGCCACAACCCGTGACATGTCGGAATCCAACAAAGCACCGACGTGGTGCGTTTGTGAAATGTACATATTTGATACGGGTGCTATTTGTTTTTGTATTTTATTTTCTGCCACATTTACTCGCTTGGCCAGGTGGGGGCGCAATGCAAGGCAGGCCCATTGGGTGTCATCATAATCATAATATATATTAACCTGAGAAATTTCAGACCATTCATTTTAAGCAAAGAACATTTCTGATACACTTTTTGGTTGGCCAGATGGTGGCGCTATGTTAGGCATGAAAAGTACACATGTGAATATCATCACAATAATGATATCCAAAATGTTTGTAAACTTTCAGATCAATCACTTAAGGCATTGTCCATTTCTGGCACATTTCCTGCTTGACCAGGTGGTGGCGCTATGCCAGGCAGGCCCATTGGGTGTCTGGATATCATCAAAATCATAATATCTATTAACCTGAGAAGTTTCAGACCATTTATTCAAAACATAGAGCATTTCTGGCACATTTCCTGCTTGGCCAGAAGGTGGCGCTATGCTAGGCCTGTGAATTACGCATGTGAATATCATCACAATAATGATATCCAATATTTTATAAAGTTTCAGATCAATCACTTAAGGCATTGTCCATTTCTGGCACATTTCCTGCTTGGCCAGGTGGTGGCGCTATGCCAGGCAGGCCCATTGGGTGTCTGGATATCATCATAATCATGATATCTATTAACCTGAGAAGTTTCAGACCATTTATTCAAAGCATAGAGCATTTCTGGGACATTTCCTGCTTGGCCAGAAGGTGGCGCTATGCTAGGCCTGTGAAATACGCATGTGAATATCATCACAATAATGATATCCAATATTTTATAAAGTTTCAGATCAATTACTCTTAAGGCATTGTCCATTTCTGGCACATGTCCTGCTTGGCCAGGTGGTGGCGCAATGCCAGGCAGGCCCATTGGGTGTCTGGATATCATCATAATCATGATATCTATTAACCTGAGAAGTTTCAGACCATTCATTCAAAGCATAGAACATTTTTGGCACGTTTCCTGCTTGGCCAGATGGTGGCGCTATGCTAGGCATGTGAATTACACATGTGAATATCATCACAATAGTATCGAATATTTTATAAAGTTTCAGATTAATCAGTTAAGGCATCGTCCATTTCTGGAACATTTCCTGTTTGGCCAGGTGGTGGCGCTATGCCAGGCAGGCCCATCTGGTGTCTGGATATCATCATAATCATAATATCTGTTAACCTGAGAAGTTTCAGACCATTCATTCAATGCACTGTGACTTTATGACACATTTCCTGTTCATGTGGTGAGATATTAAAACCATAACATATTTCAACATATCACAAATTCCTTCACAATTTAACATCAGCAACATCTTGGCATAATGTTCGTCAAATTTCACATGAATCTGACAAACCGTCTAGGAGCAGTATGTTAAAATTGATCATGTGACATCAGTGTAATTGCCATTCTTTCTGTTGCCAGGTGGTGGCGCTATGCCAAATAGGCATTATGGGCATGTGTATATCATCACTGCCATGGTATTCAAAGACCTGTGAAATTTAAAACATTTCAAGCCATGCATGGTGAATTATGACACATTTATTGTTTATGTGGAAGGGTATTAAAATTAACTAGAGAATGTAATTCCAGGGAATTACGAGTGCATGAAAATGAAGCTAGGACAGACATAGCATAGCTTAATAAAAAGTTGATAGTTTAGACGTAGACAGTTTAAAAGTTGAATGTAGATAGTTTAACAGTTGATAATAGACAGATAGTTTAATAGACAGATAGTTTAATGAATGTTGAAAGTTTAAAAGTTATATGTAGATAGTTTAAAAGTTGTTGAGAGACTGATAGTTTAATGCGTGTTGATAGACAAATAGTTTAAAGCCTGTGTTGCAGCTTAACCACCACTGTTGATTAATGGGTACATAAACCAATCAATATATGTATATCATTTTTAAAAATGTCTCCAAATGGGTGTTAAATGCCAGTTTTTGTTGTTTTTAGCATTAGCGGGGTTTTTTTACGCAATTCGGTGATGACATCACTTTGGGGACTGCATGATCTGCGCTTCATTCATTTCAATGCATTTCAATGGACATCGCGGTTACACTTTCAACATAAAGTTTGTATATTTACACTTCGAATTTCGTCACAGCATTTATATCACAGCTACCCTATGATCTACCAATGGTAATAACGGTGCCTGATATCAATTTAGTAATTTCTACTGAATTTCGGGAGGTCTTGTTTTGGAGGGTATGTTTTACATTCATTCCTATGGGAAACGGTCGCGGTTACACTTTCAACATAAAGTTTGTATATTTTCACTTTGAATTTCGTTACAGCATTTATATGACAACGACCCTATGGTCTAACAAAGATAACAATGTATTCTGATTTTAGTTTAATGCAATTTTCTGAATTTGAGAGGCCTCATTATGAGGCTACATAATGCACCTATTCAGTTCAATGCATTATGCTTATAACGTTACGACACTTTTTTTGTTACTGTCAGTGAACAGCACCGAGTGAAAGTCAACATTTTCTTTATATCTAGTGATAGTGATCATGTCGTTAGTTCAGATAAGTAGCCTACCGGGCAAACTTAGTCAGAAGATCACAATATAAAGCATCATAATAGCTAGCTATGGGCTAACTTTCCAGTCCCACCTGTGAGCCACCCCTGTTGTTGCAAACTTAGCTTCTAGCCGCCGCCGCTTAGGCTGGTCGTGTCTTCAGCATGAATATTTTCGATAAGTACTGCTCGTGATTGATTGCCATTGACATCGTCAGGGTACGGCTTACCAAAGAGGGAGATAATATGGGCAAGTCGCAGTTTTGCAGGTGCTTGTGTGGGCTGTGCCGTCCCGATGGAAACTGTGGTGGAGAGCTGCAGTAACTAGGGAAGCGAGTGCATTTTGGCCGCTGGTCGAGGAGCTCCCCCCGTGACCAGCATATGATGATCTATCTAGCTATCTATCTACCTGTCTATATACATATCTAGGTTATCTATAGCCTATCTATTTATCTATAATCTGCACTATCTACTGCTGAATAATCCCTTACTCGTCTCTCTTTACTCCTCTCTCGTTACTCTCAAGGGTCTCAAGGTGGGCTTTGGTCTGTAGCCTCCCCAAGGTGACGTAATGCAATGCATTGTGGGGGAAAGGAGAATCACTTCAAACGCTGTGAAATAGTACCTGCTTTTTCGTATTATATTCCGTTTTGTGATACCCAACAACATCAAATACAATGGATAACAGTTTAAATGTTTATTACCAACAAGCAAATTGTGCAAATTCGTTGGAAAATGAACCCTGCAACACGGCCTTTAAAGGCTCTATATAGGTAGATAGTTGACGATAACTGACAGTTGGAATGGCTCTAATGTTTGCTAGCAGTTATGCTAACAAAGCTAATTATTTTGACCAAGTTACTTAGTTAACTTAGCTCATGTTTTCTAGACTTTTAGGAAAAAATGTTAACTATGCTAACAATGCTAACATGTTAACTATGCTAACCATATGACTTAGCTAACTTAGCTAATAATTTTTAGCAGTTATGCTAACTATGCTAACATGCTAACTATGTTAACCATGATACTTAGCTAACTTAGGTAATCATTTGTAGCAGTTTTATAAAAAATGCTAACATGCTAAAACTATGTTAACAATGTTAACATGCTAACCATGTGACTCAGCTAATTAGCTAATCATTTTTAGTAGTTTTGCTAAAATGCTAACTATGATAACAATGTTAACCATGCTAATTATGCTAACTAGCTAACTAGCTAGTGAGGACTTTTATTTTGAAACAGTTGAAGGCAGAGGACACAGTTGATGGGAGTCATAGTTGACAAACAGTTACAGTAACAGTTGAACAGTTGATAACAGTTGAACAGTTAAAAAGTTGGATAGTTTAAAGGGACTTTTATTTTGAAACAGTTGTGGGCACAGGAAGCAGTTGAACAGGATTACGGGGACGCTGGCAAGACACGCCGCTCCGTCTGGCATCATGTTTTTGTTTGTTTTTATGTAATGTTTGTAATTTTATGTAATGTCATGTTTATTTTTTGTATTGGTTTGTCTAGTTAAATGTTTTCCCTATTTATTTACGCTATTTTTGATAGTTTTCGTGTTATTCTTAGTCCTTTTTACTCCTAAGTCAGCTGATGTCGTTGACATTTGTCCATTGGGAGCTTGCTATGGCTAGCTTTTGCCCTAGCTGGGCATCGGACATCCTTCCATCTATCCGTGAGCGGTGCAGCACTTCACTGTCTGGTCGAGGGGATCTCTCGGGACAGCTGGACCTAGGCTACTCTGCGAAAGATCTGCCATGGCCGCCGAGCTGTTGCTGACCTGCGAGCTGCCATGCCAACTGCAGACTAACTGGGCCTCTGACATCCTTCCATCCATCCGTGAACAGTGCACTTCACTGTCTGGTCGAGTGGATCTCTCGGGACAGCCGGACCTAGACTCTACTCTGCGAAAGATCTACCGTGCCCGCCGAGCTGTTGCTGACCTGCGAGCTGCCTTACCAACTGCAAACTAACGTTAACGGTGAAGAGCTGCATTCTCACGGAGCAACAAAGTCGCTGTTAAGTCCACCGAATTGCGGATCTACATGATCGCTCAGTACTTTGGACTGTGCTTCCATCATCTCCAGACTGCAGTCTAGCAGGCCTAGCTTCTAACGTTAACGTTATCTCCAGACTGCCAGTGAATTCACCGGGTTGGTCAGTTGCTAAAGAACTTTGTTGGCATTGCATCGGTTGTAAAGACACAGCTCTGTGCGCAGTTTTCACGGATCATCATTGCCCTTGGACTTTTTCAGCTGGTTTTGAAATTGGACTAATTTTAACATCACTTTTTCCCCTTTTAAAATATATATATTTTTAAATGTTTTTATTTGTTTATTTGTTTTGTTGTCTGTCTTGTATGTCTTGGTGTCACGGGTACGCTGGCGACTACGCCGCTCCGTCCGGCATTTTTTGTATTTGTTATTTTTTAAATGTATTTGTCTTGTCTTGATGTCATGGGTACGCTGGCGACTACGCCGCTCCATCCGGCATCTTTTGACTTGTTGTTATGTGTCTTGTTTGTGGAGCGCTTTGGATTGCACTATGTGCATGTTAAATGCGCTTTATAAATAAATCTGACTTGACTTGACTTGACATATTGTATGCTTAAAGCCTGAGACAGTGGCTCCAGGTGGCCTGAACACCTGGCATAGGATTCTAATTGCTCTATTGTGATGTCATAATCTAATGTTAAGTCAATGGGGAAATTTTAGTAGTTTTTAATTAATAGTTTAAAAAGTATAAAAGTTACAAAGTTGAAAAATACATAGCTGAAGTCACATAAGTAAGACCTACGCAACGCAGTTTGAATGAAGTTTCTAAGTTAAATGGTTGAAGCTGTATTAAACGCACAAAAAGTGTCAGCGGAATAATAACTAGAAAAGCATTTCCTGAAGGAAATACAGTGCATGAAAATGCAAAAATATGATGTAAAATATCATACAGAGTAAAAACAAACGATATTGGTTGCTAGGTAGATGAGGTTTAATATAGTTGGAATGACTGAACAGTTAAATAGGTGGATAGTTTCAATGGTTAATTTATTTAGGTAGATAGTTGACGATAACTGACAGTTGGAATGGCTCTAATGTATGCTAGCAGTTATGCTAACTATGTTGACAAAGATAATGTTAACCAAGCTACTTAACTTAGTTAATTTAGCTAATGTTTTTAGCAGTTTTTTTATGTTAATAATGCTAATGCTGTTAACTATGTTAACAATCTTAACTATGTGACTTAGCTAACTTAGCTAATAATTTATAGCAGTTATGCTAAAATACTAAGAATGCTACCATGCTAACCATGTGACTTAGCTAACTTAGCTATTCATTTTTAGTAGTTATGCTAACTATGCTAACTATGCTAACCATGTTGTCGACCAGTTATGCTTTTTCGCATACCAGTCGTTTGTCTGGTAGAGGAGGCGGGACAGGCTTTCTCGTCTCTGATGATTGGAGGTTTACACAGTTGCTGCCTGCTCAGGTCCACAACTCGTTTGAATATCATGCCATCATGATAACTGAACCATACAAATTATACTTGGTGGTTATTTATCGCCCTCCAGGACAACTTGGGAACTTTGTGAACGAGTTGGACATTCTACTGTCTGCTATTCCAATGGATGCATGCCCATTATTAATCCTTGGCGATTTTAATATTCATTTGGATAACTCGTCTGCAATTGACTTCCTGTCTCTCCTCATTTAATATCACACGTGTCCACAGTCCTCCTACTCACAAGGCTGGTAAAGATCTTGATTTAATTCTGGTACGTAACTGTAATACAGACAAGGTTTTGGTTAATCCATTACATGTATCGGATCATCACTTTATCAGATTCTCTGTGTGTCTCCTGGATAACCCAGCAGCTCCTCCTCCGATAATTTCGTTCCGGCGTAATCTCAGAAGCCTCTCAAGTGACCATTTTGCAACATTAGTAACATCTGCTTTACCTACTCCTAGCTCATTCTTGACACTTGAGGTTAATGACGCTACAGAGACTCTCTGCTCTACACTGGCATCTTGTCTGAATGCAGCATGTCCTCTTTCCTCAAGACCTACTCGTTCTAAACCTCGCCATCCATGGCTGACGAACAGTATAGTCTCAGTACGAAAGGAACTTAGAGCTGCTGAGAGGAAATGGCGTAAATCCAGAGATGGAAATGATCTTAGTAACTACCAGTCTTTGCTGTCATCCTTTTCATCCACTGTTACACTTGCAAAAAAGGCATTCTATCAAAGCAAGATTGAGAGCGCCACTGACAGTAGACAACTTTTTTCTACTTTCAAATCTCTCCTCAATCCTCCACCACCACCATCAACTACTTCACTGTCAGCAAATGACTTTGCAACATTTTTCACTGAAAAAGTTGCTAAAATAAGTGCTCAGTTTGATGCTCCTATAAAGAGGGCTTTGCCTTGTGTTAGTATGACCCCATCATTTGACTCTTTCTCTCCTCTTGATGAGGAAGCAGTCTCTCAATTGCTTCAGCGATGTCGTCCAACAACATGCCCATTAGATCCTGTCCCGTCCACTCTTCTACAGTCTATCTCACCCGCTGTTCTACCAGCAGTCACACATGTATTTAATGCTTCACTCAGTTCTGGAATAGTTCCTTATTCTTTTAAACAGGCTAGGGTTACACCTCTGCTAAAGAAAAGTACACTTAATCCAACTGAGGTGAAGAACTACAGACCTGTCTCCCTTCTTCCTTTCTTGTCAAAGGTTTTGGAGAAAGTGGTCTTCAAGCAAGTTTGTGACTTTCTTCATCAGAATAATCTACTAGACCCTTATGCAGTCTGGTTTCAAGAGTGGTCATTCTACTGAAACTGCTCTTCTGTCTGTGACTGAAGCATTGAGAGTAGCTAAGTCCTCTGCTCAGTCATCAGTATTAATTCTACTAGATTTATCTGCAGCCTTTGATACTGTTAACCATGACATTCTCCTATCTATACTATCTGAACTGGGAATTTCTGGAAAAGCTCTTGACTGGTTTGAATCTTACCTTAAAGGGCGTTCTTTCAACGTGTCTTGGCAGGGACAAGTATCTAAGTCTCATGCCCTCACCACAGGTGTGCCTCAGGGATCAGTATTAGGACCCTTGCTTTTCTCTATTTACACCACTTCCTTAGGTGATACCATTCGCTCCCATGGATTTGACTATCACTGTTATGCAGACGACACTCAACTCTACCTGTCTTTCCCACCTGATGACTCTAGTGTTTCCCACCGGATTTCTGCATGCCTTAAGGATATTTCAGCCTGGATGAAAGATCGGCACCTTCAGCTTAATCTCTCAAAAACAGAGTTTTTGGTGTTTCCAGCTAAAACAGCTATTCCCCAACAGATTAACATCCAGCTTGACTCAACTTCACTGACCCCAACTAGATCGGCACGAAACTTGGGCGTTGTAATTGATGACCAACTTAACTTCTCTGAGCATATAGCTTCTATTGCAAAATCATGCCGGTTTATGCTTTACAACATTAGGAAGATCAGACCTTATCTGACACAAGATTCCACACAACTTCTTGTTCAGACCATGGTCATCTCTAAGCTGGACTATTGTAATTCACTGTTAGCTGGCTTACCCGCTTGTGTAACAAGATCATTACAGCTGATTCAAAATGCTGGAGCACGCCTGGTCTTCAATCAGCCAAAGAGGACACATGTAACTCCTCTCCTAGTTACTCTCCATTGGCTCCCTATAGTAGCCAGAATTAAATTTAAATCTCTCACTTTGGCCTATAGGACACTAACTAGATCTGCTCCTAGTTATTTTAATTCAATAATCAAGCCTTACATCCCCAACCGCCCACTGCGGTCTTCTGGTGAGCGTATGTTGTGTCGACCAGTCATAAAAACTGGGTCTAATTCCAGACTCTTTTCTTCAGTGGTTCCATGTTGGTGGAATGAACTGCCCAGTGGTCTCCGTTCCTGTGGTAGTTTTGGGTCGTTTAAGAGGGGTCTAAAGACATTCCTATTCAACATATACTTAGTTGTTTAAGCGCTTATGTGTTATGGTTTATATAATGTTGTTTTATTTTAATTGGGCTGTTAATTAATTTGACATTATTGTTTATTATTGATATTCTCCTTAATGTAGTCTTAGCATGTTATTGTTTTTATATTATTGATTGAATTGACATTATTGTTTTATTATTGCCTTTCCCCTTTCTTACATTGCTTTTTATTAGGCTATTGATTGAATTGATATTATTGTGTACTACAACTATTCTCCTTACTATATTTGACCTAGATTTTAATCTGTTCCCTGTTCATTTTTAAATATTATTATGTTGTTTTGTATTTATATGTCGCTTTGGACAAAGGCGTCTGCTAAATCCATAACCATAACCATAACCATGTTACTTAGCTAACTTAGCTAATGTTTTCTAATAGTTTTGTCAAAAATGATAACTATGCTAACAATGCTAACTATGCTAACCATGTGACTTAGCTAGATTAGCTTATCATTTTTAATAGTTATGCTAACTATGTTAACTAGTATGTTAGCAATGCTAACATGCTAACTATGCCAACCATGTGACTTAGGTAACCTAGCTAATAATTTTAGTAGCTATGCTAGCTAGCATGTTAACAATGTTAACATGCTAACTATGCTAACCATGTGACTTAGCTAACCTAGCTAATTATTTATAGCAGTTATGCTAACTATGCTAACTAGCATGTTAGCAATGCTAACATGCTAACTATGTTAACCATGTTACTTAGCTAACTTAGTTAATTATTTTTAGCAGTTATGATAACCATGCTAACAATGCTAACATGCTAACTATGTTAACCATGTAACTTAGCTAATCATTTTTAGCAGTTTTGCTTAAAATGCTAACAATGCTAGCAATGTTAGCAATGCTAACATGCTAACTATGCTAACCATGCTAACTAGCTACAGTGGGTAGGAGTCATAGTTGATGACAAGTCAAGTCAAGTCAGATTTATTTGTATAGCGCATTTAACATGCACAGAGTGCAACCCACTCAAGTAACAGTTACAATGGCTGAACAGTTAAAAAGTTCAGTAGTTTAAAGGGTTAATTTGTATAACAGTGAAATATTGTAGTGAGGACTTTTATTTTGAAACAGTTTTTGGCAGAGGAAGCAGTGGAACAGGGTGTGTAGTCTTAATAGAGCCAGTTTGTATGGTTAAATGTCTGTTGTGTGCGTGTGTCAAGGTAAAGCCTAGGCCTACCGTGCGCATATACTGTACTGCGCAAAAGCGCCACTTGCGCCTAGGCTATTTCACTATTGTATCGCCTTGTTAGGCTATGCGCGGGGTGTGCCAACTTTTTATGAGATAGAGAGACCCCCTTAAAGACAAAAAGATAATTCGAGCCCTGCTGGTGGCCTTTTCCTTTCGTGGACATAATGCTGAATGCACTATTCACTGTCGTAGACGAAATAAACTCTTTTTTTTTGGTCAAAAGTAATTCTGTCTACGTAAATACAGAATGCACCTACACGCATCATTCTGTGAATCCCATTTCAATTTCGTCCACAAAAGTCCACGCAATAGTAACTTAATAACTTGCGAAATGCATTCAGTGACGCTTTTATTCCGTGGACGAAATGCATAATAGAATCACGTACAATAGATTTCGTGAGTAGTCGTTTACGAAATGAATTATGTGTCACGATAATTTCATTACGTGGACGAAATGCATAACAGAATCACGAAATCAGTTTTGTGACCTGCTACAATACATTTTGTGAGTCAGTAGTTTACGGAATGAATTATGTGTCAGGATAATTTCATTACGTAGAGGAAATGCATAACAGAATCACGAAATCAGCTTTGTGACCTGCTACAACTCATTTCGTGAGTCAGCAGTTTACGGTGCCAGGCCGTGCTGGACCTAGCCTAGGTCCGCGAAAAGCAACTGCATAGGCTTTCTCTGAATTATCTATGGTCTATGATCTTCAAACTATGAGCCTCTTTGACGAGTAGATTGCTGGTCCACTGGACAACGAATTTAGGCTTAGGCCTATGCCCGGTGCTTCTGTCTGTTAATTTTGCGGCACAACTGCTGGAACCGTGGACCGAAAGAAAAATAAACTAAATGTTTCCCTGATCAATGCATAGGTCTACTTCTTAATTCATCAAATATAGAGGCATAGGCTACCATTAGCCTAGGTGGTAGTGGTAGGCTGTGAGTGCTCATTCAAAGTCTATGCGTTTCTGTGCAAGTGAAACTGACAAACTCGTGGGTAGGCTAAGGCTAAGCCACGATATTTAAAACAATCAAGAAGTGGATTCCTGTAATGTTCATGAAAACAGTATAGCGATTGGATAGCCTGATAAATCGCGACTTGTTGTAGGCCTAACAGGCCTAGTTTATATCGTCTCGCTGGAGTGCACGCATAATAGGCCTAATCGCTATGCCTACTTGCCCGTCCAAATAGAGGGCTTTCCTGTGTTTCACGGAGCTCTGACTAACGGGAGGCGCGATTCAAGTGGCCACTTCTAAATGGTAGCCTAGGCTACCCACTGGCTAATTCATTCCGCAAACTGCTGACTCACGAAATGTATTTTAGCAGGTCACAAAA
Organism: Alosa pseudoharengus; assembly: GCF_046254945.1. Taxonomy (NCBI): domain Eukaryota; kingdom Metazoa; phylum Chordata; class Actinopteri; order Clupeiformes; family Clupeidae; genus Alosa; species Alosa pseudoharengus. Next base: position 24,299,691 of record NW_027468657.1, read on the forward strand.
CTGATTTTGTGATTCTATTATGCATTTCGTCCACGTAATGAAATTATCGTGACATAATTCATACCGTAAACTGCTGACTCACGAATGTATTGTAGCAGATCACAAAACTGATTTCGTGATTCTGTTACGCATTTCGTCCACGTAATGGAATTATCGTGACACATAATTCATTTCGTAAACTGCTGATTCACGAAATGTATTGTACGTGATTCTATTATGCATTTCGTCCACAGAATGAAAGCATAAGTCACTGAATGCATTTTGTAAGTTATTAAGTTACTATTGTGTGGACAGAATGCCTTCTGTAACACAACACAATACTTTTGTGGACGAAATTGAAATGGGATACACAGAATGATGCGTGTAGGTGCATTCCGTATTTACGTAGACAGAATTACTTTTGACCAAAAAAAAGAGTTTATTTCGTCTACGACAGTGAATAGTACGTTCAGCATTACTGTATGTCCACGAAAGGAAAAGGCCACCAGTCAATTTCGTCCACGAAATGATGTGCTCTCTTCAGTGTTTCGTGGACACAATGCAAACCAATTTGTGCATTCCGTGGACAAAAGGCGTTACGATGTAACATGGTTTCGTAATGAATATATGTATTTCGTCACACAAAAGTCATTCTGTCCACGAAATAAGGCATGTTACATTTGGCGCCCCATAGCCTTGCGCCCTTCGGTGCTCGGGCCCTAATAATAATAATAATAATAATAATCCTTACAAAAACAATAGGGCCTTGTGCCCTTCGGTGCTCGGGCCCTAATAATGATAATATGCTTTATTTGTATAGAACCTTTCACAGAATGCAGTTCAAAGTGCTTTATATTTGGAACATGTAACACAATAAAAAAAAAAGAATTAGTCATTTATCATTGTTGCTGTGGCTGTTTATGATCCAATCAGCAACATATCAGAAATATATAAAACTAAAGTAGAAAAACAGTACAAATCAAAGGTGAAGCTGCACTATGCACAATGACTCAGCCCCCCTCTCTTTCTTTCTTTCTTTCTTTCTTTTTTCTTTCACTGATGTCTTCATTGATGATGACCTAAACTTGTGAACCTTTGATGCATTGTGGTGCAAAGCTATTTGTAAATTAAGCTCGGAAATGATTCTGTAAAAAGTGGTGTTGTATTTCCTTGGGTAAAGATTTAGGGATAAGAAGATTCCAACAAAATGGCCCTGATTCTTTTGCATACGACTGGAAATATACCTTCCCTCGAAATTACTTCTGACATTGCAGCTCAGGCTGAAATGGAAACTAAATTGAAAACAGCTCTGGTTGGGGAATCAACTGCATGTTTCCTCTGAAGGCATGTTTGAACTGGGACAGTTGTCATGTTGAAAGTAATATTTGAAACTTTTATGTGAAATATGTATTGCTGTGTGGATTGTTTTCTTTATTATTTGAATGTTTTGAGTTAAGGAATTTCTCCTCCCCTCCAAATGTAAGGAGACCTCAAATGTATTGTCTGTGATAACTGATATTTTGTTATCAGCGCAACTCATGGAGATTAAGTTAAGCCATCCTGAATATTCTCTTGTTGACTGGAACAATATTCTGATTCTGAATATGACGTCCTTTCACTATTTATGAAAATACCCCCTTGGGCAGAACCGCCAACACACTATTGACAAATTAGATTAATTCTAATTCATTCAGGGTAATTGCCCACAGTTGGGGTTCATGCAGAGCGCATGGAGAACTAGATACAATGATGCCAGTGCCCAGTTCATGAACTCACAACCTCTGTATTTATTTCTTCCTCAACTGACTACACAAATTCACTGTAATATAGATCCACTCGTGGGTTCACAGCTAACCAGATGTCTTATACGGCTTTTCAGGATGCTGTAAGTTCCAGTGAATTAAAGCACCATCTCCGTGTTCAGAGATATGAGGTCACCGTTGAAAATAATTAATGCCCACTTCCCTTGGCAATAGGTTTTGTGCCTCTGATTCTATTTTTTCTCAGCTGAAGCCACTAAACTAACTATAAAACCCTAAAAAAAAAAAATATTGTGTGAACTTTCTTGCATCATTTAGCAAGTATAAGAAGGAATCATATCATCCACTCTATGTCAAGGTCATCTTCACCCTATTGGGTTCTGTTTTCTAATGCTGGCTGCCGGTGGTCTATACACTATCAGTACAGGTCAATGTCTGACTGAGTATTCAGTACATTAGGAATATCAGTTACATCTTCAATTAACATCTTTAGATGTTAATAATGCATCACATAAATTAGTGACTCGACACTATGGAATGCAAACCCTTCACCCTTCATTGTATATGGTCAACAATTTATTCACATCAGGTATATGCAGTTCAGTAATAAGATGTCCAGGCTATTACAAAGTGAACACAAAAACCAGGCAGTAATGTGTGTCTGATTGGCTGTCTGTCTGCCTGTCTGTCTGATTAACTGTCTGTCTGTCTGCCTGTCTGTCAGATTAACTGTCTGTCTGTCTGCCTGTCTGTCTGATTAACTGTCTGCCTGTCTGTCGGTCTGCCTGCCTGCCTGTCTGTCTTTCTGTTTGTTTGCTTGTCTGCCTGTTTTTCATATCATCACCTCTCGTTACTATTGGTATTTCAAATTGACATGCGTCAACAACACAACACTTACCACAACACACCACACCACAACACAACACAACACACAACACAACACAACACAACACAACACAACACAACAACAACTCCACTCTCCCCCATGGAGTTTTTAATACATCCTGTCATTTGAGGCCTCGCGCTTGCGTAAGTCATTACGAGTGCGTACGTGAGCTCCTGAAGGGAGCGCGTCTGCTCCCTCCGCTAGCGTATACTGCAGTCTCTGTATCTCTCCCAAATGTCTCGTGGGTGGGGGTGGGTGGGTAGGTGATTGGGGGGTGGGGTGGGAGTGGGTTAATGGATCACAAGGCAGAGGTGCATGTGATGAGCTTGATGCTGGGCTACACAACAGCAGCAGTACTTTGATAGTGTAAACCACAGGCCCATCAAATAAACAGGGGTTTTGGTTGTGGCACTGTGGTATTAGAAGAAGTCTACATCAGTCTTTCTCTTCAAAATTAAAAAGCGTGAATTGCACAAAACATAAACAACAAAAACACAAATAACTAATTTAAGTAGGAGATTGAAGAAGGCCGGCAAAAAGTATGAAAGGCCTGCACAAAAATTGACTTCATCCAACTTTTTAATGTGATGACAAAAATTTGAAATTGAAATGATATTAATCAAATAAGAAATCAATTCACTAGAGGGGGATAGAGTATTCCTACCCGGACAGCAACTTTTTAAGGCTCCAAGCAATAAGATCTTCTCAGAGTGCGGCAGAAGTGCTGTTCAACCAAGTAAGAGCTGTATTTTGCACACTGGCGCATGGCGTAAAACTCGTTTTCCACCCGCGCAAAGATTAATTCGGTATTTTGCACGTTTATTTTTTAAACAATGCACCCAGGGGTGTGGCAATTAACAACCTAGGGAGGGGCCTGGCGCATTGTCTAAAAATCGATATTGTACACCTGGTCAAAAGTCTATGGCGAGTTGTTTATATGTTATTTTAAGAGCTCATTGTCAACAGTCATATTGGCAGGTGCACGCACCATCCTTCTATCATTCATGAACACACACCAGTGCACGTCCATGCAAAACATTACAAATTGCAGGATTACAATGGGAAACATAATTAGAATAAAGATATTACGAAATACTGTACATCTCATGATGAGTAGTTATTCACCATCGTTTGCAAATTGGTAATGACGGTTAAAAGTGATTAGGGGAGAGGTGAGAGACACGTATGGAGCACAGCTGTCACGAGATATAAGCAACTCCTCTGCAGGATAAATGTTGTTTTGTTCAGTCATTTGAGAAATATTTGGGTAAGTGTTGCTTTTTTCAGCCTATATTTTTGATGGTAACCCATTGTCAGTCAATAGTGAAAGTAACTGCATATAACTGTCTTGTCATTGACTGACACCTTGGTGAAGTTAGTTTCACTTTGCCAATGAGTTAAAATAATAGACGAGTGCAAATGCGTGAAGGCTATGCTAGGTTTTAGTAAAGCATGGTTTAGTGGAATGACTATTCCATACGGTTTCGCAAGCAGCCTCCTTCAAATGCGCCGTTGAATGCCAAAATACCGATGCATTTATGTGACATATCGCGCTTTGCGCCGTTAAAGGGAATGACAGATGTCATTCTCATTGGTTTAAATGATGTTACGCCTCAAACACACCCATATGACTGATTAAAAAACCTAGGAACACCTTGTTGCGCCATGCGCTCCACGTTTGATAACGAAACCCCTCCCATTGTGGACTGGACATCCTACTAAATTTGAATAAGCTTTTGACAAGTGACGATGCACTTTAGAATGTCATGATAGGGCCCTAAGAGTTTATGTGCCATCAAAATGATTTGGGGAAAAAGCAACGGAATATGAATAAATAACCATTGTGAGGCAATGTCAAAAACGCTTGTGCTCAGCTCAGATATCCACTAAATTAGCATGCAAACCAAGTAGCGCTGGGCTAGCTCTCTTATAATACCACTTTGTACCATGTGTGGCGCTGTACAATGTAAGTCAGTGGAAGGGTGAACACATCGCTCCTTTAAAGTCAACATTTGAGCCTGCAGCTGTTCCTGACCGATTTAGTTGCCTTAATTAGGAGAGTGTCCATTTTTAATTCACAGAAAACACAGAAACGCAGTGGCTGGAAATGCACACAAATTCACCGCCAAATTCTCCTAATTCGTTTAAAATATGGTAGAAGAAATGGATGGAAACCCAGCAAATGACAATGGCCATCTTTTACCCCACTGCTCCGTGGGCAGGAAGTAATTAAAGCAACTGCCAACACCTGCTAATTGACTCTGGGAAAGAGAAAAACAGGGAGAAAGAGAGAGAGTAATGTATGATGCATGATGTTTTGTTTTCTTTCTTTACACACATCTATGTACATGTATGCTTTGGCAATACAAATTGTATTTTTGTCATGCCAATAAAGCTCAATTGAATTGAATTGAATTGAATTGAATTGAGAGAGAGAAAGAATGGTGAGAGGGAGAGAGCAAAAGAGAGAGAATGGTGAGAGGGAGAGAGGGAGAGAGCAAGAGAGAGAGAATGGAGAGAGGGGAGGAGAGCCCATAGTGAGTCATCAATGACCAACACAAAGCAGAAGAGAGAAAGAGAGAGATAGAAAGACCCTTGACCGGAAAGCTGAGTCCGCAGTCCCACAGCTGCGAGAGGCTTGGAGAGAGACAGAGCCTGGTGCTTCAGGCTGCTAAACGGCCCCAGGATGCAGCTCAGCAGGTTGTTTGTCTCCGAGCTCTGGTGGTCAGGCTGGTGTTGGTGGTGATGTTCAGGGGTCATGGGGCAGTGTGGAGCAGTGTGAGAGACGTAGCTGGGGGGGGGGGGTTGGGCTTCGGGAGCTCTTCTGCTAAGGGGGAAGTTGTAGATAGATGGAGGTCACTCCGGTAATTCGCCTTGACGTTTATTGTGCATGATGAGATCCTCATTGAGCGGGGCATTCAGCGTCGAACAAAGAGCCTCATTTTGCCCAGCGGAGAGGAGGGGACGCTCATGTGCCTCTGCTCATGAACCAGTTCCTGTCCAGGGCTGGCAACAGAGTGGGAGCTGGGAGATAGAGCAAGGGAGAGGAAGGTGGAGAGAGAGGGACAGAGAGAGGGAGAGTGAGAGAGGGAGAAAGAGGGAGAGAGAGGTAGAGAGAGAGGGGGGTGGAGAGGGAAAGAGAAGAGGGAGGTAGAGAGGAAAAAGAGAGGAAGAGAGAAAGGGGGAGAAAGAGAGAGGGAGGTGGAGTGGGAGAGAGAGATGGAGGTGCAGAGGGAGAAAGAGAGAGAGAGGAAGAGAGGGAGAGAAAGAGGGAGGTGGAGAGGGAAAGAGGGAGAGGGAAAGGGAGAGAGGGAAAGGGTGAGAGAGAAAGGGGGAGAGAGAGGGAGATAGGAAAGGGAGAGGGAGTTGCTGGTCCCCCACTCAACTCTTCCCACTGATATCCTGGACTCTGCTCCTCTAGCTCCTCTTCTCTACTCTGCTCCTCTACTGTAGCTCCTCTTCTCTACTCTGCTCCTCTAGCTCCTCTTCTCTACTCTGCTCCTTTACCTCCTATCCTCTACGCTATTTTTCACCAGTCGCATCAAGCCTTGGTACACTTATGCCTAAAGGCACAAAAGACAAGACAAGACTATATGTGGTATTTGTTAACAGCATACTAGTCTTCCATTATTCTTAATAGGTCTTTAACTTATTTGTTTAACTATAGCAAAGTCAAAGCCAAACTTCTGCTCCAACTTGATCAGTTATGCAATGTTCTCTACTACAATTGCTGAACATTGGATTTTAATGGAGCAAAGCAGAAATTTGCGGCAACACCACAAGACAAATATCACTGTCAACTAAATATTCTGTTTTACAGCTACAGTAATTGAGATTATATACCAATATATGTATGAGGGGCAGCCGTGGCCTACTGGTTAGCGCTTCGGACTTGTAACCGCAGGGTTGCCGGTTCGAACCACGACCAGTAGACACAGCTGAAGTGCCCTTGAGCAAGGCACCTAACCCCTCACTGCTCCCCGAGCGCCGCTGTTGTTGCAGGCAGCTCACTGCGCCGGGATTAGTGTGTGCTTCACCTCACTGTTTGTTCACTGTGTGCTGAGTGTGTTTCACTAATTCACGGATTGGGTTAAATGCAGAGACCAAATTTCCCTCATGGGATCAAAAGAGTATATATACTTACTTACTTATACTTATAACTGCGTGTAAGATTTTGAAGGTTTGTTTGACAGATGTATGGACAAAGAAACTTTTGTGTAAAATTACTGTCCCAAACTTTTGCATTAAATACATATTGTCACTGTACTAATTGTTTGCCCAAGAGGTTTGTTTTGGTCAGTACATCTCCCAAAAGTCCATTCCAACTTTGCAATAAGGTTCTTAACTCAATCATGATCTGGATTAGGGAAATGTGATTTACGGAGATCGAGGTCTGTAGAGTTATCACAGTATTATTCTCAAGTGGACTCAAAATGCTCAATTTTGGTGATAAATGTAGTGCCACAGGACACAAGATAAGCTACTGCTGAACATATATCACTGTAAAAGGCTGTATATTATCTCAGCAAGCCACATAAACCTCCTGAAGGTCTCAAACTCCTATAAAACTCTTGGTTTCGATAAATCAGGGCTTGACATGCATGTATGTGTAGCCATGCTTCAGTGAAGACCTATCCATTTATGCAGTATCACACAGTAAACAATGGTGGCTAACCCTCACACACGTCACAGAGTCCACATGTAAGCAATTAAACACAAGCATCTGACCACAGTGAAACAATCCCCCATGGCTCTTCCCTAAACGGCCCTCCACTGTGCTCCTACCCCTGAGCACGCTCCTCAGGAATGTCCTGGGGTAAAACTATCCCACTATCAGAGTGCCCCCTATCCCATGCACTCAGCTCCCCACACACCCCTGCTGTCCAGCTTCCCCGCAAACAACGCCCCCCAATGCCCAAACCCCCACCTCTGTCCACAGCCAGTCCACCCCACAAATCTTTACTGCCTGCACTGGCACAGCCTGCCACAAAAGCAGAGGAATCGTCTGGTGACCTTTGACCCGGCCAGTCACATTTTGTTCACACCTCATCCCTCACCAGAGCCGCTGGGTAGGGGTGGCTGGGTCAAGATGCCACAGCACTGCACAAGCAGTGAGCCTCGGACCGTGTCAAAGCATGCTGAAGGAAGAGGGGCTCCCAGGCCAAAAGGGCAATCAGGGGGGACACACAGCTCAGAACCCAACCTCCCACCCCCCACGCACACACACACACACACACACACACACACACACGCACACACACACACACACACACACACACACACACACGCGCACACATACACAAGCAAACACACACACACACAAGCAAACACACATACACACGCACACATACGCACACACGCACACACACACACACACAGACACACACACGCACACACACACACATGCACACATACACAAGCAAACACACACACACACACACGCACACATACACAAGCAAACACACACACACACAAGCAAACACACATACACAAATAGACCTACACATGGAGAGCTTAATCATGGTCACATCCTCTGGAGGGGGTGCTTTTAAAATGTAATGACTAAGTGTCAATAGGAAATATAGATGTAATTTGGCTGTGCTTTAATCTATTCTAAGAATTATTCTGTGTTTACTAAGCTGGTAGCAACCGAAGGAGAAAACATAGCTCTGGCACCAGCAGAGGTCAGGGATTCAACTCAGGGTGAAAAGACGCACTGATAAAATAACTATCTTTATGACGTCAGTGAGAAATAACTAACTGTGACTGATGACCTATTGACCAGTCCATTTTCCCATCAATCTGCAGACCTGGAGTACTGGGAATTCCAGGATCAAGCCTGTCAGTGGCTCAGCTACCAGGACACTGCTTCAGTCAGATAAATGAGGAAGATAGTCAAGGGGATGTGTGGAGGAGGAGGAGGGTAGGGTCTTTACAAGGTTGGAGCATCAGTGGACCAGTGATGCATGGGTCCTATTGCAGGTGACTCAAAGTCCTGTGTCAACATTGTTGATAATTGCCCCCAACAGCATGCTGTCATCTTTGCATAGGCCTACAATTGCCCCAAATACCTCACATACTTTATGTTTCTTTGCTTTGGGCTTTTCACAATGTGGGAAGTCCACACACTTTATGTTTCTTTGCTTTGTGCTTTTCACAATGTGGGATACTCAGTTCTAACCAGGATGAAGGTCTGTCCTTCCCCTTTTTCTTCTTGTTTGCGGTCACTAATTTTGTTTTCTTCACTAGTGATACTAGTGACAGTCTGACACTCTTGTACACCTTCTTATCATCTATGACCAAAAAAAAAACAAAAAAACAACAAGCACCCAGATCTCCAGATCTGTTATCTTTTCCCCAAATGCTCCACTCCCAGCACTCTCCAGACTCCAGCCTACGGATCAGATAGAGCAGCGCTGAGGCGACAGGGAATAATCAGCCAAACGTTACCATTAATCATCTCAGCTCCCAACTCTGCCACTCTCACTCTAACTGGCAGGTCCCTTTTGATTGCATCTCCTAATCGGCCTCATTAAACGCATGTTGTTGCCATTCGGGGGCAGCATGCTCCGCTGCTGGTGCAAGATGGACCGGGGGCTATAGTTTGCTTCTGCGGTCGTCGACACAAAGTGCCCATTGTATCCCGGCCTCCCCCGTCACATGATACCTGGTCACCCAGTCTTCATAAGAACCATGCGAGAGCCTCACAATGTCTCCAGGCCGCACAATGGCGCGTCTGTGTGGCCTGGAGAAGGCCTGAAGGCTCCAGATGTGATGGTTCTTGCGTGGGGAGCGAGCGTCCAATTCATAACATGGCGGGAAACCCACATGGGTAGGGGGTGCAGAGGGTTTGCGTTCAACTGAGTGTTGGTGTTGACTGGGACTTGAGTTTGACATCAAAGCGCGTTTTGAGATGACATGCTCTCAAATCAGTTCTCAAGGCCCCACATTCTGTGTACAGGATGGAAACAACCACACCATCTCAATCCAACTGTTCCCGATCAGTCACAAGCAATTGGAGATGTATCATCTATAAAAGCTATCACATCAACAATCCATGGCATTTCTAGAAGTTCTTTGAAGAGGTCTCAAAGCAGATTTAAATTCTGGAGGGTTTTTTTTTCAGTTCTTGGGCTACAGGTTTTTCGCTGTAGACAAGTGCTATTTCAAGAGAAAGTCCTTGTATATGGCTCTAGAGGCATTTCTTAGTAAAAGTTGGGAACAAGACTTTTTATCATAATTGTGCAAAATCGCCAATTTTGGCAGCCATTTTGTTTATCCTAATTAGATGGTCAAAAACTCAAAATTCAGCTTGGGAATTTTTTTTTATGAAAAAGTCCTGTTCCCAACTTTTTTAACGGTACTAAGAAATGCCTCAAGGTTGCACATATCTCAAAAATAACACTTGTCTACTATAGGAAATATTCTATGTAAGATCTTAAAAGAGCTTACAAAAACAAAATACCCTCCACCCCAGGATGGAGGATAACTCCCTTGAAAAAGCCTCTAAGATCAAAAAGGTCCCAAAGAGCCTTGAATCAGATGGCAGTAAGTACAAGTGACATTTCATCATAACATCCCACTTGTGCTGTTATGATCAAACCTCCATCCAAGATTGTTTTTAGACAGTGTGTGTGTGTGTGTGTGTGTGTGTGTGTATGTGTGTGTGTGGGGGGGCTCTCCTCTTTTTTTCTTCTTCAGTACTTCCATATTTATATGGTACTGGTATGGATAACATAGGGACAGGGGACATGGAAATCTGAAACAGATGTTTGAGCCAGAGTTGAACAGCTTCTCTCTGGACAACTTTGGACAAATCAGTGCAAGCAATGGCATTCTAATGAGAAGGCTATTTCTCTAGTACACTAATGAAAGGATCGGAAAGAGGACAGCGATGAGAAACGTTGAGACCAGACCATGGAATCCTTTCCCAGCTGACCCAACACAATGACTTGCATTCTTGTCCACACACACACACAAGCGCGTGCACACACACAAACACACACACACACACACACACACACACACACACACACACACACACACAAAGAGATGACTTGTAAACACATATATTATAGCCTGTTTGCTTGTCAAGCATATGTGCTTTTAGGCAAAGTCACAACACACTCATAACACACAAAACTTTGTACAGCTTTGTGATTCACATTTCCATGTTTCTTTTTTACATTAAGCTATAGACACAACAATCACCTCTACACAACCTCTACATTCACTACCTGCCTACTCTGGCCGTCACCCCCAAATCTAATTACTTTGAGATGGTAGACGGTAGGGGAACTCAGACGTCTAAGTGTTCCTTCGGCTTTGGTGAGCTCTTTCCATAACTGTGTCCATACAATAAGATGCTATAGATTCTGGGTTGGGTAAAAACCCAGAGAAGGGGAATAATATTCTCTCTCATCTCTCTTAACCTTATTTTATTGTGACACATACAGTATATTGTATATAAGTGCAGTATAAGTGCAATATTTATTATGCAATTGTATAACTTCCAGTCTAAGGTAACCCTCAGATCTTTAATTCCATCCTCATTGCATTTGATTTGAGGGGTCTTATCAAACAATGGCAACTGTGCATAGTACAGTTTAGAACAGAACAGAAATGTCCAAACTGCCCCTATACCATACAGCTGTCTGTAATCATCAGTAGGATGCCCCTTTACAGTGCAGACACAAATACATTACATCACTTTCCCACTTGGAACTCTTCATGTGGTCCAAACGTAAACACAAGGAAACATATGAAACCGTTCTCAGCTCCAGACCCACATGAAGGGCACCATCTCCAGAGGTCACTCTGCTCACATGGGGACGGACTGGCTGATTGGATCCGTATGAAGAGGCAGCACCTCAGTGGGGAAGCTTATAAGCCCATGTGTACCACCGCATGGGGGCTATACACTCCCCAGTGTCCTGATTATCGCGCCAACACGGTATTAGAGGGCAAGTGCTACCTTAGCAGCAAATATATGGTAAACAATATAAACAATGACTTCATCATCACAGCAGGGGCTTCACCACTGCTTTAGATATTTGGTTTGAACTCCAAACAAGAGGGTAGATGAAAACATCATTTTTTAAGACTTTAAATATACAGAATATGCTTACCATAAACAAACCTAGCATAAGGTGATAATGTGGTTTTTAGTTGCATCATATGCCACCCTAACAATATACAAATTATTTGTTTTGTGATTTTAGATATAGATAATAATATCAAATATAAATAATTGTACTACAAAACTGCCAATCTCTGATAGCAAAAAACTATAGAAAGATATTTTTATTCATTGCTTCAAAAAATGGCGGGTAGTCTCAGGCACTCCCACATTTTCTCACCCTATAAACTGACATTAGGCTACATCAACTTGACTCCAGGATTTCAACACATCTCTCATAAATAGCCCAAATAATTCACTGACATGCTCAAGATGTCGACTGATGAATCAAAATGGTATTCTTCAATGAACCCCTTTTCTCAGGGGTTGGTGACTCTGTTGGAGTTTTAAATCTGTGTTCTGTTTGATATTTTCCATGTGATTAAACTTTAGCAGGCGGGCCAATGTCCTTCCATTAAGCTGATGTAAAAGTGTCAGTCTGAATGACTTCTTGGACGGCGTCCCTGTGAATGACCTATCCAGCATTCCCTCTGCGCTCACATAAAAAGAAGGATATCGCACCAATCATGGACCGGTGCCAGACTGAGGCTGAGAGCTGTTTCTGTTTGCTTTTACATGTCAGAGCTGTCGCCAATAACGCTGAACGACACTGACAATCAACATTTTGCCGGCTGACCTCTCCTGTCTAGTGCTCACATACATAAGGAGAGAAAGGAGAGGGGGTGAGGAAACTCCCCCTCTCTTGATTTCCCTTTTTCTAATTTGATTTCAACTCGTCATCTCTCTCTTCTCTCTCTCTCTCTCTCTCTCTCTCTGTCTCACTCTTTCTCTCCCTCTGTCTGTTTCTCCACCTCTAGCTGCAGGTGCAGGGAGGTCTTGACGCGACGGTTGAAGGTGATCGATCACGTCGACCAAAACCAGATCGCAATACTTGGAGCCGCATTCCTGCTGCCGTCTCAATAGGGAGAGGATCTGTCAACAAGCACATCTGTTAGAAGCACCATTTCAAGCACCAAGTGCCACGCGCTCACACATATGGGGCATTTGCACCAACTGCACGGTACTGCACGGCACAACAATTATTTTTGTCCCCATTGGCAAACGTTGCGAACCGTGCCAAATAAACCGAGCCATGCCGAGCTCCATTTTGGGTACCCCTCCGTTGGGGTACCAAGATTATTTGGTCTTGGTATGGTATGGGTGTACCTGTCTGTGGAGTTTGAATGGGAGTAAATGACTTGTGGCATACTCTTGTACAATCACTACATGCTATGTCCCAACAAAATACAGATTCATGTGCAAGTTGCTTCGAAGAAGTACTGCATATTCTTTTTTATTACCACCACACAAGGGATAGATAGATAGATAGTCTTTATTGTCTCATAGGGATAATCATTTCCACATCTTACAGCATAGCACACATAGCACAGCAACACATATAACATGTAACACATTATATCTCATCCACCCATTTGACATAATATCTCATCCACACAGCATTACCCATCCTCATTCAGCGCAAAAAAAAACACATCACATTAAGATACCCACATAGACACGTCCAGTGTGAAAACTACAGGCAACTGGGGTGGTGGTGGCACTATCACAGCTTGTTCAGCACTGGGATGGCGGTGGGGACAAAACTTTTTTTTGAAAATTACTTTAGTCCGGTTAATTACTTTAGTCCAGTTCAGTGCTCTGTATCTGCGGCCGGATGGAAGTAGTGTGAAGAATTGGTTCAGGGGATGGTCTGTGTCAGCTGCTATTGTATGTGCTAGTTGTGTGTGGCTATGTCATTCGTGTCTGATAGGCTGGGTGTGGGGAGACTGATTATCTTGGAGGCAATATGTGTGATTTTAGTGAGTTTGTTTTTGCAGGTGGCGGTTAGCATTGTGTAAAAACAGGGTGAGCAGTACAGCAGGGTGGGTTGGATGATGCTTTTGTAAAGTAGGAGCAGGAGTTGGGGGGCAACAGAGAGGGCTTTCAGTTTGCGACATGTAGTCTTTGTTGTGTGTACGTTTATGGATGGCAGTGACATCCATACTCAGTGAAGTTGAGTTAAACTGAGTCCTGATACACTGTGATGGAGTTGTTGTTGTTGAGTAATCCAACTATGTCAGTGTCATCAGTGTATTTGTAGTAGATAGTGACGTGTTATGGGCTATTGCAGTCGTTGGTGTACTGTGCTTTAAATGGAGCCAAACCGAGTCGTAGTCGGTGGAAATGAGACGATAGTCATCCAGTGGCTGCCTGTTTCTCTTTCACTCTCTTTCTTCATTTCTGTCTCTCTCTTTTTCTTTTCCTTTCTCTCTGTCAGACTTGTCCACTGTATTTCTCTCTCTCTAACCCCCTCTCTGGCTCTCCCTCTCTCTTTCTCTCACTCTTTGTTTGTCTTTCCTGGTCTGCATTTCTGCAGCATGTTATGAAGTCACAATAACTGTCTATGCAGCCCCTCTAGTCCTACACTGACCAAGCACAAGGAGTGCTGTTTTGATCACATCGTTAGCGGCATTGATAGCATTGATAGTAATTTTATGGAGGAGAGATGTAACGCACACCAAGATTCTAATTTTATCACAGTTTATAAAATCAAGCCAATTATACTTCAAAGATAATCAAATAAATAAACCTGAAAAACTAGAGAATGTGGACAAACTGGACACAGGAACACAGAGTGAAAACAAAAACCCCCTCTGGCAACATCAACCTCTTCTCTCCATGGACTGAGGAATCTTTGTGGGCCTGCAGACAATCCTTTGCATTGTGACACCAATTACAACGTATGCCAGCCACAAATTAGATTAATGGCTAGACATTAAAGGCTACACTCTGGACACAGCTGCGGAGACCTGCAGGGTACAGTACATTTGGACAAGCCGGACATTTAAATGCACCAGTACACACACACACACACACACACACACACACACACACACACACACAAAGAGATACTCAGGAAACATGTAGAAACGATGGTCCTGACCCCATCAAAGACCCACTCCGGAAGGACACAACTGGGCTGATAATTAAAAGTAACAGCCAACTGCACCGGCCAACATGTTTTGAAACAGGCACTCAAATGCAAAACAAATTAATCTTACAGGGGAGAGTAAGAAACAATAAACAATCTCAAAAATACTTCTTTGGACTGTGGGGTCAATGACTCGTCTGTAGACCATGTAATCTTATCCCACTCTTTAAATGTTTTCTGGGGGATCTGTTAAGATATGGTTATGGCTAACAAGCTCAGAGATTTGTTTGTGCCACAAAGGAAATATTCACTTTCTGCCAATAGAAATACAATAGATATAAACCCTTCAGTAATTGACTTGCATTTGCAGTTGAACACACCTGCCACTTTTTAAACAACAGTGACCACAATTGAGTTTGCATTATTAAGCCTTGGTACTCCTGCAAAATGCTGTGGTCAGACTGGAGGATTTCCAACAGCTGTGGGTAGCCCAGGAAAAAGAGTTTAATGTCAGGCTGTGGAGAGTCAAAACTAGTCTCTGTTAGCCCAAGGAAATTGTTCCTATTATACACACCTAGGGCTCTAATTTCATATCACAACAAGCTCTGCAGACAGCCTTCATGCAGCAGCAACGAGAATATACTGGGATACTGATTACCCATTGCAAATTGGAGCAGATTAAACCAGAGAAGATGGAAGTTCTTGTGTAGGAGGCAGTCTGCCATGGAATCATTTAGAGGGTTCACCAAAAAAAGGTGTTGCTTTGAAAGAATTTATTTACAGTGTACATGGTAGGCTACTGCCATCATGGCGACAAGCAAAACTATATGAGCATAAGATTCTTTATCAACTGTCTCTGAAGACAGGGTTAGAAGATCAGGATGGGTACCATGGTGACAAGTGAAACCACGAGCAAAGAAAAAATGAGTAATCAAAGATATACATGTGAGAGATTGGAAAAGATCACTCTTGAAGACGGCATTGGTAAGCAACAGGAGATTGGGCTGGTGTGAAGCGGACATCAACCAGCTGCTGAGGGTACACAAGTCACATAAACACATAAAGGAACAACAGTGTCTGGAAACAGTGAGAGAGACCTACATTGCCTGCACTGTATAGATATTCCTCCAATGTTGATTGCGTAGCGGCGACATCAAAGAGTGTCGCAACTCTCTCTATGGCTCTGGTCTAGGCCAACTGTCTGGATTTCTTGGATGTTTTCACTGTCTTTTTATCCCAATCTGTACAGCCATTTGGCAGACAATATGATGCTTTTATATAGGTTATACAGATAAATATGACTTCATCAGTTGAAAAAGAACAGGAGTTGGAGGAAGGTGAATGCTAAGAATGAGTAACAATTGAGGGATATTCCACAAGATTTCCCAGGATATATTCTACACCCAAAAGAGATTGCAGGGAAACTCAAAGTAGCTTTTTCTCTCATGGCTCAAAATGAATAACTACTAACTAAAGCCAAATCAAGCTAAGCATCATGCCAAAATGGCATATCCTAAAAGCTCCATCTTGAGAACTGCACATCCTGGAAGATTTTGAGCATTCCTTTCATGTGCCGAAATGCAGTGGCAGACTGTATTTGAAAAGCGCAGGGACTTGTTCCAGGGTATTGTTCTACTGAATGTTAAGAGGGAGATAATCTCCTCTGGTGGTGGTCCAGAGACCAGGCTAGGCATCCCCTGAAGAAAAGATAAACTCCTCTGAGTGCAGAGAACCAGTACTCATATTACAGAAAGAAATTCATTTTTGGGATGTTAAGTGGAAAATCTCCATGTGATTTGTTTGGAGCTTGTCAAATAAACTAAAATGAGCTTCCAAGTGCTCCCAAGTTGTAGGGCTGCAGCAATGTGGCGGCCTCTAAAGATGTGTGAAATTACTACATCAACAGCCTAAAAAGTCAACAGTCAATGAGTACGCCCAGAGATGTTTGGGATTACCACCGTGTTTGTCAAAAGCAGTGCTGGGAAGCATTCTTTGCTACTACCACTGTGATCTACTAGGCCCTGGACTACAAACCAGAGTGTTGATATTGGAGCTGTGGGAACTGACAGACGAATGTGACTGGAACTGCACTCACATGGAGTGCCATGTGATGCTGAGCTGACAACTAAGGAATGGTTGAGTGTATAAAGTACCAAGGCTGTGGCGAGCCATGGCAATACTCTCTGCCTTACCACAAATGTGTTCCACAACGACAGATCATGTTTTGCTTCTAATCTGCTATTCTTTTTTACCTTTTTTAAGTTGTATTCCTTGATTCACACACATTTTCTTTGCCATGTGTCTGTTTATTTACCTCAGATGAAGAGCACTTTGATTAAACTCATGTTGTTTTAAGAGGCTTTATATAAATAAATGTGATATGACTTCATGTGTGACATCAATGAGGACTGACTGCATGCCATTGATTCTCCTGCTGGGTTAGGGGACCATCAGATGTAGGCCATGGAACAATGGCAAGAGGGTACGACTGCTACATGTGCAATCAACTTAGACTGTGTTTATCTCAAGAAAAGGAAACACAAAACATAAACAACCAGTTTTCAATGGCCTGCATGTGGTAGGTAATAGAACACCGTTCCAGTGACTTGGTCTGTTTTTAGCGTGCATGCATTCAACCATTCCATAATTTGCACACAACCACCATTTTAGAGATCCTGTTTACACTGTCATTGCTATTCATTTGGTAACAACGTCATTTTCAAACCACAAACAGTCAATCACATGCTACAATTCACTGACCTTCACTGACCATTCTCATTTATCAAATGACAAATATTAATGTTCAGAGCATTCTGAAAATGACAGGTTATACTGTACAGTACATCAGTACCTCTTTCCTCTTATTGGAGGTTAAAGGTACTGTCCACAATTCATCATTGTTGATATTTCAGCTCCAATCACCCCTCCCACTGAAGCAACATGCTGATTGCTTGGAAATGTGTACCATTCCTTTATGTGTTATGTCCACTATTTGCACAATATACAGTAATACTACTTACACTGTTACACAAAGTCAAGAATGTGTACAAACATCACACAATGAATGGAATTCTAGTAGGGAGCGATTTGCTGAATTTTACAAAAAAACGTGTATTGGATCAGAATAGCAGACCTCACTTTTAATTGAATAGAGATAGGTCATGATTGTTCATGCGCACATGCCATCACATGCTGGCCTGGCACAGGGCCTCTGCCAACAAGCTGGCATGGGTGACCCCCCACGTCCCCCCCTCATCATCATCATAACTGGCTTTGGCAAAGGGCCTCCACAGTGCTTCCCTTCCTCTTACCCTGCCAAGACTGACCCACCACAGACCTTTCTGCCCTCTCACCCCTTGTTTTTCGCCTCTCATGTTTTTTTTTCCATCTTCGGGGGGTTGGGGGTCGTGAGGAAGTTCCCGCATATCCTGATTCCCCCCTAATATGCATTTTTTTCTTGCTTTCATATTGTTTCTCGCAGGAAAACTAACCTTTTGCACTTCTTATCCTCCTGCCCTCTCCCCGTGCTTTCTTGGAGACTTCAACAAACAGACAAGAAGTGTTTCGGCCAAGTCAGGGTATGTTCTGAGTCCGCTTTCCCTGTAGGAGCTGCTGAGCAACTCTAAGGCATTTGTCTGTTTGCGTATTGGCAGGCAGGGTTTTTCGGGCTGAGAAATTCATAGAAAACTGATTTCATATTTTCAGCAAGCTTCCACAGGTTTTTTCCCATCAGAGGCAAAGAAATACTGAACGGAAAAGATTAGATGTCTGGGATGGATGCCTGTCAAAAATGATATTTCCATCACAAACTTGCACACAGACGTGAGAGGGAGGAAAGAATGGATAGATTTGTTGTTCACTAGCTTGATTACCAGGTCATTCCAAATGACTTATGTGGTTTCTGGAAGTGAGTGTTTGAGATGAAACTGAGACTGAGACTGAGTTTGGCTGAGAGAGTAAACATGAGAAAACAGAGAAGTATGTAGAAGTATGAGAAAAGCAGGATGCTATAGTTGCAGAGTAGACACTGCACAAAAACAGCTTAACTGAGAGGGACACATGAAGGACATTGGGTGAGAGAAGCGCAGGTGAGAAGGCAAAAAATGGAAAGAGAGAGTAAGAGAAAAGATGGAACCAATATACAAGGCAGTGAAGCAACCAGGGATAGGAAAACGAGACACCACACCAAACAAAGACAGAGAGAGCCAAGACGTCGCAGGTGAGCCAAACAGACCCCTCCAGGACACGGTCCATCAAGCACCACTGGCTCTGGGAACGACACCAGGCCTCAGTGCTTACAGAGTGAGAGCACCAGACCAGAGGAAAACCAGATCAGGGGGTCTCCTGGGCCCCACAACCAAACCCCATTACAACATTCACACACACACACACACACACACACACACACATACACACACACACACTCACACACACACACACACACACACACATACACACACACACACACACACATACACAGACACACACACACATACACAGACACACACGCACACACACACACACAACCACACACACACACACACACACGCACACAGTGAGTGAGTGAGAGGGAGAGAGAGAGAGAGAGAAATACAGAGAAAGGAAGGAGAGAGAGACCTTCCTGGAATCAGTTTTGGCTATTCTGTGACTGCAGTTCTTTAAATTATGCGTTGGAATGTCTCCGTTATGACAATGTACCGGATCTATTCAAAGCATTAAGTGTGGGCCCCAGCTGTGGCGCAGCTGGCTGGGGCACCTGCACCGTACACCGGCGACCCGGGTTCGATTCCCGCCTCGTGGTCCTTTCCGGATCCCACCCCTGCTCTCTCTCCCATTCGCTTCCTGTCTCTCTCCACTGTCCTCTTGTTAAAGGCATAGAAAGCCCAAAAAATATACTTAAAAAAAAAAAAAAACATTAAGTGTGAGCAGTGCTATGCCAGCTGACCCTTACTCTATCTGTGTTTAGTTTCGCAGAGTAGCTCCATACAGGCACATGCTCTGATTCAAAGTGACTGCAACAGTATCCAAACTCATGGATTATGCTGCAGCCTTGATGTGTATGCTTTTATGGTTAGACTATAGCTTCTTATACTTTTTAGGAATAAGTAAAAAGTTTATCCTTAACATTTTTCTCATGTTTACCTTTATTGTACTTAGCAGATGTTTTATCCAAAGTGACTTACAAACACATCAAAAACATTGCATTAAAATTAAGAGTTTACAGTAAAGTCATAATTATGGCCTAAAAAAATACCAATATTAGTAATAGACTAAATACAATGTAATAGAATAATAGCAATAACATTACAATAAACATATGCAAACTACAACTCTAAGAATTCATTGAATATAGGGTAGATATATAATTAGATATAAGGTAAACATGATGATGATTCTTTAGATGTTTTGAGATCCCAAAACTTTCACTAGAACGAAGAAAAATAAGAGTGGCAAATCATTTCACAAATGAGGCATCAGAAAAAAAGAGTCTTGACTGTGACATATTAGTGTTGATGGAAGGCCAACATAGCAGACATTCATCAGAGGACCACAGTGGGCAAGAGGGGACATAGGGCTGGTTCATGGAATTAAGACATCAAGGTGCCAATCCAGTAAGTGTCCTACAAGCCAGAGTGATAGATTTTAAATGAATTCTGGCTGCTATAGGAAGCCAATGAAGAGAAATTTACGGAGGAGTTACATGTGTCTTGTTTGGCTGATTAAAGACCAGATGTGCTGCTGCATTTTGAATAATCTGTAATGGTCTCATTACACAAGCAGGTAAGCCAGCTAACAATGCAATAGTCCAGTTTGGAAAAAAACTGTGTACAAGAAGTTGTGTGGCATGTTGAGTTAATTAAGGCATGACCTTCCCAATATTGTATAGGATAAACTGACATGATTTTATCAAAATTTAGTCTTCCATCAATTGTAACATCCAAGTTTAGCTGGGGTCAGTGAATCAAGGAAGCCATCAACATGGTGAATTTAAATGGAGGATTTTAGAGGCCTATAAATCCCCCTGAGGTTTGAATAGTGGTGTTTCCCTGGATTCTGGCTAGTGTCCTGATGGTCGCCCAGTGGAGTGTTCCTGTCCCATCACTGCCAGCAGAGGCGTGGAGGAGCATGCCATCTTAAAATGGTCAACGTCACAGAAACTACCAGGTGGCTCAGATGACTGCCGTGATGTGATGGCCCCATCCAGTGCCTGAAGTGGCCGTGAAGCAATTAATTTGTGTGTGTGTGAAATCATTCTTTTCGTTAGCCATTTATATGCAGCTATTTATAAAGTTATCTGGTGACCTGTGCACTGTTGGATATAAATGAGTCTCTTGGGGCTGAAAGTTGACTCACTTGGCTGTGTTACTGAAATGCAACAAAAGTGTCTTGTCATTATGGGCATTCATTTAAGGTATTTATGTTATAGGAGGCTCTGAACTTCTGATCTGTTGGGGGAATAGCTGCATTAACTGGAAATACCAGGAGTTTTGGATAATTTGAGCTGAATGTGTCAATCTTTCTTCCAGAGGCATGCAGAAATCCAAGCAGAAATGGTAGTCATTAGGTGGGAAAAGCAGGTAAAGTTTAGTAGCATCTGCATTAATAACAGAGCTATGCAAATCCGTGGGGGTGAATTACCTCACCTAAGGAAGTGGTGTATATGGAGAAGGGGGCCCAAGTACTGATCCCTGAGGTACACCTGTGGTGAGGACTTGAGACTTTGATACCTGTCCTTGCCAAGACATACTGAATAAACGTCCTTCAAGGTAAGATACAGACCACTGAGGAGCTTTCGCAGAAATTCCTAGCTGGAGAATGTCATGGTTCACTGTGTCAGACAACTACAATTAAAACTGATGTCTGAGCAGAGGCTTTAGCTTCTTTAAATGCTTCAGTCACTGACAGAAGAGCTTTTTCAGTAGAATGACCTCTCTTGAAACCTGATGGTCTAGCAGGTTGCACTGAGTTAGGAAATCAAACAAAAATGCTGCTTTTTCAAAAAAATATTTTTCAGATTTTTACTCTGATATTACATTCTATAATCTACTTAAAAACCTAAACTAACAACAAGGTGCAATCACTGATATGGGAATTCCATCCCTGTGGAAACAAACCGATCAATCCGTACTCCAACACCAATAGTGTCTAGATTGATTTATAACATGGAAAGAGATGTGCCAAAACAACAATAGCAAACACATGTTCTCCTCTCTCTGCCCCGTCAGCTATAGCAAACCTTGGCCTTGACCACATTTATAGCTTTTCAATCCACATGAATCACGTTTGGCAAGCAAGTCATTATCTCTCTCTGGGAGTATGTGGTTGTCTATATAATGGCACTGTTAAGTATTATCTCATCAACGATGACAACCTCTCTCCATGTGAAAGTCCAGCACGACTGATTCACCACATAGCTGTTTTTTTTTTCTTTTTACATGCAATAGTCATGCATACTTAAGACAGAATTATTTTCCTGCTCTGTAATCCTTTTAGCAATTACTCTGCACATGAGTTCCTACTTGGCAACTGTCAGCTGGTGCTGAAACACACCGAACAGAAACGTCAGTTTCACACTCGCAACTCAAACCATGGGAACCAGAGGGTTGCCATACACCGCTGGGAATGAGTACAGTGATTTGACCTGAGAGCAGAAAGTAAAAAAAAAAACATGACCTAAATTTGCTTTAGGATAAATGTAAAGTTTGGGAACCATAGTAAATTACTATGGGATAAATAAAATATCCATACTTACTTTTATCCATGCATTTATCCACACATCTATCTATCTATTTCTCTATATATCTATCTATATATCTATCTATCTATCCTCTATCTATCTATCAGTGGGTGTAGAGAGTGAAGGTTGCCATCCATACACATATGGTATACCAGCAGACTGTTCTCCTCCTCTGTCCACGTGACAGGCTGTTTCAATGGGCCTGCATTACTGTGATGGTAATTACAGCGCCCTCAACAAGGAGAGGGGCCACGTAAGTCATTGGCAGTTTACGGCCCGGAGCTCCATAAAGTTGTAATGGGATCCAGCATGTTAGCAATTAGAGGATCCCACTCTAGATCAACACTAGCCAGTGGTCAGAAACATCCCCATCCGCCACAGACCACAAAGTTAAAATACAAGTGTGTATGTATATGTGTGTATGTATGTGTGTGTGTATGTATGTGTGTGTGTGTGTGTGTATGTATGTGTGTGTGTGGGGGAGGGGGGGGGGGTTACTCAGGCCGCTGTAACACACAGAGAGCCACAGAGGGCTTAAAGTGCTCGGCTAGCTCTTGTGGCCGCAAATCTCCCCTGTGCTCTGGTCATTGTTGGCCTATAAGAGGCCTATAGTGCAAGAGGTGGGAATAGTGGTGTTTCCCTGGTTTCTATCTGGTGTCCTGATGGGCACCCAGTGGGGTGTTCCTGTTCCATCTCTGCCAGTGGAGGAGTAGAGGAGTGTGCTGTCGTAAAACTACTCTGTGGCTCAGATGACTGCCGTGATGTGATGGCCCCATCCAGTGCGAAATCGCTCTTTTCGTTAGCCATTTATACGCAGCTACTGTATTTCTAAAGCTATCTGGTGACCTGTGCACTGTTGGAGATAAGCCTTTGCTAAACAAGTCCCTTGGGGCAGAAAGTGGACTCACCATGCAGAGGCTCTCAGTGTAGAAACGATGGTCTGTGTTACTGAAATGCAACAAAATTGTCATGCCATTATAAGCATTAATTAAAGCTATTTAAATCTCAAATCCTCTGCTTGCCACCTACCGAAGCAGCAAGTTTAGGATTAGGCATAAGCATTGTTGATTAATAGTGTGTATACTAGATTACAGAATTTTCAAATAATCCAAGTATGATTGTGACAAAACCACAGTTACATCTGGTGCAGCATTACAGGCTACATAGTTTATGCAGGCTGTTCCTTTTACAGGAATACTATTAGGAACCATTCATATCTACATTAATTGATATTGTACATATTTTGACCTGAAACCCATGTAATCTGTGGGAAAAAAATATGTTCCTGAGAAATTATTTCTTCTCTTACAGTAACTTATTCCTCCCCACTATTATTTGTCCAGGACACACGCACACAGAGAGAGAGAGAGATCGAGAGAGAGAGAAAGAGAGAGAGAGAGAGACCAGGACACACCTAGCTGTCATTTAAATTCTAATGGAAATGATACTTCTGGCCCAAGAAACCAGGGAGCTGAATGGTGCAATTTCAACACAACGAACACGAGGCAGGCTGCCCAGACATCTTTCGAGACAGACCAATGGCCAAATGGCAAAGTGCTTAACGTCAGCGTGTCTGACAGCTTGACCTTGCTGTAGACACAGGAAGAACATACAAATGGATTTTGTAGGTGGGAGACTGAGACGTTAGGAACTGAGGGGCGGGATGCTGTCATAAGGATTCACCATGACCAAAGAGGGCCGTGACCAAAGAGGTGTCTGACAACCTTTAAATGCTCAGTTGGAGACAGTGGGAACGTGCTGTCTCCAACTATCTTGGTGTTAGTGTACATTCCAAACGCAACTACTCAACTGTATCCAAATGCATGCAATGCATGCATGCATGCATGCATGCATACATACATACATACTACATACATACATACATACTGTACATGCAGTGCTTATGCTAGCATTTACATTAACTCCTATCCTCCAAACACATGTGTGCACGCTGTCTTAGGTAGTGCACAACTTATGAAAGAGACCCTTTTGTTGTACACAAGTTTTATATTCAGATGTTTGCCTGATGGGTGTGAGGATCCAGTTCCAAGCTCACTTTGAAGGACCACTGGCTGAGTCACAACCTTGTTTTTAAATGTTCACCACATTCTCATAATATCAAACATGAGTTCTGATATTCCGACAGTCCTGACATGTGAAGAGAGGCATGTTAAACATAATCACATGGGCTTTTACATTTATAGAAAACATGAATGTTGTAAACATCTAGCTAAATTCCTGCATGCTTTTCAAACAGGATCTTGAGGGAAGAAACATGCACAAATAGCAGACATGTTCTAATCAGGGTGTTCCCGTCAGGACAATCATCTCTGACCTCTCAGAGTGCCCTGGAATAATGCGTGAGACATGGCAGCAAACAGATTCCCAAATCCCAAACAGATTCATCAAAAGCCAGCTTTCCCCCACAATAAGTCTTGATTAACCACTCTCACAACATAATGACCGTATAATGACCGCATTTCTAACTGAATGGGTTTTGTTAGAAATGGGTTGACGCAAAGGTGTCCTCTAGGTCAGTGTTTCTCAAAGTGTGGTCCAGGGACCACTGGTGGTTCGCAAGCTATGCCAAGTGGTCCAAAACTAAAATATAATATAAATCAGTTGTTTGCAATATTGAACAACTTGTATGTATTTTATTTATTTTTATTTTATTTATCCTTTATTTTACCAGGTGATGTCCAATTGAGATATTCAAATCTCTTTTACAAGGGAGCCCTGGGGCAACAGATACACAAGTTACACAGAAACAGTGATGACAAGACAGACTAATAAGGACAGAATAACATAGAAGAAAGATATGAGGACTAGACAGACCAAAAAAACAGCGACACAAGCCAGTGACACAACAAACAAAACAGATTTACAGTACATGTAAAACAATATAAGAATCACATAAAGGGGTCATTGGAAACATGTGCACTGTTCAAATTTGGATCGTTTAATTAATTGTTTAAAATGTTCAAGTGGGATAAAAACAGAAAGCTTCAAAACTTTTTGGAGCAAATTCCAACACCAAGGAGCAGCATAGCTAAAAGCAGTCTTACCAAATTCAGTTGTACAGTACGTGGGATATTTAGAGCCAGAGTGTTAACAGAGCGGAGATTGTAAATGGAATGATTCCAAGTCAACAGACTAGTAAGATAGCTGGGTAAATTACCGTTAATAGCTTTATAAATAAAAATGTGCCAGTGGAACCATCTACGCAGAAGAGCTAAAACCAGTCATCTCATAAACACGACAGTGATGAGTGCGTGACTTGGCATTAGTAATGAACCGTAGTGCACCATGGTAGACTGTGTCAAGTGTGTGCAGTGAGGTAGAGGCAGCATGCATATAAATAACATCCCCATAGTCCAATACTGGTAGGAAAGTGGCACTGATCAGTTTCCTCCTAGCTTGGAGAGTAAAACAGGATTTATTATGACCGCCGCGCAGCGATTTTTCACATGGCCAAATTTCCGTCAAGGATTCCCGGGACACTGAAAGACCGGGGTACACGAAACTTGGTGGGCATGTAACCCCACATGGATAGCATGGAACCATCGCTTTTCGTTTAGATCTGTAGCCCCCCCCACTGGACTGGACCCCCCGAAAGGAGGGTAGGGCAGACACAGTTTTCTGTGAATATCTCGAGAACCGTAGGGTTTAGGAGGACCACCTTTTTTTTGTATGTTGATCTCAAGGGGCCATGTCAACCCATTCCATAACCACTCATTTCATGTATAGCGCCACCTAGTTAAACAAAAAAAAGTAAAAATGAGGTGTTGTAATCGCAGGTATCTGTGACCTAACAAAGTCAAAACTGCACGAAATTGGAAGTGTAGGATCAGTATGACACCCTCTGAATGCACGCCAAGTTTCGTGGAATTCCGTTCATGGGGGGCCACACAATAAATTAATTTATGTTACTATACACCAACTGGCCTGTAAGTGGCCGGAGACAGTTTTCTGTGAATATCTCGAGAACCGTAGGGCCTAGGAGGACCACCTTTTTTTGGTATGTTGGTCTTAAGGGGCCATGTCAACCCATCCCATTACCAATTTGTTCATGTATAGCGCCACCTAGTTAAAAATTAAAAAGCAAAAAATTAGGTGTTTTCATCACAATATCTCTGGCTGACATGGTCAACGTTTCGTGAACTTTCGTTCATGGGGGGCCTTTCGTTCATGGGGGGTTAATGTTAACCCATTCCATATGCACACATGTGCATAAACAGATACACACGCACACACATACATTCACAGTAATCATATGTATGACACATACTCACACAGTAGACATATGTACGCATGCATGCACATGCACATACACAGGCACATACACAGGCACACACACACACACACACACACACCCACACCCACACACATAAACATAAACATGTACACGCAGACATGCACACAATTCAAGAATTTCTCAGAATTATGAACTGGCAAGATGGGGGTGGGGTTGTATAAAATGAATTTTACATGTGAAATCTATGAACTAATCATGTTTTGGTACTTGTTGTCTAGCAGATACCGGTGAGAATTGAGTGTGCATAATGCAATTTAGTGAGACAGTTAGAATCATATATGCCTTTCAGCCTGATTTATTTTTGTGGAAAAAATGTGCTGGACTGGGCGACGGTCATATTTTGTACCGCTCTGCGGTACATCTAGTTTCTAAAATAATAGCCAGCTTTCTCACTAACTTATCAATATGAACTTTAAAGGTTAGCTTTTCATCAATCCACAGATCAAGATATTTATAAGATGAAACATTTTCAACACACTTCCCATCCAGTGTGGAAATGGTAAGGGTGGTTGGTGCGGGTACTGTGCGAGACTTTGTGAACTGCATCTCATCACCTTAGTTTTACCAGCATTTAATACCAGTCTAAGTTCAATGAAGGTGGCCTGTAATAAATTAAAAGACTGCTGTAACGATTGATAAGCTTGAGCAAGGGTGGGGGCTGAACAATATAGAACTGTGTCGTCTGCATAGAGGTGTATTTTGCTATCATCTGCAACAGAGGCGATGGTGTTTATATAAATGGTAAATAGGACCGGACCAAGGATAGACCCTTGAGGGACACCTCGCCGGACCCCCAAAGGGGCAGAACAATGCCCATCGACAACTACAGTTCTGTTGGCAAGATAGTTTCTGAACCACCCAACTGCCTTAATGCCCAAGCCAATGTCCCTGAGCCTCTTGAGCAGGATACAGTGATCAACTGTGTCAAAGGCCTTTGACAAGTCGATGAACAGGGCAGCACAGCTCATCTTATTGTCAAGGTCACAGATGATGTCATCAAGCACCTTGGTAGCTGCATGTAAATCCAAACAGTTCTGCAACACTTAAGCTACGCCAGTTTAAATAATATGAATCCTCTGACACAATAAGCAAGGTGCAAAGACAATAAGCAAGATGGTTAAGTGAGTAGGCCTATTGTGTAATATAATGTTGCAGTACTAGGTGGTCCGTGATTTTTTTTTATTATTGGTTAAGTGGTCCATGGTATGAAAAAGTTTGAGAAACATGAATGTGATATATTTCCAGGGAGTAATTAGATGTCACTGTTTTCTTTCTTTTCTTGCTGATAGGAGATGGTATTAGAGAGAGAGAGAGAGAGAGAGAGAGAGAGAGAGAGAGAGAGAGAGAGAAGCAAAGGGCCTTGGAAGGCCAGCTGTGAGAAGGCCAAGGCTGATGAGGGTAAACACTGCTGCACAAGTCAGAGCTAAGGGACGGCTGGGCTGCCTGCACTGGAGTGTGTGTGTGTGTGTGTGTGTGTGTGTGTGTGTGTGTGTATGTGTGTGTGTGTAAAGGCAGGGTGGGGTATAGGGGGGGTGTAAGGCATGGGAAATTCAGGCTGCACCTGCGATTCATTAAACACCTCTTTTGCTTTTTCTAAGTGTTTCTCACACACACACTCTCACATAGGTACATGTATGTGCGAGCGCACGCACGCACGCACACACACACACACACACACACACACACACACACACACACACACACACACACACACACACACACACACACACACACACACACGCATTCACACACACACACACACACACAGACAGACATGCATGCGTGTTCTCACACACATACTTTTTTCCTGCTCTCACTTTTCTTTCAAAAAGAAACCCCAAATGAGATTTCATTGGCAAAGACTGTATGAAACCACAGAACAGTGAGATCCTTACAGGAATATAACAATGAATGATCATACACTTTCTAAGCGTAAGTGTCTGAGTGTGAGTAACCGGTACTTGGATAAGGTGTAGAATCTCATTACAGCATTTCTGAGACATTGCTGTTGAGCAAAGGATGCTTTTCAAATGAATAATCTTTTCCATTATCAATCAGCAACATACGTGTTGTTGTTTTATCTAAAATATAATCTAAACGACTGTGTTTAGCCAAAACATTAGCCAATTCAATGTAATATTATGTATCTCACATGTTTTACAGTATATCATGTACTTATTTATACATACAGTATACATGTAGATACTAGGTACAACATGTATACATGTAGATACAAGGTAGGTACTTGAAATGCTTTTGTATAGTGAAAAAACTACAGTATTGCAAACCTCGTTCTGTATAGACAATAATAGCCCCCCCCCCCCCCAACAGTGATGAGCTGTTCAGCCTTCAGCAGTGATGAGATGTTACTTTCTCATGCTTGCCTTCATTTCTCATGCTTGCCTTCATGTAGGATTTGTGGCTTGGATGCCAGCCCTCTCCGCTTGGCTTGTAGCACCAACAGGAGATTAATTTCTCTGGCCACTGACACGCGAGGTCTGGGCTCGCTGGTCACCACATCACCGTAACCGCGGATCAACACAGGAGTCCAGCCGTGTGAGGAGCCGGTCCAGGCTGGAGCACACACACACACACACACACACACACACATACAGTACACACATACATACACACAAGCCATGGCTCCACAAACCTTGTGTACATACACACACACATATGTCTATTTACGTGCAAGCATGTGTGTGTGTGTGTGTGAGTGTGTGTGTGTGTGTGTGTGTGTGTGTGTGTGTGTGTGAGTGTGAGTGTGAGTGTGTGTGTGTGTGTGTGTGTGTGTGTGTGTGTGTGTGTGTGTGTGTGTGTGTGTGTGAGTGTGAGTGTGAGTGTGTGTGTGTTTGTGTGTGTGTGTGTGTGTGTGTATGTGTGTGTGTGTGTGTGTGTGTGAGTGTTAGTGCTTGAGTGTTGTAACCATCATTCTCACTCATCTCCCTCTCTTTCCCTGTCTCTGCTCCATTTCTTTCCCAATACCTGAACCAAGTGTCATATATTATCTACTCTTATGAAACTCTGTTGGAAGCTGTAAGGACTAGCCATCCAACTACATTATTGGCATTGAAAGAAGTAACAGTCATTAACAGCCATTTTGATTAAATGCTGCGTTTCGACATGGGTTGAACCTTCTGCAGCCCTAATACCATATTACTTTCTACGGAAAGATGGACCAAACCCAACTGGTATGGCAGTATGTGGTCACTCCTTTCTGACACTGTTTGAAATGACATACTGGTGTAAACTGCTTCACCACCTGACAGCATAGTGCACAGTGACTGTTGACCGACTGAAGATTAAACCCATAGGTAAGCCCCAGCACCCAAGGTAATCGAGGCAATCAAATTGAGAAATTTCCTTTCTCATCATAAATTTATATCCAGTCAAGTTCAGATGCCAAATGTTTTTTTTTATCCATCTTTAACTGTATCCTCTTAAACTGCCTTTGTCTTTCAGCTGTGAAACTGCTTGTGGTAAACTTTCAGAGATGTCTGACAATCCGGTGTTAGGAGACCCAGTAGAGGACTTGCTGTGTGTGTGTGTGTGTGTGTGTGTGTGTCTGTGTGTGTGTGTGTGTGTGTGTATGTCCGTGTGTCTGTGTGTGTGTGTGTGTCCGGGTGTATCTTAGTGGGGAGCAGTCTCCAGTCTCCATCCCGCTGTGGTCAGATTTACATCTCTTTTGCTCCCTGCAGCCTCAAAACTTCAGCCAACTACACAGTGAAGTCGGGGTTCACGTGAAGAATGCTTCTGGCCCCTACTCTTCCTATATCCTCCACTGCCAAGAAGCACCAAGTGCAACAAAAGGGGGAAGAAAAACCAGCATGCATATGGCCGGCTTCCAAACGCCAGCAGCGTCGGGGCTCAAGAACACCTCAACCGTGAAACAAACACAGCGCAGCTCTTGCCCTGCCGAGCACATTTCTGCCTGTCACAGTCAAACAGTCTTTGGCACACCGCTGCACAACGCAACACACAGTAACACCTACCATCCCAACATCCCAACATCCCAACACAGCAGCAATTCACACAAGCAAAGCTTTATTTAACATGCCACATAATTCAGCCTACAACACGTCACAACAGGACTCTCTCTGCGTCACAACAAACTCGCTCTGCACAATCTAGCAAGCACAACTGTAACACAACACAACCTGCACAGTCCTGTAGACATCAGTATAGTGAGTCTAACAAAGCACACACACACAGCCATGACTCAACCAAGGCCCCTCCCAGTAGGCTATAAGGTATAGGCTGCAAGTTCACATCTGCTGGAAAAGTGACTCACCTATTTGTTTATGTAATAAATATAGAAGTGTACCTCCACTGGGCTTCTCACAAAGACTGATAAATAGGAAACGGCATACACTATTATGACGAGTCTTGTGATTGGGAATGCAACAGTGAAGAATAAACTGTTGTGTTTTTGTGGGTGGTGAACGGACATGGCCTTTTTGTTTGGAGGAGAGGAGGGCTGTCAGTGTTGAATATTTCCCTGGAAGTAGCGCTATCTTTATCTGCGAACGAATGTGTGCCAGAAATACAGTCAGATCACGTCCGCCGTGTCACCAACGTAACACACGTAGACGCTGGGGGAACTCTACTCCCGTTTGGCTAACCTTTGGACCGCCGTCTGTAAACAAGAATCTGAAGCCAACAGCTCGGCAGCACCAATCTAATCACCATCTGCCGTGACTGTCCTCCTTTAGAGAGCATCAAAGGAGAACACTCACTCAATCAAATAATGGAGTGGCTTTGATTTCACTGGCTGCATTTGGTTGTTTAAAACAAGAAAAGTACACTGTCTCTTACAATAATTGAGAGAGACAAAACACACTCTGTTTCTGAATCTCTGTACATATTAGTTTTTATCTTTCCCCTCTGCTTGTAATACCTCATGCCAAAATATGTATGTGTTACGATTTACAGTGTCTTCACAGAAACAATGTCAACATGTACCAGGCAGATTGAAAGAGACTGAACAAATTCAAAAAGAATCAGAATGTAGTTTTCATGTGCAATGATTCTCAGGTATGACACAAAAAAAACAGGCAAACATATCCTGGGAATCTGAGGCTGTTGCACATTGTGTTGACTGCTGTGAAAACACCTAATGTTTTGTTGTTCCATATTACAGTCACAATGCCACAGTATGTGTCAGCCAATGGGTCATAATCTTTGCTGACCTTCTGAGAGCATTACCTGAACAAACTCATGAACTGACTCAGTTTCTGCTACCAGGACATTTAAGATCCACCCGACATCTTCAACATAAATATGTGACATAAGGTCAAAACACATGGACACAGGTGACCCAGAGGTATCTGCAGATCCATAAAGATGAGGACTTTAAAAAGAGCAGTGGCCGAAGTGCACCATTTGTTCCAGACTTCATAGCAAAAGCCTATGCATTCTGATATCTGAAATTGACACACTTTCTGCAGAGCTATTTCATGTTCTGAAAAGGGAAGTAAATGTGCTAAAATTCTTGTCAAAATCAGGTAGCAATTTCCCTATTTTTAGAATGCCAGCAAGCTATTTAGGGTCCAGTCTTGCATCCACATTGCAGTCCTAAGACAGGCAGTCTTTGTTAAACTGAGCAGTGCTAATTTTAAAGCTATTAAAGAGTCATGAGTTGCCATAGGTAGTGTTTGCCTGTGCCCCTGGAGAGCTGGAGTACCACACCACAGAGAACAGAACAGTCAGTCCTTGCAGTAATGTTTTCATCAAAAGCCAAACAAGGCAACAAAGTGAAAAAAAAATCATTTAATTTCAAAGGAAATGGATGGGGAAAAAAGCTTCTGTTATAAACACCCTGGTCAAAAAGCAACCCCAGTTGCTTTATTGCTTTACTATTGCTACTATACTATAAGAGCAGGGTTTAGTCCCACAGCAATTGTGGAAATATGATTTCATGCGCTACCAAGTGTTTTATCAATCGATATCCTTTTAGAGGTTCCTCGGAATCGAATTATAAGTTAACCAATTATAAGCAACGGTGAACAAAACGCAGAGACCTGATTGGTTTCACTTTCTTTAGTAGCGCTCAGCCTTCTAATTTTCTCATTGTGGGATAACTTTTAGGACAAGTCACTGACCATCAACTCTCTCCTACAATGCAACACTGCTATTTCGTAGTTCACGCCAAGCAAGCTCTAATTACTGTTAATTGATAGGCTATCCAATCTGCTGTGCCGACATGTGGCAACCAGAAGACTTGCAAAATGATGGTACAATAATACCCAACTCGGACCACATTTCTCCTTTCTCAACAGAGGCACCGCGCGCTTCACCTCCAGGGACGCTTTGCACTCATTGGCTAACCAAGAGGTGTCCCGTGGACTCGCACTGTATAAACTCCCAGAGTCCGGGTGGAAAACGTCAGATCGCATCACGACAGGGTGTATGGGCTCAATGATAAAGTTGGTGTTACCTCTTTCAAACACACATGCTAATCAAGAACGGGCACTGATACTTTTCTAAAAGCACACAGAGTTTTAATACTACGGAAACCTGAATGGAATATTGGTTCGTTCGTGGTGGTTTTAATGGTTTTGAAAAATAAATAATTTTGCCTCCGTCCCGCAGCTAACAGTAAGTTATGTTATTTTCAATCTGCTACATCTGTCATCATGATTGAATCTTTAAATTATGCGCCCATCAAAGCGTCGGTCTAACATGTAGGGTTTAACGTATGCTGATGAATGTTAATATGTGGGTCTTTGGCACTTAAGTGTGATAAACGTTTTTTGTGTTCTAAGAGGCATTCCACTCCTGCATACTGATAGCGGCGCTGATACTGATTTGTGGTGTAGCCTATACGGACTGCCGACTTGGTGCTAAAAAGGACTGATGGGAGATTCGCAGGTGCTCCGTGAAGGCAGTTTCATAATTATTTGCCGTTTGCCTTGATTAGGCTACACCATGCATGTTTACTTTAAAAAAAGATAACGGTATTGCATACTCTGCTGCGTCCATATATGTGAACTACAGGAATTGGTTGTCGTTTGATTTCACTGTTTTATTTATGATAGACGTGTAAAGAAGAGCATTTCACTTAATAGTTTTTAAAGTCAAACCATAATCTACTATTAGTATTAGGTTACTGCAAAATACACACACACACACACAGTGAGAGAAAGTAAGACAGAGAGAGTTTGTGTAACAGAGAAAGTAAAAAAAATAAACTGAAAGTTTTTAAAAATGTGATTTACTTCCAGTCAAATCAGAGATTCATTCACCCTCCACCACAATTCTAGTTGGTCCTTCTGATCTGCAGTATGTGAGTCTACCTTGTTCGACTTTTCTGACTTAAGAACTGAAAACATATGTTGAAACAGAACATATTTTGATATTGTGAATAAAAAAACAATCCAAATTGCTTGCACATTGACTGTCCGTTCACATGAATTTAGTTTCATTTACGCTCATATCAGTGACAACGTCGTCAAAAAGATTATTTA
Source organism: Alosa pseudoharengus (assembly GCF_046254945.1). Taxonomy (NCBI): domain Eukaryota; kingdom Metazoa; phylum Chordata; class Actinopteri; order Clupeiformes; family Clupeidae; genus Alosa; species Alosa pseudoharengus. The sequence continues at coordinate 24,333,945 of NW_027468657.1, forward strand.
AGGAGCTGGAACAATGGGGCTTGTCTGTGTCCGGTGTGGTAGATGAATGTTGTGCTTATGGTATCTCCAAAGATATCTTTTGAAATTGCTTTGTTATGGAACCATTTATTCCTTTTGGGATTCAGGAAAGTGGCACAATAGGAGAACTGTGAATGAAGCGTAGTCCTTAGGCCGTGAACAGATCACTTGTCGATGACCCTGGAGACCCTGTTGACTAATAACTTTCCCATAACGTTTGACTATGGGATGCCTTAATCCATGTTTTAAGTTTATGTTTAAAAGTTGGAAAGTTGTTGCTTTGCCTTAACTTGTAAACTATTCAAGTAGTTGGTGGCTCTAATTGAAAAGGCCATTTACCCATACTTGCTGTGTCTGTATTGTACTACACAATCCCCTCTGGTGATTGCTTGAGTCTGCTGCAACTTTCTTTCAGCTTTATGAACTGGCTCAGTGAGGGCGGTGCTAGCCCATGTTAAACCTTGTTGATCAGACAAGCATCAGCGAAATGTTTAAAATTATCAAAGTTAAATAAATTATATTTCTGAGTTATATGACAGTGGTGATAGCTGTTGGCCTTACGGTCAAGTGTTGTTAGTGCCTGTTTGTAGAGGGACACAATTGGTCGCAGTTGTTTGGTTTGCCTGTGACCAACTAGTAAAATTAATATTATAATATTATTATTAAATATGTGAAAAGATCATAGCATGCATAAAGATTGTAGCGGCCTAGACAGGTATGGTCTTATGTCTTATGAATTTCCCCTGGGGATCAATAAAGTATCTATCTATCTATCTATCTATCTATCTATTTATGTGCCTGAAGCTCGCAAGGTTCAATTTGACAGTATTGGCCACCTTTGGAATGACAGAGTTGAATCCTAGATATTTAAAATCTGTAAAAAACAGGCAGACAGTTTTATTTATGTTGAGATGTAAGAAATAATTATTTAACTAGTCAGACACATGAACCATGGCTTCAGTCAATTGGTGTGCGGCTTCTTGCTTATTTTTTGCATGCGCATAGAGGACTGTGTTGTCAGCGTACATTTGTATGTGAACTGATGGGCAGACTGTGGGCAGGTCATTGATGTACAGACTGAACAAATGGGGACCCAGTATTGAACCTTGAGGGACACCTATATTACAGTTTAGGTATAAATACTTTCAAAGAAATAGCAGATTAGTACTTGACTTTAGACTATAAATGTATGTGTGTGTCATGTGTTTTCCACTCCACAAAGATCCTGGCCTGTAACACTTATTTCAGATGTGGTGGTGAGGGAAATATCAAAATTAACATCATTTGTAAAGAAAGAAAAAAGGAAAGACAGAAACTGAGAAGAAACATTGCCAGTTCCTGGTAAAAACATTTCAGTCTGCATATCAATGCAATCCATCTTAAAGCTTTTCAAGTGGTGCTATAAGATGTCTTGAGTTGTCATCAATCTTCCTCCTCATGTGCCAGAGGCCAGCATGCGGGCAGATAGAGGTGCACATATGACTACCCATGCCCTCGCCGAGAGGGTCCCAGGGAACAAACTTCTCTGTGTCTCCTCTCCCTCTTAAAGCTATTACAAGAACACACATGAGCCCGCGGGCTATGTGTTATGGCCGCAGAGAGGGAGAGAGAGAGAGAGAGAGAGAGAGACAGGGACTCTTGTTAAGGGAGGAGAAAAAGAGAAAGAAATGAAAACAGAAAAGCCTTTCTGTTCTGCACGGCCGAGTCCTGATAAGTGCTTTAACGTCCACTTCTACTGTGGGTGCAGTGGAGACGTTCAAACTCTCCAGCGGTGATATCTCGGAGGTCCGCATGACGCAAGTGCACCATCTGTTTGGAGAAATAGTTTATACAAATTTGGCAGTCGCTAGACTGATAACAAGAAAAGTCCCACAAGGGAAATAATTAGTTTCAAGTGTTTTTTGTGTAATGCTGAAAATGTTATTTAGAGATCAATACTGTAGGTCACTTGACGTTACGGGGTTTCCTCACTTAAGTAGTTTCCTTTGCAAGTCTGTGTATTTACACAAAGAGCGCTGACATTGTTTTGCTTGAGCAGTGTGTAGGCTCACTTTGACTGATTGTCTTGAGACAACACCAGCTGCCTAGCGTCCCAGCCTTGTGTAATGAAAACATATTGTGTTTTTTACAGGTTACAAGGCAGCCAGGATACACTGCCATCGAGGATTGTCCTACACACACCCTCCTCCTTCCTTCTCCTTTGTGTGTGTGTGTGTGTATGTGAGAGAAAGAGAGAGAAAGAGAGAGAGAGAGAGAGAGAGAGAGAGAGAGAGAGAGAGTGTGATTCCTGGAGAGAGAATGAGGGCCACAGTGCTCCTACTTCTGCTTCTGGCAAGTTCGTGTGCTGGGGGTTCACGCTTTGCTCGTGACACAACGCAAGATGACACTGACCAAGAGCCCGGCAACAGCGCACAGTCCAGCTCGGCCATCGTCATGGGCAACGGCTCCAGCCCCGCCGCGGCGGACCGGCCCATGATGCCGCATCCGCCCATGTGCGTGAAGCAAACTGAAATCAAACACGCGTTCAAGTACGTCAACACGGTGGTGTCCTGCATCATCTTTGTGGTGGGGATCATTGGGAACTCCACCCTGCTGCGGATCATCTACAAAAACAAGTGCATGAGGAATGGGCCCAACGTGCTCATTGGCTCCCTGGCCTTGGGGGACCTCCTCTACATCCTCATCGCCATCCCCATCAATGTTTTTAAGGTGAGTGGGGGAGAGTCGAAGGAAGGTTAAAGGGAGGGAGGGATGGATGGAGATTTGTTCTTCACCCCATCTGTGTCTTTAAGGTGAGTTGAGGGGTCAGGAATGGATGGAAAGAGTTTGTTCTTCATCCTCATTTCTCTATCACTGTCTTCATCCTCATTTCCCTATCACTGTCAGGGGGAGGGTGTCCTCATCCTTATAAATGACGATGGCAGGAAAGGAGAGGAGGATGGATGGATGGGTGCATGGAAGTTTAAAGACTATTCATGAGTAGGATTTAGTCACTGAAGTTGCAGGGGCTACTCCAAACAAATATTTATTCATAGATGAAGGCAGGAAGAAAATTAGATTCCCATCGTCGCCCTTCACATCACGCACTCAGTCACATAAATTTAGCAAATTCCCAATAAAAAATCCCATCTGCAAATTTTGCCCAGTTCCAAATGATGGAACAGTTTTGTAACGCGCCTGAAAAGGGAACAAATTGGATCTCCTGAGCATGTGTTTCACTAGACGCAGTGGCGATGCGGCCGCATAGTAAATTCTTGGCTCGTGACCTTGAGTCGGAGCAGAGTGTGCAAGAGCAGAGTGTGCAAGAGGAGCGAGTGACTTTTTTTCTTGTACCCTGACCTTCACTTCAGCTCGTCTGCTTTCCTTACCCACTCTCCCTATGTCTCTGGCTCCCTGTCCCTTTCTTCCTCTTTCTTCTTCTTCTTCTCTCCCTCGCTCGCTGATGGTGTCTTTTTGCCCTTTTCTTGCATGTCTTTCTGCACTCTTTTCAAGCTCTTCCTCTATCCTTTCCAAAGCAACATCTTGTCAGTCTTGGATGTAGACAGACATGAACAGTACCAGACGGGACTTGAACCTGCAACCTGGGACATAGGATGCAGGTGTGCAAAGCAAGGAGGCTAAACCCCTTGGGTATGAGTATGGGGCTGGACATGGTTGGCTGGGTGGGGAGCTAAAGTTGAAGAACATGCTAGGGGGGAGCGGGTTCCTGAAAAATCATTCCTGGCCCACAGAACTGTCTATTGTCTCCCTTGTGGGTTTTAGTCACAGTCTGTAAACCCGGCAGAGTTGTCTGTCCACAAATGACACAAGGGAACTGGCCTCGTTACCCGGCCAACTGCATTCTTTGTTGATGTCAGGGGACCCCATCTTATCCTCCAGCTTCTCTTTTTAAAGTCCCAACTCTGGCGATGATTGACAGGTGTAATTACATGCTCTATGATATGGTACTAAGTAAAATACAATGCTGTTGGGGTTGTTGCTTTGACTGGAGACAATGTCCTTTTTCCGTGCCCGGAGGCCCTTCGTTGGATCCCACTGCAAACACTTTTTCCCTGGCAGGCCCCCTTTTACAAGAGCACTGACAATGTATTTGGTTAGAAATGTAAGCCTGTTTGTGTTGGCCAAGACAGTGTCTGCTTGGGCTTTGGTAAAATGCCCTCAACGGAGGGGGAAAAAATTGATCTAGTCTGCAAATCCATCCATTCTGCCAAGGCAAGCAAAGCTGCCAGTGTTTAAGGATGCTGAAATCTCCCCTGATGCTACAGTATTGTGTACCATTTTTTTCCCTTTCGCAACATTTGCCTGCATTTCATGCTACTTGAGTTAGACAAGGTGTTGAGTTGACCTAATATGGGATTACCATCAAACGTAAGCACCCGCCAGAATTCAGCACCCTCCTGGACTTAATTCTTTAACTGTTGGTGTCAGTGGCGTAACTATAGTAGGTGCAGCAAGTGCAGTCGCACCAGGGCCCGTGACCTCCGGGGGCCCGTCGTTACGCCTCCTTTTTTTTTTTTTTTTAGAACTTTAGAATGTTAGAGCACGGAGAGTGAAGCGTCACTTTGACGATCTATCGGAAGATGAGCGCTTAACCGATGCAGAGAGATACTTCAAAGTGCAGGTATTTAATGCAACTCTGGACATCATAATCAGTCAGCTCTCCCAAAGATTTGCAAGTATGCGGGAAACTTGTCATGTGTTTGAGTCTTTACGTCCTATGACCCTTCAACTCGCAGGTGATGATGAACTGCTTGAAAAGGCAAGACGTTTGTCAGACCATTATAGCAGGGACATTGCACCGACATTCCCAACACAACTCCTCTCATTCAGGTCTTGCTTTAAAGCAGAGATTTCACAGAAGTCATCTATTTTTCAACTTGCCAAAATGCTGGTGGTAGATTATGACAGTGTAACATCCACATTCGGGGAAGTGTGTACTCATGTTGTTTCTGACATTGCCTGTGACTGTGGCAACAGCTAAACGATCTTTTTCCAAACTCAAACTTATTAAGACCTAAGGAGCAGCATGGGGCAGGAGAGGCTCCGTGGGTTAGCTATCCTGTCCATTGAAAATACGAGAGCCAGAGCATTAAATATTGGGAACATCGTTGACGAGTTTGCACAACGAAAGGCTCGTAAGATGGCCTTCTTCTAATGGCCTAATTCACGCATATTGGGGATTGTATGCATATGAATGATTTTATTTGGTTTCTGGACGGTTAAATAAGTTAGGCTACATTAAGTTTTGTTTCTGCGCAGTGCGAGTTTATAAGCAAGCAATCTACGCTTGCAGTTTCAGCAGAGGGTTGAAGAGGCGCATTGAGTGTTCCCATAATTCCATGCGAGTTGATGTTAATGCAGTAATATTAGATTACCCTGGCCTGCAGGCTGTTAATAAAAATATTTTTTAATGTTTTCACATGTAATGGATATGTAGTCGTGTGTTTTTTACTTGGAATTGTAATCTGTAACTACTAAACTACTTCGGTGCCTCAGGGACTTTGCATAAACAATTGAAGTCACCCTTAATGTGTATTGCATGTATCAGGGCTAATTCATCCTGGGCCAAAGTTCGTTGGTATGGGGCCCGCGTAGCGCTCTCGCACCTGGGCCCACCATTGGCTTGTTACGCCACTGGTTGGTGTCTTCCCAACATGGCATTTATGTCTATAATTTGTCCAAAGACCCCTCTCCTCAGATTGCACTTGATATGCATGTTTTACAAAACCAAATATTCAGTTGACCCCAACTGAAGATTGGAGTAGTATGTATTGACAAGTCTAAACTGTCATAATTTACAACATGGTTGGCAGTGTGTTTCTCAAAGGTTACATATACTTGGCACTGAAAAAAAATGTATTCTGGGAGTGTTCCAACCAAGCCTTCATGAACAACTTTTTCCTGTTTCCACTACAAACTCATTTATCAGTGCAAGCCAGGTGCTCTACCTTTCTGTGTTGTTTTATGGAGTATGTTGTTTTTTACTCTAACTCCTGCAATAATAAAGGAAGCAAATGGGAAATAGGCTGCTTTAACTGTATCCAATCACATTTCTTCTGTTTGTGCACCTCAATAAATTACGATTTTTATAAGGACTAAACCTAATCTAAAAAGAAATGTGTGTCTTCCTTCACACCAGCTGTGATAATATTTATGTTTAGCACTGTAGTATTTTACAGAACACTAGGCACAGTTTAGTCTGTACCTGAGTAGCAAGATGGCCTCCTAAGCACAAATTGTTCCACCACCCAACCCCACCCCCTCTTCTCTGTGCAGTTGCTGGCTGAGGACTGGCCGTTCGGCGTGTACATCTGTAAACTGATGCCCTTCATTCAAAAAGCCTCAGTAGGAATCACCGTTCTCAGCCTGTGTGCCCTGAGTATAGACAGGTGAGTCACCTCACACCACAGGGATACCCTGCTCAGCTCTTATACAGTTTATATACAAATACATGTTTGCTTTGATCTCATTGCACAGCGATGGTTGCACAAGAACACATAATCTCTACTGCTTGTCCAAGTGAGGTGTTGGTTGTTGGGTATGTGTAGTTGTTGAGTGACTGGGGATCACAGTGAAAAGTTAAAGGATTAGATGTAATCTTATGAGGTATATTTCTACATTTGTATGACCTTATTAACCCTCAGATCAGTGCCGCTGACGCACCCTTGGGTAAATGACTAACTACTTACGCTCATTGTCCGGAGGTGCTGCTGGTGTCTATCGAAAGGGGAGGGTTCAGGGATCAAGCTAAGCTAAGGTTTTTCCAATCCATGAAGTAGAATCAACGTTATTGTCATTTTAAAAACATGTATTTTTTTACCGTGACCACAATGTGTCAAAGACGTCTCGAAAATATAATAGTGGGGGAAAACTCACAAAACATTGTTTTATCATTATTTTTGAGCAACAAACCAACCAGAAAGTAAACTGAAATGACCATGGGACGTTTTATGGAAGTCATTTCCTGTCCAGGGATGGGTAGATTAACTAGATCAGCAACAGCACCATTTATCCATAGACCATAATCCACCTATTGACTTGCATTATAGAAAGTAGTGTCAACATGACTTTGAGTAGGGATATCTCTCTGTCTATGATAGTTGTAGTATGCATTTCAATGGTATTTATTTCAGAATAAGAGTGTGTATGGTTTCAATTAGTAAAACTGTTTAATCTATGTATTTGTGTTTTTGCCAATCATTTATTTAAAAATAAATAAATAAATAAATAATTAGACATATTTTGATGTGTTTGCTCATGTTTGTGTATATAGTTAAAATTAAATGACAATACTATATCATACATAGTAATGCAAAAACCTGCAAAAATGGCTGGAGTTCTAAGGGTTAAGAAATATATTGGTGTCTTACAAATTGTAGATTTTGCAAAGGCCTAGTTTTAGGAGCCTAGTGTTATATACTCACAGTATATATTGTTATTATTTCAACAGCACAAATAGCCTTGGAATGAGTATATTATTTAGACTAAACTTTAGATTAAACTGGACTAAACTGATTGAAAGCACACAGTGGATACAACGGATATGAAGTTGTGCCTAATGAGCCTCATTAACTACAAAGGCCATTTATCCTTTATGCCATATTTTCAAGCTATACACTTTAATGGGCCAATAAAGGAATGGCAATTAAATATGGCATGTAAACTCATAAACAGCTTGAGTTAGCAGGAGGTATCTGAGATGTGATAATTGACAAAGCCTCTGAAGAATTGAGTGCCTCATATCCTCACAACATTTCTGAACAATTTGGATCCTTAAACTGAAGAACACCAGAGGGACACCCAGCCTTGAACCCTGGCAGCAATCCTTGCAAACTATTCTGGCCTCTGAAGAATTGTTGTGGTTCATACATAAACAATTGATTAACAAACTGTTTGGGTCTTTAGACTGTTAACTAAACAGAACCTAATCTAAGCCACATTCAGACAGAAGACTAGCGATGCAGTGCAGAGAAACAGGAAAGAATGTTAATGAAACACAGTGACTAGACGAGATTACTAGAAAAATAACCGTTGGTGACACAAAAAGTTGCAAGACAAACTTTTAATGCGAGAACCAAATCGCTGGCTGGCTGTAGCCTACTCGTGTTTAAGTAACCTGAACTAAGCTGGGTCGGCCCCACAGGTACCACGCGGTGACGTCCTGGAGCCGGGTGAAGGGCATGGGGGTGCCACTATGGAAGGCGGTGCAGGTGACGCTAATCTGGTTGGTGGCGGTGGCACTGGCAGTACCAGAGGCGATGGCCTTCGACATGATGGAGATCTCTTACCGGGGGAGCAAACTGCGTGTGTGCCTGTTTCCCCCCCACCAAACAGCACCGTTCATGAAGGTAAGGGGCACGCACTGTTAGGTGTTGTTAGTTAATGTGTTTAGTTCATGGATGCTAGAAGTTACAATGCACTTTCATTAATTTGGCTGATCTCGATCCAGTCATGGAGCCACATGTAGCAATATTTGTGTACAAGTTATTGTAGGTCTATGTGTACACAATTTTCATAAATACCAGTTAACATGTAGAAAGGTGCTCAGAATAATTTCTGTGCATAAGCACCATTGATGTGGTCCATGAAGTCTAAGAATGGTCAAGTCCTCCATAATTTAATGCATTTTAAGTTTTCTCTTCGTAGGCTGAAAGAAACACACACACACACACACACACTGTGACTGCTCAACCCTCTGGCTTTGAGCAGGGTCTTGATAGAGAGTTTTGTTGTGCACATCTCGATGAAAGGTTATGAATGCCGTGCGTGCAAATTGCGGGAGTACAGAAATCAGGTTTGCCTTAATGGTCATGACATCAGAGGCGGAATGCCACATTGGGTAAACAACTTTATTTTTAGCTCAGAAAAATTCCTGTTTTTATTTTCACAGACTCGGGATGGGTCAGAGGCTCAGCTGATACACTATGACTTGTCAAACTGCAAATGATAAAAGCTGAACAGTCAATATGTAAACATATAACTCTTCATGAGGAGTAGATCTTCAAATTAAGCACAGTACTGTCCAGATCATCAAAGGAGAGATAGATTTTATTTTTGGTCTGGTGAAAGTTACAGAGTGCATGTTCAACATGGACTGCAGTCATCTAAGACTGAAGATGTCAAAGCATGTGACCCAACTCTATCATAATGTGGGACACAAGTTACTCAAGCTTATCGAGTTAACTTATGCAGGGGCGGATTAAGGTGGTTATGGGCCCCTAGGCTACATTTTCGGTGGGGCCCCCCTTCCACAAAATGGCCTATAAGGCAACATACAATTGAACCACCAGATACTCATACAACATCACTGCAACGTTGGTACAGCAACAACCTAGATACTGATACATCACTGCAGTTGGAGCAACAGCCCAGATACTCATACAACATCACTGCAGTTGGTACAGCAACAGCTGAACACCAGATACCCATACAACATCACTGCAGTTGGTACAGCAACAGCCCAGATACTCATACAACATCACTGCAGTTGGTACAGCAACAGCTGAACACCAGATACCCATACAACATCACTGCAGTTGGTACAGCAACAGCCCAGATACTCATACAACATCACTGCAGTTGGTACAGCAACAGCTGAACACCAGATACCCATACCACATCACTGCAGTTGGTACAGCAACAGCCCAGATACTCATACAACATCACTGCAGTTGGTACAGCAACAGCCCAGATACTCATACAACATCACTGCAGTTGGTACAGCAACAGCTGAACACCAGATACCCATACCACATCACTGCAGTTGGTACAGCAACAGCCCAGATACTCATACAACATCACTGCAGTTGGTACAGCAACAGCTGAACACCAGATACTCATACAACATCGCTGCAACGTTGGTACAGCAGCAGCTGAACACCAGATACTCATACAACATCACTGCAACATTGGTACAGCAACAGCTGAACACCAGATACCCATACAACATCACTGCAGTTGGTACAGCAACAGCCCAGATACTCATACAACATCACTGCAGTTGGTACAGCAACAGCTGAACACCAGATACTCATACAACATCGCTGCAACGTTGGTACAGCAACAGCTGAACACCAGATACTCATACAACATCACTGCAACGTTGGTACAGCAACAGCTGAACACCAGATACTCATACAACATCACTGCAGTTGGTACAGCAACAGCCCAGATACTCATACAACATCACTGCAGTTGGTACAGCTGAACACCAGATACTCATACAACATCACTTCAATGTTGGTACAGCAACAGCTGAACACCAAACAGGCCTACACACACAAGGCAGCATCCTTACAGAGCAGCAATTGAACCAGCAACTAGCCTACTCACACATAAGACAACGTCCTTACAGCAACAACTGGCCTATACTCACATCAGGCAGCATCCTATAATGCAGCAATTGAACCACCAAATACTTACAGACAAGACATCCTTGCAGACAACTTCCTTACAGCAACAACCAACATAAAACAAAAGCCATAGCCTACGATTTGCTACACCAGTAGACAGTATAATAATCAACAACAAATGCAATAATGCCACAGCAGTTATGAATTAGCCTACATATTCCTACCTTTAGAAGTTTTTCTTCATTGTTTGGTCAAATCCAATTCGCACAGAATATCAATCGACATTAGAGACAGTTGTTTCAGTTGAGTCCCAGTTTTGAAAAAGAGGGCTCTCCGCTAGCACCTAGCGTTGTTACTGGCAAAGTTGCGGTGCTCTTCCGAGCTGAATGTGATGGATGAATATTGCCGCTGTCGTTGGCATATGTCTAGTGTTCTCAGAGTTGTAACGTTATCTCCATGAAGCGTAACACTATGTTATAGGGGGACATTAATATTCCAACTATTGACTTTTGTTCAAAATAAGACAATTGCGATTATGGGGTTTATGGGCATTGTTAACATCCCTTGCGTGACAGTTCTCTGTGTTTTCCTCATGTGATTTAGGCTACTCAAACACACGGCAGCAGCATTTTTTGCAGGAGATGTTGGCCTTTCACTTTTGAGCCCCGCTCTCATATCTTCTTTCCGACATTTTCTCAAGGTGTCCAACGGAACTGTAGCCTAGGCCTATGAATGATGTATATTTTTGAAACCTAATTTGACCGTGAACTCCACATATTTATCCAATCGGCGCCTTACTACTTTAAATATTTGTTTTGGGCCAATGAAGTGTACGTTTTATTCTCTTATGTAAATTTGAATGAATTATTTATTTTTTTATGGCCAGTGGGGGGCCCCCTGGCAGGCTGGCACACGTGGGGCCCCTAGGCTGCAGCCATATCTAGCCTATGCATTGATCTGCGCCTGAACTTATGTAATGTTTCATAACATGTCACGCTACACTGTTAACGTCTTACTTACAAAAACATTTATATTTATTCCAGACTTAAATATATAACAGGTAATGAGGCTTGGAAAAGGCTTAGACCTCATGTGGTAAGGAATTGAAGCTAACACGTAGGCCTAATACCAACACAGCTTTTTATGCTTCACTACCTGCTAATGTAGGAAATGTGGCTGTGAATTTGCAGCTAATCAGGCTAATATTCTGTGACAGGGTTTCTGTGATGTGCTCAGACTATAGTATGTGACGTTCCTTCAGCCATGTTGTGTGTCGGCTTCATGTGTCCCACTTTTCCACAGATCATGGGTTTGTACCAAAGATTCTAGAACAGAGCTCCGCTCTAGAATCTTTGGTTTGTAATATGAAGCCAGGTTACTGCCTTAGCCAGGTATAACTCCAGGAGTAATCACTGATATTTAGAAGAACACTGGCTTCAAAATTGACATGTTCTTTTGAGATCAGTAATAACTCCTGAAGTTACTTGGATAAGCCACAATCCTTCCTCCTTTGAAGTACACTCCTCCGGTTGTGTGGGTAGTGTGCTAAATCAGTAACTCAGTATCCCATTTCTGCATGTCTCTATTTCAGTTCTACCAGGATGTGAAGGACTGGTGGCTGTTCGGCTTCTACTTCTGCCTTCCTCTGCTATGCACAGGCATCTTCTACACCCTCATGACCTGTGAGATGCTACGACGTAAGAAGGGAATGCGCATCGCTCTGAACGACCACATGAAACAGGTATCACTGTTAACCTGTTTTTTCTTTCCGTTTCTGCTCTATACTGATCTACATATTTGCTCTCATTCTTAGAGCCGATCATTTGTTGTGATATATCCACAGGTGTGGAAACAATGTCTGTGATTGTATTTGCTCGCACTTGGTTTGCGTTTACTAGACTTGAGACTTTAACCCAGTCAGTATTTTTATAAAAACCTGGTCTTGAGTCAGACTTCCAATACCTTCATCTGTTCCCCTGCAGCGACGTGAGGTGGCCAAAACCGTGTTTTGCCTGGTGGTGATCTTTGCCCTCTGCTGGTTGCCGCTCCACCTTAGTCGCATCCTAAAGAAGACCATCTACGACCAGTCTGACCCAAACCGCTGTGAACTGCTTAGGTATAGTGGTTTCACACACATACAAACACAAATGCACACGCATGTTAAAGGGCAAATATGTCTAAGATAGTTTGCATTGTTGGTGTATTGGTAGCAATAAGTCTTCTTGCTTATCCAAAATCTTCATCAAATAACCTTGTTGCTATAGTTTAACCAAAACAACTTTTTACAATAGGTGACACTTGAGTCGAGCTCACCGGTGCCAGACTACTGGCTTTGAAATTTAATTTGACCAAGTTTACACATCAAAAGGGCACACAGGGTTCCCTCTAGTTTCTGCTACAGTGATCAGTTTATAGATAATGGCTTGTACCAGTCTCCAGTCATGAATGAGACAATGTCAATTGATTAATTTGTCGGTTTGCATGGATACAGTGACTTCATGACCCTCCTTCCTGCTCACCTCTCTCACCCTCTGCTTGTCTGTTTCATTAGCTTCTTGTTGGTGTTGGACTACATCGGCATCAATATGGCCTCCCTTAACTCCTGTATCAACCCTGTGGCGCTCTACTTTGTCAGCCAGAAGTTTAAAAACTGCTTCAAGGTAAGACTGTGGAAGGAGAAAGAGAAAAGACATCTAGAAATGGTTTCTATCTAGAGATAGATTAAAGATGTGTGCGCTTCATGAGCTGGTGAGCTGTATGTCTGTCACTAATTGACTCCTAGATGAGGTGAACAGGCTTTTTGCCCATGTGATGGCTCATGACAGTACTTTATTCCAGCCAGTCTCAAACCATACGTTTCCCACGTTGGTCACTTTGTACTCAGTACACATTGTGCTCTGTTGACAGTCTCGCCTGGAGCTTGGGAGAGAGACAAAAACAGAGACAGTTGCAGCTGAAAAGACGCTGTTATGACAGCTGAGCTATAATTGCAGTGTATATCTGTGTCTGTGAGAAATCTATGCTCAGAGGACTGCATCTGCTGAATGAGTCCTTACAGCTCAGATGTTTGTAGCTTCTTAACACCCTGTGGAAAATGTATTTTCTTATGTCCTGCAATATAACAAGCTGAAAACAAAACTATGAAATAATGAGTGAAAACATTAATTACTAAAAAACATAGAGACTATCTATCACAATTAACTATCACTAAGATACTAAAACCTCTGGGGCTCAGTGGCATTTCTGTGGGATGTGGCTGTAATTTTGTACATTTATTTATGTATTTTTATAAATTCTTATAGAGATATGTATTTAAAATATTTTCATTTCTATTTTTTTTCAGTCATGTCTGTGCTGCTGGTGCCAAAGGAAGTCCAGGAATATCTCTCCGACAGACGAGCGAGGATCTGGGGTGCGCTGGAAAGGCTCGTGCCATGGCAACGGCCTGGACCGAACCAGCTCACGGTCAAGCCAAAAGTACAGCTCCACCTAAGGCCTAAGAGTTGGGAGACAAGTGGAAGGACAAGTCCGGTTACGGTTCTTGTCAACCATGCCTATCAATGTTCAGAGTCACTGCACAGACTGATAAGAGTGACCCTGACTTACTATTACTCTTTCCTTAATACCCGGAAATTAAGCTGAAGTTCCGCCTAGGAGAGATACCCTCACAAGTAGGCAGAGGAAAGTCCTGGATCAACCAGAGAAGAAACTAAACAGGTTGAGTCCTGCTGGTCTGGCTGTTCGTCACTGAAATGGAGGGAGTGTTTATCCATGTAGAAAAGAAAAAAAAGAAAAATATTATATATTAAACCACAAATATGTATATTTTTTAATCATGTGGACTTTTTGATTAACTTTACGTTTATTTTTGTTTCTGTGGCACCCTGGGCTGTGCTCTCTGGATGTTCACTATCCTGGTTAAATGATTTAAAGGGGGCAGAGCAGTCGAAGAAGATCAAAAACGCTGAAAAACATCCTATCGGGGCGGGGCAAACAGAAGCTTATGTGGGCCTAACTGTGGAACACATTGAAATCAAATCAGGGAGGGGTGGGTGGGTAAAACCTGTGTGGGACAAGGTGTTATTTAATGATGCATATATACTGTGTACTTGTATGTACTTGTAAAATTATTATTATTATTATTATTATTATTATTTGTAGAGACAGCTGGTATATCTTCTTTGTAGTGAGTCAACTTGAAAAGGAACAACTTCTGTTTCCATGTAACGTTCATGATTTTGTGATACATCTGATGTATCTGTCTAATGATAAGGAATAACCTGTATGACTCAGGTCTTAAGTAGAAAGACTTTCTCTCGACAAACACAACTTTTGCCATTCCCTGATTTACGTAGGAAATGGCAGACGTGAGAAGAGCCTGTTACACCAAAACTGAGAAAATGAGAAAAATGTAAGCATGTAAAGACTGTGCCAAGTGAACATTTGTAAACTACTTCAAAATATTTTCCTAAAGAATTCTTATATTGTCTTCTTTGTTTTCCATCTTAATCTGATCAAGTTATTTCCAATATTAACAGTTAAAGTAGCGTTTCTACTGAGTATTGAATTTGTTGACTAATATACTGTATGGCAATAAATACTATTTTATCACATTAGGGGTTTCAAATTTTGAATGAAACAAACCATTATTGTCCTAAAGGAAATTTATCTTGGACAATTTGTGCACTCAAAAGACAGACTATGACAGCAGGAACGTACACAGGCATAGAAATTGGCAACATTTTATGGACATGATCGATTTTCTGAGTGCTTTTGAAGCCTAATTAAACTGTGCTTGAGCCAAAAAGCCTATCGCAGCTGTTTGGCACACCAGCTTGCCTGTCCCAGATCAGAGAGAGTCCTATAGATTTATGACTGTTGACCTGGGGAGAGATGTGCCTAATTTGTTATGTTTTTACTGTGACAGTTACGGTGGCATGGCCTGTTACCAAGAGGGTGGACCAGAGTGTTAAATCTGGCATACTGCTGGTGAATGTTGTAAGAACAGTATGAATTGGGGGTAACTCACACAGTCCTGCAGCTGTTTGTCTATCCTTTTTACGACGGAGTATTAGGGCCACACATGAAGAAAAAAATATTTTTGCCATGAAGAGATTAAACTTGACATGTCGACTTTAAAGTCAACATGTCGACATTAAACTTGACATTTCGAGAATAAAGTTGAAATATCGTGTCGACATTAAACTCAACATTTTGAGAATAAAGTTGACATATCATATTGGCTTTAATCTCGACATAACCATCAGAACTAGTTTAGAGAGAGAACGACCGCTCCAAAGTAGAGTACGATTGGGACAAATTGAAAAGGAGGACGAATATTTGAGTTTTATTTGAGTGCAACAACGATAGACTGTGGGTCATGAAGGGCACCTTTTTGGATGTGCGGTGGCCTTCTCCACATAAAAACAGAGTGAAATAACATTTTGTAGGCCTACTATAGAAACATTATATCATTGGAAACATGTATTATTCTATTCTATATAAAAGTGCATGGTATTTCCATAACCGCGATACACGTTTCACAATGACTGCAATGAGTAGTTAACAGACATTCACCAAGAGGTATTTGAAGTAGGCCTATCATTCATGATTGTCACATATTGAAATTGTGGGAAGTGTAGGCCTACATAGCTTAAACTGTATGTTTAAACTGAATTTCGAGTTTAATGTTGGCATGTCGACTTTAAAGTCGAGATTAAAGTCAACATGACATTTCAACTTTATTCTCGAAATGTCAAGTTTAAACTTGTCATGGCAAAAATATTTTTTTCTTCTTGTGTGGCCCTAATACTCTGTCGTAATCTTTTTTATAGTCTGTTCTTAGCAAAGTTTAACTTTTACCTTCCTTAAAATGGCATTCTTATTTCTATTTATATCCAAAACTCTGTTTAGAGCAATGGTTCTCAAAGTGTGGGGCGGGCCCCACTAGTAGGGAATAGAGACATGACAGATGGGGCGCAATCAACATGAGGAAATTTGTTAATACTGCCTTTCTTTTTTTGACAAGGAAGATCATTCAAAACAAAATAGACACACACAAACATACAGTAGGAGTCATAAACAAACCGACATATGAATTTAAATAATATCTGATCCAGCGGACAGAGACGGGAAATGTAACATGGAACCAAAATGCAAAAAATATATATATATATTTCAACATGATCATTTTGCCAGGTTGATGGGGTCAGGTGGGGCTTGAAAATGTCCCACCTCCAAAGTGTGGAATGACAGAAAAAGTTTGAGAACCACTGGTTAAAAGCAAGTTTTGTTCAGTGGGAGTTAGACTTTCTGAGGTGCAGTATAACCAAATCTAATTCTACCTATTTAAAGTTATTACAGCCCCACTACTATAGTGCAGTTGTCATTCGGATATATATATATATATATATATATATAAACACAGATGTCCTTGCATTCTTGACCAAATCTATATTAATCAGCCACCATGTAATTAAAGGAATTTGTTAGTGTGTTCGGTTGGAATTGGCCCGGTGTTGATGTCAGCTCTGTTACAGAGGATAGGTGAATGCACAAACCAAAAAGCAACATAGGCCCAGGGTAACATTTTCTAAAATAGGTTTCTATTCTGCTCTTTAAATTCAAGACAAATCAAAATCCAAATAACATAGGGTGAGCAAATAAGAGTGCATCAAAAATGTGTGAGAAAAGGAGTGACAAAAGGACATGAGAGTCATGGGGCCTTGCCTTGCAGTTGTTGCAGCCTTCTAAAAGCAGATCCTAATAGGACGTGCTGCAGCTGCAAATGAAGAGCTAAAGACACTACTTTAGCCTTGTCGTATTTAGTCGACATCCATCAGACGACATCCTGAAACCTGAAACCTCCTCAGCCTGACAAGGAGATTACTGAGCATGTGCTTCTGTCCATATATCAAAGGCAATCCTACCTCTGTTGGGGCGTTTGAAAATAAGGGGCTTGGGGTAGAGAACCCTACATAAAATCTTCACCTAGGAGAACTGGTACAATTAAATGGTCATTTTAACTTTTTTTCCTCACAGTGATTTCCTAACATCTTGAAATCAGATATGCCTGCAAGTGTCCAGAATATGGTCAAACAACCCGATGAGCTGCTGTCTACATTTAGACCAAACCGATTGGATGAACTAAGGAGGAAACCTGTAATGTGAGTAAGGTGTAATCTCCACAAAGGCCAAGGACTTTTACTGGACACTGGAACCAGCTAGGCCCTTGTCATTACCTGGTTCTGCCTTCCTGGAAAGAGTCAAAACTCGTTTGAAGCCAGAACTGCAGGTGTGATCCTTTCTGCTCAATATTCCTGCATTAATAGAGGGACTTGCTGTGATTACTTTGTCCTGGCTGAATCACATATGGGATTCATTTGGAGACAGCCATTTCACACATTTCCAGTGCCTGTATCTTCCTCAACTTTGGCACGTACAGGAGACAGAGAGATAAATGGCTAGGGACTGGTCGGAGGAAAAGTTATAGCCCCTGGTACAGTCTTCAAGATCTGTTCACGGTATCGAATAAATCAAATCTCACGCCAATCTTTTCAACACATGAGGAATTGTTTAATAAAAAAAAATATTTTACATAACGAAGGTGTGATTCAAACTGTACAACAACAGGAAGAGAAATCTGTACAAAACACAGGAAAGGAGGCCACAACCAAATGCAAGTCGCTGAGGCTTCCTCGACACTTCTGACCGTCTGAAAACTGTTTGATCCACAAACACATCCCTCGCAGACCAACACCGCTTAACCGGTCACATGACTCGTGGCACTCTGGTAACACAAAGATGAGTTGTTCTTTCAGTCCATCGGCTCATCCTGCTGATCCTTGAACTCCTGCACTCGCGCCTGGGCAGCAGCAATCAGGAAAACAGCAACAATGGGAGGAAGGCATCAGTCAGAGTCAGTCGTTTAGCACTGGCACATCTATACCTCTATGATCTGCAGGAAATGACACCCCCCCCAAAAAATAAAATAAATAAATAAATAAATAAATATATATATATATATATATATATATATATATATATATATATATATATATATATATATATATATATATATATATATATATATATATATATATATAAAATCCAAACCATGAAGTAATGTGTCACAACATGGCATGAGGTTAAGCATCGATTTGAGTTTCCGGGCACCTCACCAGTTGGGTTAAGTGCTGATCCAAGTTTTTTCAAATGGCCTTATATGTTGCAGTGGTCCTGAAACAAACATTTCTCACATGTGCTTCATGCTCAAGCAATGGAGAACTGAGAACTAGGAGGTGCCATTTTGATTCCACTAAGACCACACTGATACTTGGAGGCATCAGTAGTGGTCCTGCAACTCCAGCCTTCTTCTTCTGCTCTCGTCTACTCTCCCCTCCATCTTAATTTCCCCTCGTCAGACTCTCTCTACATCTTCTCTCTCTGCTGTTTCATAGCTGCTTTCCGTTGCGGTGTTTCACTTCAGGTCCTCATCTTCCATCCCTCAGGGTTTCTTTACTCCCCTCACTGTTTTTTTCTCTCTTGCTCTCCGAAGCCTATCTTCAGTGGATCATAAGACTTTACCCCTCGATTCGCCTTCTCAACCTCCATCCCTCTTTCTCTCGCTCTCTTACTGACCTCTTTTCCATGCTTTATAAATCCATTAGCTTTGCACCAGGCATACCTGGTTCAAAGATCGCAGCCCTGTGCATATACAAGACACACATCACAGTACCACTGTCTTGCAGCAGCTGGACTGTTTGGGGCAGCAATTTAAATAACCTAATTTTTCAAATTCAATCTGGAGCTTCAGTTCTTTGAAATCTATTTCTGGTCATTACACTTCATCTTTTGGATGACCATTTAGAGGGTTTGCATTACGTAAGAAGGTTGTAACCAAATATTTCAGTACCCTGTAAAAATTAACTATGTGAGAACTCTAACCCAGCAATGACTGCTCGAATACCAAAACAACAAAACTTGTTGGTCTTGGAAGTCTACTGCTGGCACAATATACCCAAAAGTTAAAGTTATGTTGATGCTCCATTCTTTATGTATTTAATAGCTCTTTGGTTGGAAAAAAAAAATCACACACAGACATATAATCTAAAACAACACCGAAAAAACTTGCCATGTTCAATTACCTACTGTAGAACCTTGTGGTAATATCCTGTATTCCCTTAGCTTTAAACATGAGCTAAAAAAAGCTATGAAAAATATGTCTATCAAGAAATGTGGTTTTTCATTCTAAAAGCTAAACCTAAATATGAATAAATGCTCAAAAATCTCATGATTAAATAAAGAAACTGTTGCAAATAGTGGCATCCAAAACCCAATTCAGCTATCTTGCAATTTCATATACAGTGCCTATAAAAAGTATTCAGCCCCATGCTAAAGTGGACTAAAAAGAGGAATAAAAAAATAATCTTTTGGAAATGGATCTTAATGCCTTAATTTAAAAAATGAGGAAAATCCAACCTTTAAGGACACCAATTTTCTTTGTGAATGAATAATGTATCGTAAATAAATAAATGTTCTGCATTAAAATACAGGGTGCATAAGTATGACTAAGTGGGGTAGCAACAAATTCTTGCATGCACAGTAATGATGAAAGCTCATGGCCATACAAAACAAACTCAAACACCATTAATGAACCAGTTTGGCCTGAATAATGTAGATAGTAGAACCAACTATTTTATTTACCAATTTGTGTCCATCTAGTCCCAAGCCAAGGTGATGAGAATAATTCAAGTGGTTATCAATATTCTTAGGATAATGACTAAAGAAATGCAGCAGTTGTGTTCATTGCAGGGTCTGGAAGCTTTCCAACCGGCCATTTTGAAATTACTTTTGGCAGAATGTCCCGACTATTTTCAATCACAGCTCAACAACCCAGACTATACATTAAGATTGACAAATTGTTGTTCACTGACCATTTAATTAAGTTACTGGCACAACCTCAGGCACAACTCAATATGTATGGACTGAGCTCAAGTCAAGATTATCTCAAATTAGATACTGTACCATGAACTCTCAAACCTCGAAAATATGTCCACCAGACACCTCTGTGGCAAGGACAGGGTTAATTCACTAAGTACAAAATCAGAAATTATAATTTTATACTAACACTTGTGACATCCTTCCGATAATGACTTTTTGTTTCTCTGAATATTTCTGAGTATTTCTTGTCCACCTTGTAACTTATAACATGGAGGACAATGCCAATTCCCAACAATGTGTTGGGAATCTCAATGGCTGTGAGATGTTGGCTCACCTGAAAGGTGCTGAGGACATGCTGACAGACATCTGAGAGCTCGTTCAGGCCCTTGCGCAAACCCTCTGTAGCCGGCAGAACCCCTAGAGATCCCCGGAGTGGACACACAGACAGACAGAAAAGAGGTTAAGCACTCAAGTATGTTAATATACAAGTTGCGTACTTGTTATACATAGATATGATTTACACGTCAGGTAAAGTGGGTCAGGGTTGTTTCAGTCAATGGGGCAGTGAAGAGTCCTTTGTGTAATCTCATCCAGTAATTAAGAGGCAGCTGCATGCTTAATCACACACACATGTATCAACACACACAGCTCTACTGATGTGTGTGTGCACACACACACGCACGCACGCACACACACACACACACACACACACACACACACACACACATAGTCTGTCTGCACCAAAATAAAAGACTGCAAGTGATCAGTGTGCTCCAGCTCCCTTTCTTCAATTTTACACACACACACACACAATTTGTGGTCATTCTGCTTTTTTGATGTGTGTTTATGTCCTGCATTTTCTCGAAACACAAGTTGTTTGTGAAAAATGATCTCCGTGACATTGATACTTTGAAGACAACACAGGGCTGCTGCTCAAACACTCTTTCTGACAGCTGTGTGGGACATATGGCTGTTATGTGTGTCTTCTCACTCGCCCTTGTCAGAAGGGAAATCATTTTACGACCAAGGGTGTAACGATTAGCCTGGAAATATCCAGACTCTTTCACGAAATGAGTCTGGCAACTTTCGATTGGGAAACGTTTGCAACACTTGCATCGTGACCGGCACTAATTTTGAAATCATTGGTCCAGCCTTACCAATGACATTGATCAGAGATGTTACTTCCTACTTCGCCTAAACTTTATAAACTGACAAAAAGCAGTCAGGAAACAATGTATGTGGGTCTACCTTTGCTGTAAATAAATGCATTTCTGCATTTTTCCAACTGCATTTTTTGACGTTTGCAGGTGTTGCTACTTCTGTTTATCACAATAAGTTTGTGTTTTGTCTTCGCACAACCTCACCGTCATCGTTCTCACCCACTCCCTCTGTTCGCTGATTGGACAGGTAAAGATTGGCTGGAGAAAACCCACAAATATACCGCAAACCTAGACGACATACTGAAGGGAAATGAAAATTGAACGGAAGTATGTAGGAGGGCGGAGCCAGGCTATGTAACAATACAGTCAACACAAGATTTGTTTCGATACACAACTCAGGGCTCACGGCCCAATGGGGCAATTTGTTGTGCAGCAGATAGTATAGTACAAATCACACACAATAAAGAGATTGCCTACCTTCCAGGCATAGTTAAAAAACAATTAAAAAAAACAGTAAACAATACGCAGCATATCCAAAAGAATGAGTTGGGGGGGGGGGGTCTATGGTTCTTTATAGAATTAAGAAACAGAATGGCTGCAGGTACAAGAGTGTTTGTACCTGTTGGTTCTGAATTTTGGGAGTTTAAAGCGTGATCCAGATGGCAACATCTGAAATTCAGCCTGTAAGGGATGAGAACTATATGACTACCTGATGAGAACAACCCTTTTTTTGTTTCACAGCAGATTAAGGAGAAGGTGACAACTGACTCAACAAAAGACCTACAGAAAATGGTCATCAGGATCTTGTCCACAAAGTAGTATTTGGCTCAAAACACAACTTCATCAATAATTGTTCCTAAATACTTGTGCTCTTTAACAACCTCTATTTCCTGACAAGCACAGGTGAATATGATTAGTAGGTTAGCCTAAACAGTGAAGTTTTAATAGTCAGCTGGAGAAGCTACCAACGGGAGTTGCAGCACGGGGAATTATTAGCAGGTACATTGCAAAAGAACATCCAACAAAAGGTAGGCCTAAGGAACAGATTTATTTTCAACCAAAGTAGCTCTACTGCTCAGACCTTTCTTGACACTGTTAGCTGGTCCTCTTGTTTACAATTTTAGCTTCTGTGACATTCCAGTTTGTATTGATTTGATCCAGTACACCGGTATATTGTTCCAACCCTGTTTAGAACAGTTTTTTACAGTATTGATTCTCCTTTTCTTTGCAAACACAGCGCTCTCCCGTTTGTTCTCGTTTGTTTTCTTGTGGGTGCGTGATCCAAGGAACTCACAGAAAATCACAGAATGGTCGCACTCCAAAAATCTTTTCTTGCTTTTAATCCATTCAGCAACAGGGGTTAACGAACAAACGTTTCGGCCTGATGTCCTTCGTCAGTGTGTTACGTGTTTTGGAATGCACCCATTCTGTAATTTACAGTATTGATTCTTAAAATAGGATTTTTTTTATTCTTTTCATTTAATATGAGTGTGTGTGCAAGTAGGGGGTGTGCCTGAGCCAAGGGCTGATTTAATATTCGAAAAACATTCTAAGTAATCTGATTGGATCTGACTTTGAGACTGTGCATAGTGGGAGTGGGGGATGGTCAGGGGTGGAAAAAATTAAAATCCATGGTTTACTACGCAACAGCAGATGTAATTATGTAGTCATGAGTCAGACAGCATCTAAAAATGGCGCTCGACAGCAGAGTGTGTGATCAACCGCCTATTACCAAGTCGCTTGCAAGCTCTCAACTTGATTGCACTAAGGTGACCATACTTAAGCTGCTGTCTCAGTTCCATGTACTTTGATTGGAAAAAGCCAGAAATGTTTGCAATGTTTTCCTTTAGCACAGCTGTGATCGAATTAGTCATGCCAAGCGTTTTGGTTGGCTAGATTTCCAGTGTACACTTGAGCTAGTGTAACCTTTTCAACTGGCCATGTACTATGACAGCAGTTGTCAGTGCCATTTTTTTTAAGTATAAAAATAAAACGTGTCCATTATAAATTGCAATGTTTTTATTTTGGTCTGGTGCAAAGAATGAGGGAAGGTGGGGTGTCGGTATCAGGTCAGGAGAGTGGAGTGCGGGTGTAGAGAATCCTGGCAACTCTCCACTGGCAGCCTAATGCTCAGAGCACCAGACTTCAATCAGCCCGTTTGTGAGGACTTCACTGTGTTACTAAAGGTTGCTGGCCTTGTATTCCCAACGAGTATGAGAGACAGAAAGAGAGAGAGAGAAAAAGAGAGGGAGAAAGCAAGAAAGAAACAGAGAGAGGCCTTTGAACTCTCGTTGTAAAAGATTTCTGACCTTATTTAGTTTGTGAGAGAGAGAGATGAAGAGAAGACAGCGAGGCAGTGGGCGTCGAGGTTTGACTGGAAAGTGTCACAATTAGAAAGAGGAGAGACAGTGTGCCAGGAAATAAAAGGGAATGAGAGTGGGAGGGATGGAGACAGCAAGACAGACAGACAGACAGACAAAGAGACAGACACTCAGTGTGATCCCTGGCCCCATTCCTCACTGGTCCCGTCTTATTCAATTGGAGCCTAACAACCTTTCTGTGGCCAAAATTCAATTTACCAGCCAATCAGACACTTTATATAATGACAACCCCTGCACGACAAGATGACTGCCCCTCCATGGCCTCAGCTTGAGGGACTCACTTAGACATGCATGACTGGGGCCCAACAAGCCTGGCCTGGCCTATCAGGGGGAAAAGTCAATAACAGAAGTCAGTCAGTGCCCCTACTGGCCCCAACCCTACCCCCAGAGCCACTACTACACCAAACCAACTTGATTATCGACTGAGGGGACTCCATTGTGGTCATGGCTGCAAACACTCTTGACTCACACTGAGATGTGATCTGCAACAGACAGCCTGCGAGTGACTGGGGTTCCTCAGGTGATTGTTTTTAAAGGAGAAATCCAGCAAGTTTTCACATAGATCTCCGTTTCTCGAGGTCAACGAGTACTGTCGGTACGAAAAAAACAATAAAAATCAATCGGTTTTACCTAGCTCAAGTTGCTGCAGCCAGCAGCTAACGCATCCAGGCAGCTACAGCGCTACATTTTGGGGGCATGTCTGTGGGAATGTGTAATTGACCTACTGGTCAGGCCAGGAAACACAGAATTTTATTTTTTTAATTTTTTTAATTAAATTTGCTGTCTCTTGAAGTGAATTCAATGGTTTGGACTCTGGAGCATAAGAACACATAAGTGAATCTCTGAAAGAGGGTTTTGAGCAGTGGGCTGATTTAGTCTTAGTCAAAGATTTAGACTAAATAATTAAAGCTAGTAATATTATCGGCTGATGAAAGATCACCCGAGAAGCTTTGATCTCAAGCACTTAAAACAAGTGAATGAAAAGAGGAGGTGGAGAAGAGAGGGAGAGCTCACACACCTCGTGTCTGGATGCGGAAGTTGATCTTGCTCTCCGATGGGTGGGTGATGCTGTAGCCACAGAAGTCCACTTCCGGACTGCATAGAGATGAGCACAGAGTTGAGATGTTAACTACACCGCACTCCTCCATCCTATCCATCTCCCAGTCTTACCCTCCTTCACTACTGTCTACACCTGCATCAGACTTTACTTTTCTATTCTGCAGCCTTCACCATCAAAAGTAACAAGGGTTAATGTTGAGTATAACCAGTGGAACATCTTTTTGATTTGATAAACACTTCCACCTATCTTTGACAGATCTTCAAATGTGAGAAATGTTCAGTAGCATAGTGGTGCCATTTTGCTTTTGGACAAAGTTACAATAGTTATAGGATACCCTCCTGTTACACAATATGAGAATTCGGCAGTTCAGTGCAATATGTTAGTTCAAAGGAAAACAAGTCAACAACGGGTCAAATCTAGGGCTGGGACAACGCGTCGACGTAATTGATGACGTCGACGCAAAAAATACGTCGACGCAAAATATAAGCGTCGATTCGTCAAGCATAACATGTGCTGCTAAATATTTTTAATTTTACACCTTCAGTGTTTTCCATACGTTGACTAATCTGTGGCTGGGCACCACGAAATCAAAACCGGCCACCACACATTGATGTTCTATGTTATAGTCCTACTATTTAAATTAAAGATAAGATTTCATTGAGCTGCACTTTTTACTCACACAGCCTTTCCTTGCCCCGCCCGCTCTCTCTCGTAACGAGCCTGCTGCTCCTCCTCTGCATGTGCATTTAACAAATTATTCACGATTGTTGAAGGATTGTTGTTGCCACATAGAAGCACTGCATAGAACACAGTGGGCTAAATTGCTATTAAATCCGCTTAGCATCGTGACCATGCTGCGCAAATTTGTTCAAAACTGCAGCATTAAAGTTAAGGTAAACTCTGCTAAGGTCTTATCACAACATAGTACATTGAAGAGACTAAACTAAGTTAAATTACAGTATGCAATCAAGCAGTATTTCAAAGCTAACGTTTAGAATACTTTTTGGATGTCAAGTTTAGCATGCTTACTTGCAGCTGCTTGTATTCGTTACTCAGGCTCATTTTATTGACTCTGAATGTTTGCAAAATCCCGATGTAAATGGAAAAGTGTTTTCCAAGACTCAAAAGTGCTTGTCCAAAGGAGAAGTACGAACCGTTATTTGAACTAACTACGTTATGAATTCCATCCACACATCAGCAGTCTTTTAACAGTGTTAATGTTAATTGCAAGGATTCCCACACGAATGTCTTAAAATGACAGGCGCTCAATTAGACAAACTACTGAACTTTATTGAATGCTACCTCTGACTAAGAATGCATTATTTTGCACTTGTATAGTCTTTTATTTTGGAATCTTAAGAGCAATAGACATATATTGCAATGTTAAAGAATTCATGTTTTTTCATTCATATATGTAAATAAACATGTATAAGTTGCTATGAGTGAAAGATCAAGAATCACCGCACACTGATCACTGTTAACTTAATATTTATTTTTGAACTAAAAAATAATAATTAAGTTAACAGTGATCAGTGTGCGGTGATTCTTGATCTTTCACTCTTGGATTATACTTACCTGCCTCACCTGCACCTGTTCAACTGAGGGTTTGTGCACAGGGACACCTATGGACTTTGATGTATAAATTGCTATTAGTGAATTCATTGGGAGATTAATTGGGATTATTGGGAGTCAAAACCTTTTCAGAGTCAAGAAAATAATGTGAATTGTTCTGATGTGCTAAACTTCTAGTTCTAAAAAGGATAGTTCCGGTCCTTAATAATGATTGGCTGAATCACGTTCGATGCCGTTGTATAACAAGCACAGACATACCCTTGACCGCAGAGGGAATTTGAAAAACAACCGTTTATCCCGCCCCTCGGATTAAGCACTGCGAATGGTGAGTTCCCAGATCCTACATCTACATCTGACTCGTCAGGCTACTGGGCTACCACAACTTGATACAAAAGTTGAAGTAACTGCGTCTTGGCATTGCTCGGCAACCATTATGTTAGAGGAAACATATTTCTTGGCGGAAGAATGATTATCTATGAAGAAATTGTTACATTTCTCGTTGCTGTACCTTTATTTATGACCGCCGCTAGAAAAGCGGTCATATAGGGATTGTCAAAGTTTTTTTTTTTTTTTTCATCTACTTCCTGAATTTTTGTTCAGCGATACCCCGGTAGGCTTGGGTATCGAATATCGAGTATTGGTTGGAACCGGGACTATCTTTGCGATTTTCCCGGAATCGTTCAAAAGTTTAAATTTCGATTCCTAGTTTCGATTCCCAGTCCGCCGACCGGAAGAAGAAACGGCTGAACACCAACGAAGAAGCGCATAGTTCATAGAATTAAAATTCATGGAGAAGGTCAGACTATTTCATTCAGAAAGCAGGGTTCCCGCGGATCCTTAAATAGTCTCTAAATACAACTGAATTTTCGAAAGAGAGATAGATAGATAGATAGATAGATAGATAGATAGATACTTTATTGATCCCCAGGGGAAATTCAAGGTCTCAGCAGCATGCATACAACACAAACACATTCTTTAACAGCAGAAAGAGTAATTAAAGTATATAATATAAAAACACAACTAAGCAGTAAGGACAGTAGAAGATAAAGAATATGCTAAATATACTAAAATACAAATTATACTAACACTTAATACAATATATAAAAATATACTAAAATACAAATTACAAAAATACAAATTATACTAACTAACACTTAATCTAAATCAATTCTAAAAACAGTATCCACATAGTGGTGATTAATAAATCAGAGGCGCTTGCAATGACTGAGGCAGGGACTGAGCCTGTGATTCTCTGTGCATAGTAAGGTATGGTAAGGTGCTCTAAGGTGCTCTGTGTGAATGAGTGTCATGGTGGTAGTGCAATGGTGATAGTGCAAATGAGTAAGTCAACAGTGCAACAATGCAAAAATAAAGTAAAGTAAAGTATGCAGATATTTAACTATTTAAGAAAATGTATAAGTGTGGCCACAGTTCGGCTGTGGCATGGAGGGGGGGGGGGGTTATGCATATGTGCTAATGTGCTAATATAGCACGCAAACAGTGAGGCATAAAGACAGTGGTACAAGTGGCTAGTGGACAGACAGTACCAAACATGGAGGGGGTGAAGAGGCAGACAGACTATGCAGAGAAGTCTATCTCTCCTCTTCCCTTAAGTGAGGCATTGAACAGTTCAATGGCCCTGGGGACAAATGACTTTCTCAGTCTGTCTGTTGTGCAAGGCAGTGAGCGAAGTCTCCAGCTGATCAGGCTCTTCTGCTTAACAATAGTGCTGTGGAGTGGGTGACACTCATTGTCCAAGATGTTGATCAGTTTGTTCAGTGTCCTTTTGTCAGATAGTGAAGTGATGCACTCCAGTTCAGCTCCCACTACAGAGCCAGCTTTCCTTACCAGCCTGTCAATTCGCCCCACATCCTTCTTCCTTGTGCTTCCTCCCCAGCATACTACTGCATAGAAGAGGACGCTGGCAACAACAGACTGGTAGAACATCCTGAGGAGCTTACTGCACACATTGAAGGACTGCAGCCTCCTCAGGAAGTACAGCCTGCTCTGCCCTTTCTTGTAGAGTGCATCAGTGTTGGCTGACCAGTCCAGTTTATTGTCCAGGTGGAGACCCAGATACTTGTAGGTGCTAACCACCTCCACATTGACCCCATCAATGTGGACTGGTAGCAGAGTGGGCTTAGACCTGCGGAAATCCACCACCATCTCCTTGGTCTTTGAAGTGTTAAGTTGAAGATGATTGAGTTTGCACCATTGCACAAAGTCCTCCACCAGGCTCCTGTACTCCTCCTCCTGCCCGTTCCTGATACACCCCACAATTGCAGTATCATCAGAAAACTTCTGCATGTGGCATGACTCGGTGTTGTAGCAGATGTGTACAGGGTGAACAGGACTGGAGAGAGCACAGTTCCCTGTGGCGCTCCGGTGCTGCAGATCACAGTGTCAGAGAGACAGTTCTTCAGTCTGACGAACTGTGGTCGCTCGGTCAGGTAATCTGTAATCCAGGTTACCAGGTGAGCGTCCACACCCATCTGCAAGATCTTGTCTCCCAATCTGAGGGGCTGGATGGTGTTAAAAGCACTTGAGAAATCAAAGAACATGATTCTCACAGCACTTTTCCCCTTGTCCAGGTGGAAATGTGTCCTGTGTAGAAGATAAGTGATGGCATCGTCCATGCCCACTTTCTCCTGGTAAGCAAACTGTAACGGGTCTAGTGCATGGCGTACCTGGGGTCTGAGCATGCCTAAGACCAATCGCTCCATTGTCTTCATCACATGTGATGTAAGAGCGACAGGTCTGTAGTCATTAAGCTCACTAGGGTGTGGCTTCTTAGGGACAGGGGTGAGACATGATGTCTTCCACAGTGTTGGAACTTGTCCAAGGCGTAGGCTCAAATTGAAGATGTGCTTCAGTGGCTCCCCCAGTTCAGCAGCACAGGCCTTGAGTAGCCTTGGGCACAGTCTGTCAGGCCCAGCTGCTTTATTGCTGCGCAATTTCTTAAGTTGGACTGTCACTAGATCTTTTGTAATGGTGAGGGGAGGGGGAGGGGTGCATCTGGGATCTGTGTGTCTGATGGCTGTTGACTGAGGTCGTTGCCACCTCATTGTTCGTGATCGCCATGTGGGGGAGGGGTGCAAAATCCAGTGATGGTGGGGGTACGATAGCCTGTGATGATGGAGGTGAGTGTTGCGCTGGTATTGAGGGGGTGTGAGGGTGGGGGCTGGGAGATGGTGGACAGACCACCGCCATTGGAGCTGGAGCAGGGCAGTCAAACCTGTTGTAGAAGTGGTTCAACTGGTTCGCCCTGTCCAGGTCCCCCTCCACAGAGCTGCTGTTCTTCTTCAGGCCAGTGCATGCAGTCTTCTTCTTCATGCAGTCCCATGTCTCCTTCAAGTTGTTTTCCTGCAGCTTCTGTTCCACCTTCTTTATGTAATCCTCCTTAGCTTCCTTCAGCTTGAATTTGAGTTCCCCTTGCACGCGCCTCAGCTCTGCCATGTCCCCCTCTCTGAACGCCATCTTTTTCCTGTTGAGAAGGGTCTTGACATTGCTGGTTATCCAAGGCTCTCCATTCTGTAACACACTCCAGTCAGTAGACTCGAAGCAGTCTCTCAGAGCCTCATCCACTTCGGGTGTCCACTTCCTGAAGGTGCGTGTGGGAACTGGTAGTCTCTGTACTTTGGGCTTGTACATGAATGAGGTTGTGGTCTGACTTTCCCAGTGGGGGGAGGGGGTTTGCACTGTATGCATCCCTCACGTTTGCATACATGAGGTCTATTGTCCTGTTTTTCTTTGTAGGGCAGTCAACATATTGGTAAAAATTTGTGAGTGTGGAATCCAGTGTTATGTGATTGAAGTCGCCTGAGATCACAAAAAAGGCGTCAGTGTGTTGGGTTTGAAGCCTTGCGATTGTGGAGTGGATGACGTCACACGCTGTATCCGGAAGAGCTCGAGGTGGAACGTAAACACAGACAGCAATTGCGTGCGAGAACTCCCTCGGCATGTAGTACGGACGGAGACTAACCGCTAATAACTCCACATCCTTACAGCATACAGTCTCCTTTACTGTTACATGTCCGGGATTGCACCATCTATTGTTAATGTACATCACCAGTCCGCCTCCCTTCTTTTTACCAGAAAGTTTACAGTCTCTGTCCAAATGAGCTACACTGAAGCCAGGCAGCTCAACGTTAGAAGTGGGGATATGGCTTGTTAGCCACGTCTCCGTAAAGCATAACAAACTACATTCCCTGTACAACTTCTGGTTTCTTACCAGGGCATCCAGTTCGTCAGTCTTATTAGCCAGTGAGTTCACGTTTCCCATCACAATCGATGGAACTGAGGGCATGTATCTCCACTTCTTCTCCCGACGCCTCGTCTTCACTTTTACTCCCGCTCTGCAACCCCGAAAGCACCACAGTTCCTCTGGAATGTTGTCGGGAACACAGCCAGCATTCCGTCGTAGTGCGATCAGCTGGTTCCTTTTGTACACAAGCTTGCTGTCGCTGGAGCGTTGTAATATGTCCGTATCCATAGGATAGAATAAAAACATTCCTCAAAGTGTGTAATCCAAAAAGTTGCGAAGTAAAAAGGTATTATATGTGCGTATGGGACCGCCAGCGAGTGCAAGAGAGCGAATGATGTCTCAATCCAGTTTTGTGTATTTAAAACGCAATTGTAAGTGACTAGGCTATTAGGCTACGGGAGGAAGTGTAGTGGTTGCAGAGTGAAGATGTTTTTCACGGGTGTGGTTAAAGGTGTGAAAACGGTAATAATACAGTAGGCCTATGTACAAAATAATATGCCTGACGTTTTCGTGGTGTAGCTGAGGCCAGAGAGATATACAGGTAGCCTACGTGGAATGAGGAAGCCTACGGTAGAATGAGCGGGAGACAGAGCGATAGGTTGGCCATACGTTCGAATTTAGGCCGGACATATGGATTTTAAAAGCCCTGTCCGGCGCAGCCTCAAGCCGGACGCTCATTTGTTCTCCTTTTTGGAGTTGCGCTTGGCATCTAAAATCGTTGCTCGGACGCAGCATCGTTTCACAAACTATGGACGCGAAGACTGCTGGTCAAATTTTGTGCAGTGCTTCGCAATCTGGAGGAAATACTGTTAAGTTGATCTGTTTGCATCTTTCCAGCGTGTGTTGCTGGCCTAGCCTAGGGAAGAAAATATCTGTCTAAGTTATAATAGCCTACCTGTAATATCTGCCAGCAGCTTGCTTGCCAGCGTTTCCAGTAGGCTAGGCCTACTTCGCAAAAGTTGTAAACTAACCGCATATTTTTTGAATGTCGGCGACTGGCTACATAAAAAAAAAACGTGCGTTTAATACGTGCGTGCTTGAGATGAAACCAGCAGTTTTCAGCAGGATCATGCGAGGAGGACCTGTCTCTTAATTAATTTAAAACATGGTTTTACAATGTTTCAGTCAAGCTTTGGTTGGTTTAGATACAACTGGTATGCAAAATGTAGTTGTAGTGGATTAACTTTAATTTGCTGTGCTGCATATTGGACAATAGATGCACATAGTAAATTATATAAAGTAGGCTTATTAAAATATGTAAATAGTCTAACTTTGAAAAAAATGTTGAAGGGAATCCAGTCCAGTGCACATGTCTTTGGCAAGTAGCCTAGGCTACACCAGACACAGGTGAAGAACAGTCAGCCTCAGCAGTAAGCAAAACCAAAAATGTACAGCCAGCTTCAAAAGCAAGCAGCCCAGACCCTAAAATTGGGCATTTATAGCTTTGAAGGTAATTCACACACAATTATTTTTCTTTCGCCAAAATATATTTGGTAACTTCTGTAGACATCCAAAATGGGGTGGGGGTTAAAATTAGTAGGAAAAAAAAACTATTGCATAAACAGTCATATATATCTTTTTGCCGTGGTATAGTCTTAAGTTTCATTTAGATGTCTTGAAAAGGTCTTAAAAGTCTTTAAATTTGCACTTGGAAAATGTGCAGATACCCTGAGAAAGACCGTTGGTTAGCTAGCTCATTTAAAATATCCTAAAAATGTTTTGACCCTGCCTCTTTAAAATCGGAATCGAGAATCGTTAGGAACCGGAATCGAAATAAGAAATCGGAATTGGAATCGGAATCGTTCAAATTCAAACGATACCCAACCCTATACCCGGGGCACATGAAATTTGGTGGGTATGTAGCCCCACTAGACTTTTACGGAAAAATTTTGTTTGGTCCCCGGGGGCCACTCCCCCCCCCCGTGCTGGGCCCCCCAAAACCCCAAAAATGCAGTTTTTCCTAAATAACTACCTGAACCGTGGCACTGAGGATGAAGCATTTTTTATGGTATGTTGGTCTCAAGGGCCCACATCAACCTAGCCCATAATCACTTATTTGTGATTTGCACCCCCCCACCCCCCCCGCCCCCGGTTGAAAATGAAAATGTAATATCATTCTGCTTTAATCGCCCCTATCTTCAGTTAAGATGTTCAGAACTGCACCAAATTTTATGTGTATGATTAACCTGCCATTCTCTGGGGCAGGGCTGTATGTTAACTTTTTTTGCAAGTAGCACTGGTGCTACAGAGGTTAAACATTTTGTAGCACCAGCCACAAATTCTGTAGCATCGATATAAAACCTCTAAAATCTCTAAAAACAATCAGTTCATCACAGTTCATCAATTGTGGTTGGGATCTAGGCCTACTGCAACTGGATTGATAAAAGGTCATGTAGTTGTAAACATCTCACCTGGCTACATTGTGTTTGAGATGAACAAAAGCTATCAGCATTATATGTTATTCGGTTGTTGTGTTTTTGTAAAAAAAAAAAAAAAACACTCCATGACAGTTCCATGCAGTTAGACTTTTCAATGGGTATCAGGAAGACAGGTCATGCCATTGATTTTTGGTTATTTTTGACTCAGTCAGTTGATTCATTTTTGAATAAGTAGAAGATATGCTGAATATTTTATTCCACTAAGATTTAATTCACGTTTAGTTCAGTTTTTAGATCAGTGTAACCCTACATTCAACCTTATTGTCATTGCACGAGTGAAATACCGTAATTACATCTAACCAGTGGTGCAAATGAGTAGGCTAACTGACATGTCAAATGCATCCCTAGACTGTTCCATACACATAGGCTACAATAGGTAGCCTACTAAAGATAGCTGAAGGTCTGTGGCTAACGCAGTCGTAGGTAAAGTGTCGTGAAGGTTTTTTTCGGAACCGATCTTGTATAGGTTATTAAGCACTACTAAGCGAGACTGTTGCGCATGAAGTGGGCACATATTTAACAGATAGAAGCGAATGTCCCGGTGGACTTTTTTCTTCTAAGTTTTAGATCTGAATGGTGTTGTTTGGATAAGTTCTTCATTTTAAACTGAACTAAAAATGCAAAGCAACAAGGCGATTGCCACAAACTTCTACCTCTGCTTGCCTAAGCTAATCACCTCAGCCCGGCCCGGTCGGAAGATACTTTCGCTTTAGGGTAAACATAGCCATCACCTGTTTGAATTGCGAGGAAAATTTGCAAGGTGTTGTTTGATTTGGAGTTGGATTGTTTGGATACTATGCCTACAAACAAGTAGACATAGTTGCAGTCTACGCGATTAAAAACTAAGTTGAAATCAAAGTAGCCTACATCGATTCCGCTCTCACAGAAGTAGTCTATACATACGCACTTCAAACAAACAAACAAACAAGCGCTTCACCGGGAGCCTACACCAGGCGCGTAACAAAGAGCTCCGTTCGCGACGAGCAAAAACAGAAGACGGGTCTATTTTTTTTTTACGTAGCCTACGCGCCGCTATCACATCTGGTGTAGCCAGTTGCACTGATCACAGTAGAAGGTAATTGCTGTAGCCTCCCTGTCAGTCTCACACGCATGCATTGTATTGCCATAAGCAAAACTGTATACTGTAGCACCAGTGCTACGTTGGTAACTCATCCATCGCACAAACTAATTTTTTTGTAGCATGTGCGACATATATGTCGCACTGTACAGCCCTGCTCTGGGGGTATGCCAAGTTTCGTAGAATTTCATCCATGGGGGGGGGGTCTAAAAAATGTAAGTTATGTGTACATTTAGTGACTGTACACTCATTGGCCTGTAGATGGCGGTGCACACATATACACACGCACACACAAACAGGCACGCACATACTATGGGTATCAGCAATTAGAACGGCCAATACATAATTACAAATTGAGTAGGAAAACCAAATATTCATCATCATCATGGCTGCATTTCCAGTATTGGCGATACGTAGTCGTTTGTCCACTAGATCTAAAGTGGGTTGGAAAAACAATGGACGCTTCCTACAAGGACTGTAGTTCACCGCAGAGAACGTCTAATAAGGATAGGACTAACGTTTCGATGCTTCATGCATCTTCCTCAGAGTCCTTCAAAGAAAAGATTGAGCTTGGTCTGGTGAAAGCCAGACTAGCCATGGACCTCAGTTACACAATGCAAGGGAACATGAATCAGCCTATATTTGCACAAACAATAACGGACAACAGCTCTTCAACTTTGCCCGTTAAAAAGGTGTATGAACAGTCTAGCGACGCATTTCATGAAGGCCCATTTGGACATATCAGTTATTTGCACCACTGGTTAGATGTAAAACTGCATTTCGTTTCAGACTACTGGTACTTAATTTGTGCATTGACAATAAAGTATCACATGAACTAAAGATGACTAAAATCTTATGTAGAAGAAGAAACATTCACAAAAAATCCATCCATCCAAAAATGACCTTTCTTTTTGATAGCTGTTGAAAACTGCATGGAACTGACAGATATGTTTTTGTTTATTTATTAATAAATAAATAAATAAAAATAAAAATATAACATTATGCTGATACCTTCTGCTTTTCCCAAATACAATGTAGCCTACAGCTGTAAGTGACCTTTCATCAATCCAGTTGCAATGGATGAACTGTGATTAACTGCCCTACTTGATTGTTTAGAGATTTTAAAGGTTTTATAGCAATGCTACAA
Organism: Alosa pseudoharengus; assembly: GCF_046254945.1. Taxonomy (NCBI): domain Eukaryota; kingdom Metazoa; phylum Chordata; class Actinopteri; order Clupeiformes; family Clupeidae; genus Alosa; species Alosa pseudoharengus. The sequence continues at coordinate 24,369,357 of NW_027468657.1, forward strand.
CTTTTTTGGCTATTCTACAATCTATTCACCTTTGCAGCACCAGTAAGCTACTTTCTGTGCAGCCGCACACACACACAAAGGCATGCCAAACAAGCATACGCAAAAGTTTCAAGAGTGGGGGATGGATTAAAAGATGGAGACAAATTGATTAGTGTGATTTATTTTCGTGGAACGGATGTACAGGACTGAGCAGCAAGTCATATTTTGTGCCGCTATGCGGTACATCTAGTTTATGAAATCTTGCCAGATATATTTAGAAACCATTTTAGAAAAGCAATAAGCCACTCGAGTCCGTAGGTTACACTGATTATTATGCGCTAGCGCATCTGTTCTATAATCAGTGTAACCTAGGGCCTAAGCTTATTGCTTAATTATTAAGACTTGACCAACTTCCTTGGTCCAGGTTTGATAAAGGATGCAGTGAAATAATAATATGAACAGGCAAGGATCTTTGGCTGGAGCATAAGTGTGTGTGGCAACTCACTTCTTCATGATCATGTATCTGAGGGAGTTGCCCAGTGTGTGGTCCTCTTCATGCAGAACAAACGTCACACAACCCTCATCAGCCCCATCCGCCTGGACCTGCAAAAGACACACACACACACACACACACACACACACTGTCAGCCTGCATGCGTGTTTGTTCTCAAGAGACATTATCAAGAAAGAGGGACAAGGCTCCACACTCCTTGACATATGACCTGAATAGATTTTCCTATAGGAACAAGAAAAACGTCAGAATGTCCCCTTACCAACACCCTAACACACACACACACAATAAGTACAACAACAGAACAGTTGGATCAACAGATAAAAACCATGAACCACCACTTGGCCCTGTGTGACAGTAAGTGTGTGTGTGTATGTGTGTGTGTGTGTGTGTGTGGGGGGGGTGGGGGGGGGGTCTTTTTTGGAAAACCATGCTGAGATCAGCAGGAGGAAGCGGCTATTTGCGGCAGTGGAGCCCTGAGGGGCGGAGGGACCGCCGGAGCATAAGAGAACACACAGGATCATAATAGGAAAGGGCCACTTTCAGCGTCACACTGAGGAGGGGAAGGATCTGTTGACACAGCGGGGTAAGCCATTCTGATAAACTACATAGGGAGACGTCTGTGTGTGTGTGTGTGTGTGTGTGTGTGTGTGTGTGTGTGTGTGTGTGTGTGTGTAGGCAGGGGGTGGAGATGGGAGAGGGGAGATAGGATCTCTCCAATAGCAGGGAGTTCATCATGAAAACACTGCTAACTGTTGCTAACCATGCCAATTTGAACAGGGTGTGCCAAAGGGAGGGAAAAGAGAAGATATGACCTTTCACTTTCAGTTGAAGAGTTCTTTGAATCCATCACATCACCCTCCCTTGTTGGCTTATTACAAAGATACTCCTGTTTCTCTCTCAAATGCTTTCCTAATGTTAATGCATAAAATACTTGAATAAACTACATTTAGAAACCCTTACACACCCTCAAAATGTCTTTGAAATGTAACAAGTGGGAATTAAGCATAAGTTAGTGTAAAAGAAACTGCCTCACTCTTGAGTCAAGCACGCAACAGAGGATATCCTTTCATTTGTTCTGGCTCAACAAAGCCCTCGCATGCCCCCCCAAAATGACCCGTGCTTTCCGGTAAGACTAGCCTAACTCTGAGGACATTTTCTCAGAAAGAAAATATTGAGAAAAAAGAGAGAAAAAAAGAAAGCAGTCCTATCAGACAACTCATAAAAAAAGTACTATTACATATCACTGAATCTATTTTCACCTTGTGACGAAAGTGATAAAAAATATAGTCAGTGTTGGGAAGTAACTGAACAAATGTAATGGGATTACGTATTTAAAATGCAAAATATGAGTAACTGTATTTAAATACAGTTACAATCTAACGTGGTGGTAGTCAGAATACAGTTACACTGATCACTCAAAGGAATTACTTAATTTATTATCATATAGGCAGAAAGTGTTAAAGCGGAGGTAGTAATCAAGGATCTTTGATATAGGCTTTTCAAACTCAAATGAAAATACTTGGACAAGTCATGTATGCATCTCTAAGGTTATAGACTAAATAAAATAAATAAATAAATAAAATAAATAAACTACCTTTGAACATAAAATTAGTTTTGTTGTGGGGCCTATATCCAGCCAGTATGTTTTATGCAAACCACGTTCAGATTTCTTGACGGCGTGTTCTACAAAAAGGCATGTAACTCCTCTTGTGTTGGTTAACTTTTTGCTAAAATCAGTGTTTAGGATGCAGTGTTAGTGTTAGTGGTGATAAGCCTGTGTGTAGACAAAACAACACTATAATTGCAGGTTCTTTGACACAATCATGGGCAGATTATGAACTTTTGGGCCCCTGGGCCCAGATGTATTAAGGGCCCCCCATTTATTGTTGTATATGTGGGAGGGGGGCTTTGGGGTCTGATGTGATTTCCTGTATTCTGTGCATTTTGGGGATGGCCAATACTAAATTCAATCAGATTCATAGCCTACATCCTGACTTGTTGATATTGAGGCAATGATTCCCTGCAAAGGCTTGGGCTTTAGGGCCCCCTGATCCCTTGGGCCCCTGGGCCTGGGCCCGGTAGGCCCGTGCAGTAATCCATCCCTGGACACAATGATAATTACTATAATTTTAGGACATGTAATTACCATCAGTGAACATAGGCCCATTAAAGTCTTTATACGTATTGAACGATGAATAAGTAGGAACGCCACTTAAGACGTGTCTCTAAAATTAAGAAAAGAAAGCAGTAGGCCTAATGTCTTCACCAGCCCAGCAGGTAGTTGTGTTTATAAAGAACATGAAGTGATAAATTAGTGAACGATTTGGGGAAAATATCTGAGAAACGGTAGTTTCCAGGAACTTGTAGTTCTCTACAGTTGACACAATTATTGGATGTTAGTTATTAAGGGGGAGCAGTGCTGAGTGGTGTTTCCTAAAGTCCACTGTCATCTCCAGTCTTGAGTGTATTCAGCTCCAAGTTGTTCTTCTGACTGGCCAAGAGCACCGACCGTTCAACCTCCCGCTCATATGCTGACTTGTTGCCATCACAGATGAGTCTGATGATAACTGAGGTGAGGTGAGGTGTCATGTTCAAATGTCATGGTGTTGAACAGCTACGTCCTTGTGCAGTCACAGGGGGGTACAGTAGTGGCGAGATCAACAGTGAGGAAATTCGCAAAAACATATTCCCCAAATCGTTTAGCCCTATTTTAGATTGATTAGGTGTGCAGAAATGAAGTATTCCAGCAAGCTGTCCATGCAGGACTGTGAACTATAGCTAGCCTAGATGTGGCTGATATGCCTACTAAGTTTGATTAATTTGGTTATTAAACTTATCACAATACAGTTCTTACAGATATCGCACAGTACACAGGGTGACCTCTATCACTGGTAAGACAGTAGCACACATTATAAAAGTCTAATTTGTTCCTTGAAGTGGGTAGAGGTAGAAATTCTACCACGTTCGTCCCAACCATAAACTGTTAGTTATGCTTACAATCTATGGTTCCAACTATCCACTAAAGGATAAGGCATAACTATTCAACAGCTAATTAGTGGAATCACTTCTATTAATGCAAATGAGTGAACCCGAGTGGCCTAACATTAGTTATTTCCAACTAACGTTCGTTCGCCGCCTCGATATCTGAACTATCGTTAACGTGATCAATAAGGAGAAGAAGAGTATGCTGTTGTGTTGAGTCTGTTGTCTGTCCTTCCGATGTAAAATGCGGTATAAATAGTTATTTCTACTGTAAGAAAAAAAACTGGGTTACTTTAGTAAACATTTACCATTTCCAATGTGGGCTTCTTCTCCACTTCAGTTCCAGCCATGCTTGTCAGATAGTGTCGCTGAGAAATGACGCAATGACCAAAGTAGGAAACAGAGAATGTCTAATCCGTAAACGGGCTCTGGTAGGAAAGAAAATAGCCCAGCCTTCTCCAAAATGACCAGAGGATGGCAGTATTAAGCCATTTAAGACAAAGATCCTAGATCCTTGATTTCTACCTCTGCTTTAAACCCTCTCTGCCTAAGATATAGCAGCAGGGGGTCATCGGCAGCAGTGGCGCCCCCAGAAAATTTTAACAGAGGTGGCCAGATGAAGCCATCATTGCACATCTTGGGGTGGCACATCAAATAATGAATGTCCACTGTAAAATATCATTGGTAATTGCTATTTTATAGATAGATTTATAGATAGATAGATAGATAGATAGATATAGATAGATAGATAGATAGATAGATAGGCTAGATATACTTTATTGATCCCTAGGGGAAATTCAAGGTCACAGTATACAGACAACACACACACACACATTCAATAACAGCAGAAAAAGTAATTAAAAGTATATAATATAAAAAACACAACTAAGCAATAAGGACTGTAGAAGATAAAGAATATTAATTATACTAAATAAAACTTAATCAAAATCAATTCTAAAAAACAGTATCCACATAGTGGGTGAATAATCAATCAGGTGCGCTTGCAATGACTGAAGCAGGGACTGAGCCTGTGGTTCTCAGTGCATAAGGTAAGGTAAGGTGCTCTGTGAGTGTCATGGTGATGGTTCAAATGAGTAAGTCAAACGGTGCAACAGTGCAAGAATAAAGTCTATATATCTATATATAAATAACTATATTAAGAAAGGTATGTGGCATGGAGGGAGGGGTTGTGCATATGTGCTAATACAGCACGCAAACAGTGAGGCAGAAGACAAATGTAAAGTGACTAGTGGACAGACAGTTCAAGACATTGGAGGTGGTGAAGAGGCAGACAGACTATGCAGAGAAGTCTATTTCTCCTCTTCCCTTAAGTGATGCATTAAACAGTTCAATGGCCCTGGGGATGAATGACTTCCTCAGTCTGTCTGTTGTGCAAGGCAGTGAGCGAAGTCTCCAGCTGATCAGGCTCTTCTGCTTAACAATAGTGCTGTGGAGTGGATGAAACTCATTGTCCAAGATGTTGATCAGTTTGTTCAGGGTCCTTTTGTCAGATATTGAAGTGATGCACTCCAGTTCAGTTCCCACTACAGAGCCAGCTTTCTTACCAGCCTGCCAAATCGCCCCACATCCTTCTTCTTTGTGCTTCCTCCCCAACATACCACTGCATAGAAGAGGACGCTGGCAACCACAGACTGGTAGAACAGCTACTCTGCCCTTTCTTGTAGAGTGTGTCAGTGTTGGCTGACCAGTCCAGTTTATTGTCCAGGTGGAGACCCAGGTACTTGTAGGTGCTTACCACCTCGACATTGACGCCATCAATGGAGACTGGTAGCAGAGTGGGCTTAGATCTGCGGAAATCCACCACCATCTCCTTGGTCTTTGAAGTGTTGAGTTGGAGATGATTGAGTTTGCACCATTGCACAAAGTCCACCAGGCTCATATACTCCTCCTGCCCGTTCCTGATACACCCCACAATTGCAGTGTCGTCAGAAAACTTCTGCATGTGGCATGACTCAGTGTTGTAGCGGAAGTCAGATGTGTACAAAGTGAACAGGACTGGAGAGAACACAGTTCCCTGTGGCGCACCGGTGCTGCTGATCACAGTGTCAGAGAGACAGTTCTTCAGTCTGACGAACTGTGGTCGCTCCGTCAGGTAATCTGTGATCCAGGTTACCAGGTGAGCGTCCACACCCGCAAGAGCTTGTCTCCCAGTCTAAGGGGTTGGATGGTGTTAAAAGCACTTGAGAAATCAAAGAACATGATTCTCACAGCACTTTTCCCCTTGTCCAGGTGAGAATGTGTCCTGTGTAGAAGATAATGTGATAAAGATAAAGATAGTGATGGCATCGTCCACGCCCACTTTCTCCTGGTATGCAAACTGTAACGGGTCTAGTGCATGCAAGGGCGTAGGTTTGGTCTGAGCTTTGGTGGGGACACACTAACCCCCCCCCCTCCCCCACCATCACCACCAAACTCAACTCTTTCACCAGCCACTATAGATATATAAAATTATTAAAATGTGCTACTGTCCAACTACTATCCATGATTAAGATATGCTACTGTCCAACTTGATCTAACTATACTGTGTAGCCTACATAATCTGATTTTAATATAGATAGAGATAGATAGATAGATACTTTATTGATCCCCAGGGGAAATTCAAGATATGTATAGATATGTAGGCTATATTTAACATTTAACATTTATTTTCTATGTGCACTTTCCAAGTTTCACTTGCACTGTCGTTGTGAGCTAAAAGGCTAGGCCTACTATATGGGAAATACTTTGAAGTTCCTTTTGAGTAGGATCAGCTCAAAAAATGAATGAGTTTTCTTTAACCAGTGCTACACTTTTCCACCAAGTTGTGCGAAAATTGTAGAATTGTAGAACCGCACTATAGCCTACATGGTGCAGTAAATGGAAGCTCTTGGTAGCGCGTGCAACTAACGTCTATAAAAACAATATATTTTTGGAATAAAACTAGACCTCTGATTGCTGTTTACGGTTAAACTGCGATAATATGAACACCACCCAGCGGAGGGCACTTACACAGCCTAGGCTACCATGGTCTCTCCACCGAGTGTTAACATTAGATGCAGGTAAAAAGTAGGCTATCAACTGGTAGGTTAGTAACGAACGGTTTAGTATACACTTGTGGTGATAGCCTACAGTTAATGTGAATCGCGGACTATAACCAAAATAAAGGAGAAGATTTGCACCAAATAAAGGCTGTGTTTGTGTTTCTACAACATGTTGGCACAAAACGTAATTTCTGTCAACGATGTCCATGTTCAGTAGCCTATATTTTTTATTTAGTCAAGCAGTGACATGTGGTTTTTAAAAATAAATGTGGTTCTCAAAGTGGGGTCGGCAGCACATTGTCAGGGGGTCCCTGACAAAGTTTGCAACAAAATATGAAATTGTCTTATATGGCGAAAAATGCTACAGTATCAGTATTTGCCCAATTGATCTGCTGATACATTACATCAATATGTCAAAACACTTTACTATTAATTAACCGCCAACAAAATGAAAGTTATGTGAAGCAAACACTATGTGTTCAATAGGCCTACATTTGACAAAGAAACAACAATCCTTTTTTTTTTTAAATCCTACATACTGTCAAAATTTGCTAACATGAATATTGTGGTATTGGCACTCTATGTTTTTAAAATCCATATAACATAAGCATAACAGAAAAAAAAGCGATAAAGCTACATGATTAACTTAAGTTTTATGTGTTGCGATTTTGAGGGGTCCTTGGAGAATTTTCCACTCAATGAGGGGTCTCCGGCCCACAAAAGTTTGAGAACCCCTGGTTTAATGCATGGGGTAATATGACGTGAGACACACAAAAGATAAGCCTGTCTTTAGTAGCCTATCCCTGAATCCTGTCCCTCTCAAATCACTTTAAAGACAGAGACCCCGGACCCCCGTGTTATTGTGATTAGGAATAGGTCCAAATCTAAATGTTTGGGTTCAGTTTATGAAGTGTTGCTACAGCATAATACTGTGTGTTTGTTATTTTTATTTATTTATTTTTATTTTATTTATTTATTTATTTGGGGGGGGGGGGGGGGGGGGGGGGGGCGATCCAGGAGAAAATTGCCAGGGCCGAATTTTTTCCCAGTCCGACCCTGGGTTATGTCATGGATTTTTGTGAATGTTTCTTCAATTCTACATATGCATAAGTTTAGTCATCTAGTTCATATGATATTCAGATTTATTATCAATGCACAAATTAAATACCAGCAGTCTAAAACAAAATGCAGTTTTACCCAGTGGTGTAAATAACTGACATCCAAAAGGGCCTTCATGAAATACGTTGCTAGACTGTTCATACACATTTTAACGGGCCAAGTTGAAGAGCTACTGTCCGTTATTGTTCGTGCAAATAATAGGCTGATTCATGTTCCCTTGCATTTTGCAACTATGAGGTCCATGTTTAGTCTGGCTTTCGGCAGACTAAGCTCAATCTTTTAAGAAATCGAAAAAGAAATCGCCGGCAGATCAGGCTGAGGCCTCAGTCTCATAGCCATAGGCAAAACTGTATTGGACCGGTGTAACGTTGGTAGGCTACTAAATCATCCATCTCAAAGAATGATTTTTGTAGCACGTGCAACAAATATGTGTAGGTACAGCCCTGCCCTGGATACATCTCTCAACGTGCACTCTAAAACATTTGGTTTAAATGGAGATGGGTGCGTTAATAAATCTACATTGCGGCGAGTTGACAAAAATTATTGACTTTGACGAATTTATGTAGTTTCAGTCCTACTTTACTTTGAGCCATGCTCTGAATCACCTTTGAAAATAGAGGATAGCCTACAGTATATGGGTGTTTGGGAATGAACGTTGACTCAGATGCTTTTTGACACTTTGAGCAGAAATGTCCCAGCCCGGTGTTTAGGATGCATCATAGACAGGTTATCTTTCAGGTAGCCTATTTTCCATTAGAAAACCATCACGTACAGTAGCGAACGTGTTGTGGCTAACTCACTTAGCTCCTGTTAGTGGCCTAGGTTATGGTCATAAGCAAATGAGATGACAGTCGAAAGATACAATTAGTGCTGTTATCAATTTGCTTGGTAGCCTATAACCGCATTTATGGTTTTCTACAAATACATCAATAATCAAATTGGCCTCCATCACTCAACCAATGCAAACGGTAGGCTAACATTATTTTACCTAGGCTACGTCCTAGGCTATTGATATAACTTAAGACGTAGCCTACCTGCAGTAAAAAAGCATGTCCGATAAACATTCTCAGATTTATTTCGGCTTCAAGAAGAAATGGGAATTACACGTCATGCAGAAATCATCCTACCCTTATTAGACGTTCTCTGCAGTAAACTACAGTCTTGTCCTTGTAGGAAGCATCTATTGTCTTTCCAACCTACTTTAGATTAACTTCCAACAAAATTACGTCTCACTCACTGCAACGATGCGCCATCTGGTGGACAAACGACTACGTAACGCCAATTCTGGAAATACAGCCAAATTATGATGAATATTTGGTTTTACTTTAATCCTACTGAATTTGTAATTATGTATCGGCGGTTCTTATTGCCGATACTGATGGTATGTGTGTGCCTGTGTGTGTGTGTGCGTGTGTATATGTGTGCACCACCATCTACAGGCCAATGAGTGTACAGCCACTAAATGTACACATAACTTAATTTTTATAGACCCCCCCCCCATGGATGAAATTCTACGAAACTTGGCATACCCCCAGAGAATGTCAGGTTAATCATACACATAAAAGTTGGTGCAGTTCTGAACATCTTAACTGAAGAGAGGGGCGATTAAAGCAGAATGATATTGCATTTTCATTTTTTACCGGGGGATGCAAATCACAAATGAGTGATTATGGGGTAGGTTGATGTGGGCCCTTGAGACCAACATACAATAAAAAATTCTTCATCCTCGGTGCCACAGTTCAGGTAGTTATTTAGGAAAAACTGCATTTTTGGGGTTTCGGGGGGCACAGCGCGTGGGGGGAGTGGCCCCCGGGGACCAAACGAAAATGTGCCCCGGTGGTTCGGTGTCCCGGGTATCGTTGACCAAAAATTCAGGAAGTAGATGACAGGAAAAAAAAGAAAAAAAAACTTTGACAATCCCGGCGGCGGTCATACTTAATCAATCAGTTGTTTGGATTATAAAATATTTATCATGATAATCAATTAATTGTTGCATGCAAGTGGCCCTCAAAGAGGTATTCAGTGTAAAGTATACCTCAACGTCTTTTCTGTGACACCCAACCAGGCTTCAGATTCCCGAGATTGCCTAATGCTTGCTTCTGAACTGACATAAACAAAGCTGCATTCCTCTCTGATGAATAACAGGCTTCCCGTTAATGCTCATGCTCCCCCCAACAACCGTTACTGAGATCGGTGAGGCAGGTCACAGCTAATCAAACTCTGTCACACCCCTTTACTGTACACTGTACAGTATGCTTTCTTGCATGCATAAGATAGAAAACGAGTTACAAGAATGCAAGTGAAAACAGAGGGATACTGTGTGGCAACATTTTCTCTGTGCTGTCCCTTCCTCTGCTGCTCTGAGACCGCCTTGTCTCCTCCCCCTCAGTCTGCTCAGGCTCCCACCCCTTGGTGTTTTGTTATCCTTGTGTGTGAAAATGGAGGGAGAGAGGTGAGTGAAAGCTGCGTATTTGTAAGTTAAATTGTAACATCACAATATGGTGTGTTCACTGAGGTGATTATTTTGATGTTTTGAATGATATTGAAGCTAGACGGGAGTGTTCAACACTCAACTTTTGAACATTGTAGCGCTAGAGGAACATGAAGCTTGTGGGTTTCAGGTTGCTGTGTGTACTGCTATGTCTTCTTCATTTGTCTTTTTTGTTGTCACACATGTCATCCCTTCTATTTTCTGATAGCACTCTTTTACACACACCCCTCGTTCTCAGGCATCTTTCTGTGCTTTCCCCACAGTACTGACTCAGAGAGGAAGGCAAATGGGGTGACTGAAGTTCAGACAGTGACAGGAGGAAACAAGCCGCTACATCGCTTTTTAGCAGGACGGCCAAGATACATTGGGGTCAGCTCAACATGCATGCAAACAGATGTGAAATGTCAATATTGTAGGTCTTTTCTAATGTTCTGTGTAAGCAGACTGTTTGAAAGCTGCAAGAGACTGTTTAGAAGGTGCAGGCAAGATGTACTGTACAATGCATTTAAAAAAGACAGATTATTTTTTGCACCCGTTTTTAGTCAACTTTACTAAAGGTGGCAATAATTCTGGAGGGATATATTATCAGTCTTTTTGATTATATATATATATATATATATATATATATATTAGGGCTGTCAATCGATTAAAAAAATTAATCTAATTAATTACATACTCTGTGATTAATTAATCTAAATTAATCGCATATATAATTTTTGCTGTGAAGGTATTTTAAATATTTAAATTCAAATGAATCATGGAATAATCAGCATTAGTGACATTAAAGTTCAAAAACTCTTTTATTATTATTTTCACTGTTCAAATAATTGCCATAATAATCTATGATATGACCTAATATGCTGAGGAAATAAATTCAAATGTGCTTAGGGAATAAGTTTTTTTTTTCACATACAAGGCATTTCAGGCCACAGATATAACCTAGGGGACACAATGAAAATTAATTAACACTCCCCTCAATGTCAACACTTATTTCTTTGCATTGATGTGCGACTATAGAGTTGATGAACTCCGGTGATATGCAAATTCCTTGCTGCAGACATTGCAGAGGACTTTATTTTCAACACTTTTTTAAAAGTAAATGTTCCAATCAATGATCCAGGCAGCACGTTTTCTTCTGTCTCCTTCATTTTACAGTCTAATTTTTACTGACTAGAACGGCTCGGGGTCAAAGGTCATACGGAATCGATTAATCTGCACCAATTTTTTTAATCAGTTATTTTTTCTTAAATTAATTCATCGAAATTAATCGGTTATTTTGACAGCCCTAATATTTATATAGTGTCGGTCAGGGTTGGTTCATTCTCATGGTTCTGTTTCATTCTCTCTGGACAGATTGCGATAATGTTCTTTGGCTGTAACGAGCTGATGCTGGGTCTCCCGCTGGTTAGAGAGACCATAATGACCTCAGCGAGATTGTACACTCCTTTCTGGCAAGGCACATTGGTAACTTTTCTTGATTACCCTTTTAATCAGTTTCATAAGTTTATGTGACTTTCGTTCTAATTTTAAGAAAACCTCTTAAATGTTGACATGACATTGATGGTGGCTTTATCCCTTTTGATTCGCCCCCTCAGTTCATGATCTGTGGAAGTTTGTCAATTCACACTCACAGCTACCCATCCAAAAAGCTGGCAAGTACTCCTTGTGAATTGCAATCTTAAGTTCAAGCCCTAAAAGTACAGTACATGTCATTATCAGGAATTTTATTTTAGCTACATAAGCATAAGCATTTTGTTTGTAAAACAAATGCAGTTCGATCCTCTCATCTCTTTCCTGTTCTCTTCTCCAGGTGACTGTGTGCTTGGCTATGTACATTGTCACAATACTAGGCGGTTGCTTTACACTTATTTTCAGACTGATTGCCATTACTCATATAGATGGAATGTACTATTATACTTTCGATGATGATGATGCATATGTCCGCCATGTGAGTATGAAAATTTCCATAGATGAGATTTTTATCCTTGTAAACACCCATGTTAATAGCCTTCCCTTGTTTCATTGCATTACATTGCCACATGCTATTAAAGTTATATTATTTTTTATTTTAAAATGATGTAGTGTTTACAATGAAAGATCTCTCTCTCTCTACTTGTAGGCTCAGCTGAAAAGCACTGAGGCTGTGTTATATTCATCTACAATAGTTGTGATTATTCTCCTCATTTGTCTTTGCTGTTTTGCCAAACGATCCTTAAAGTCCTCCAACACACAGGTGAATCACTCCCCGAGTAAGAAATGTAACCGATCTGGCAACTAGATTGTTGGGCCCTAATTCAAATGGGAAAAGTCCAAAGTCAGTCCTGAGCACAGGGTCTTGTGCATTAACTAAATCTATTGTATGGTGGCATGTGGGAGCATTGTACTACTGACCCACCACATGTTGAGACTAGGATTTTCCTCATGGTGATACATTAGCAAATGTACTTTTCTTAGTTATTGTATTATTTTAAGTTAGATTTAATACTTTGCACCTCCCTGTCATTTTAATAAGGACCCCTTATCTCTAAGGTTACACAGTTAGAACTATTTAATTAATGTCACATAGACAGTCTCTCTCTGTGCTCCTGCACTGGTTTAATGCTTGGCCATCTCTCCTTTCCTCCAGGTCATCATGCGACAAGTTCTGATGGTCACAGACACAGAGACAGAATGAACAGAGTTACGCAGTGGAAATTTTCTCAAAGCTAATAACTGATTAATTTCACTGTAACCACACTAATGGACTCACTCTAGTTGGTCATTATACCTCATACTGCAAAACACGAATTTCATGAAAGTAATGAAAAAAGTTAATTTTCTTTTAGGAAGTCATCTAGTCACTGTGGAAAAAACAACATGATTTTTGATATATTACATACCTTATACACCAGTATATATTGGGACTGCAGAGTAGGCTTGTATGAAAACACTAATCTGACTAACAGCCTATATTAATCAGTTTTATTTTTTTTAAGTTGTAACAACTAGATGTACCGCAACACGGTACAAAATATGTCCACCACTCAGTTCTCTTTGCAAAAATAAATCCCGCTTGTCAATTTGTCTCCATCTCCTACTCTTGCAACTTTTGTGTATGTAAATAAGAGTGTGCATTGAATGTATGTGTGCTTCTCTGTGTGTATCTTTGGCTGACGTGTTCAAAACTGCACACAATTCAACATGTAGGATCATTATTACCCTCTGAATACATGCCAAGTTTCGTGGAATTCCCTTCCTCTGGAATTGTTTTTTATGTCCTCAAATGTACTTTCAGAAAGAACATACAGTTTTGGACTTGCACAATTTCTTGAATCCAGATGACTTTCAGTGTCAACACTGTTTAACGCCTCTTGAGTAATAAATTAGTGGTACTTCGTAACATCCGTAGAACTTATATATAAATCAAAATAGCCTCAATTGCTTTTGTTTATACAATTGTATAGAGGTACCAATAATCAAAATAAATGTGTTGTCTTTTATTAATAGATTTTTCCTCTTTATTTTCATTGTGAAAATAATAAAACACTAAAAGAAGATTTTTAAATTCCTTTTTTTACTCATTAAGGGGTGCTAATACATTTGGAGGGTGCTGTGCATTATGAGCACATTACATCCATAAATGGTTGGAAATTCATTCAATATATATAATGTAAATTAATCATAATTGACTTAAGTATATCATCCATGATAAGACAGAGGTGAAATCTAACTATGCTTCAGGGTAATGCAAGACTTTACTGGCAGCATCCTAAGAGGAGAGAATGATGACTTAGTCCAAAAGTATGGAAACATTCTCTCAGTGAAAGTGTGTGTGAAAGTGTGTATGTGCGTGTTATTATCAGGGTCAGAGAATGACAGCTTTCGTCTGTCCCAGTCCAGCTGCACTCTGATCCTCTGGAGTTTCTGCTTCACTGTGAGGGGAGTGGAGTCATGAGGAGAAGTACATGCTCCATATCCAGCACCATCATACCACACACTCCACAGTCCACTTCTGGAGTAAATCTCTCCTTTCCTCTGGAGAGACTCTGTCATCACACCCACATCCCACAGTGTGTTCTCCCCAACCTCCACATCCCAGCAGTGAGTCCCTGAATTAAAGCCCTCAGAGGCCAGGACACTAACAAACCTATCAAACCTCTCTGGGTTACCAGGAAGCCACTGTGTCTTATCACTGTGTATTACACTGGTCAGATCCTCAGACAGGATGAGATGTGGGTGTGCAGTGTTGGGATCCAGAGTCACAGGAGCTGCAGAGAGAAAGAACGCACACATATGAGCTGAACACTGAGTGATGTGTGATGAGGATGTGAATGATGGTCATTATTATTCTTGTTTGTATTGTGTGTTGTGCTTTGCCTCTGATGACTGGCATCCAGGGTTGGGTAGTAACGGATTACATGTAATCTGGATTACGTAATCAGATTACAAAAATCAAGTAACTATAGCCTAATCTATCAACCCAGATTACAATGAAAAAATTGTGTAATCAGATTACAGTTACATTGTTGGGGATTACCTGATTACATTTTATCATGCAAACAATGCAACTTTTTTATGATAGCCTAGCTATCTTTTAATTTGACAAGCAGTTCATTCGGATGTTCACTTTTTAGACTTTTTTAAGATATAGTTAAAAACAAAATTATTCACACCCCTGGCAAGTATTGATTTTTTCTTGACCAATATATTTGTTCTTACTTAAAATGACACTTGCACATGGCAAAAGGTTGCAAGACAATGTGGTAAAAACATGGAATAAAAAAAGTGTTTTTATCTTTTTTTTAATTTTTATGAAAAATTGCTTGTTCAAAATTATTCATACCCTTTTTAAACAAGCACTGGAAACATCTTTATTTACCACCACAGCTCTCAAAATGGTTCATATAATACCCACCAAGCCTCTTCATGTCTCCACAATGATTGTAGACTGCACCTTTTTAGCAGCAATCTGGGGTTTGAGGCAGGAAAGATTATTTGCCATCACTTTGGCCTTGTGCTCACTTTTTTGACGGATTGAGGTCCGCTCTAAAATGTTGATATTGTTCTCTGTTAACCATTTCTTGCCTTGTTTGGCTGTATGTTTTGGATCATTGTGTGGTTTAATGTTCAAATGCTGCCTTTTGGGGCAGCCATGGCCCTACTGGTTAGGGCTCAGCCTTTGGGCTTGCTGGTTCGACTTCACTAATTCACGGATTGGGATAAATGCAGAGACCAAATGTCCCTCACAGGATCAAAAGATATACTTACTTACTAACTTACATACTATTGGGGCAGGTCTCTCGGCACACCTTTTCCTCCTAATCTTAATGTAGCCTCTTGTTTTAGTGTTACTGTTTACTTTGAGAAAGTCACCAGGTCCCCCTGGTTGAAAAACATCCCAAAATAATAATTTTCTCACCCCCACAATTGAAATGGACATGGTGTCATTTGGGTTTAATGCTTCCCTTTTTTATGCCAATCTCAGACCATGTCCCTGGGTCACAAAAATCCAGGTCCAGGTGTGCCCTTATAAAGGTTAAGCTGAGTTGTGCATGTTTGAGTGGAGAAAAATAGAATGAGAATTCTTTTATCAATTCTGTGGTGGTGTCTTTTACTTAATGGGCATATTTATTGAAGTAATCCTAAAGTAATCAGATTACATTACATGTTTTTGGTAATCCAACTGATTACGTTACTGATTACAAAAATTGCCATGTAATTTGTAGTCAGTAATGGATTACATTTCAAAGTAATCTGACCCAACCCTGCTGGCATCAGGGATGTTTATGGACTATTAACCCCATGAAATGTATACCCATGGCACTTTAGTGTACTGTATATAAGATGTGTTGCAGGATAAAAAGAAATAAAAAGATCATACACACACCCCAATCACTGATCACAAACATAAACACACACACACACACGCACGCACACAAATAATCACTGATCACAAACACACACAAGCACACACACGCATGCACACACAAATCACTGATCACAAACACACACACACACACTTTGATCGCACACATTACTGTAGCTCTCTGATCACATCATCACACACTCTCTCTCTCTCTCTCTCTCTCTCTCTCTCTCACACACACACACACACACACACACACATACATACACACACACAGACCACCACCACCACTCTCTGGTCAGTCACACAAAATTACACAAAACTATTCTTTAATCACACACACAACCACTCTCTGATCACACACAATACTGCAAGTTTCTGATCACACAGATTTCACACACACTACCACTCTCTTCACACACACACACACACACTACCACACACACACTCTGTCCCACTTCCACATTTGTTCCATCACACAGGGACAGGTTGTAGTGCAGTGTGTCATGTGTCAACTGCTTTGAGTCTCTATTTTGTAAACAAAGGTGGCTTTATGCTGCTAATAACCCCTGGTAACTGTATTATCTACCCCAGTAGCACAGTGTATCCTCTCCTCATTCCTTGCTTATACAGTATGTGTTTGGTTATGTGGAAACAGCAGACTACTCACCGTATTGAACAATCTCATGAATCTTCTCCCAGACTCTGAACATCAGGTTGCCCAGGTGCTTTACCACATTGATCAGAGCTCCTGATTCCCCCTCTGGAACATGCAGTGAATACTGAGCTCTGGAATAACATTCATGAGTCAGTGCTGTGGGTTTGGGTTCAGAACCACAGAGAAAAGAGGGTCAGGAGGCAGATCACTCACCTTTCCACTGTGTTCTTGTAGTTCTAGAAAATAAGTCAAGCCTCTGTTATATTATTATCATATTTATTTGTAAAGTAACATGCACATTTAGCAGACACTATTATCCAAAGCAACACAGACTCGAAAATGAACCACGGGGCAACAAATTGTCAATTGTTACTACCAATCATATAAAATCAAATAAAATCATCAGAACATCCTGTCTATTTAGTTCAATACAAGTAGGCTGCTGCATGTAGCCTATTGGCTGATGTACAAAGTTCTTCCATCTGAAAGTGAACGCTGTGCCTTGCCATAGATTATTACCGAGAATTTACACTTTCACTTCATCAGGTAAACAACCTCTGACAACATTAAAATGAATCAAAAGTTTAGTGATCATGAAATAGGCCTAATGTAAGACATGATAAGATGTCAACAAGCAGTGATGCAGTAGTTCTCTATTAAAAATACTTTGAGGGATCATTGCAAGATATTATTTACAAAATGTAACAAAATTGTGTGCTCATTTTACTAAATCGTGCACACATTTTACTATTTACTGAATTGTTTACAGTTTACTAAATTGTGCTCTCAATATAATAAATTGTGAGCACAATGTACTATATATTTAATTTTGTAAAATGAGCGCACGACACACGATTTAGAGAATTGTGCGCACGATATAGTGAAATGTGTGCATGATTTACTAAATTGTGCACACAATCTAGTAAAATGAGACCACAATTTAGCAAAATGAGCGCAAAATTTAATAAAATGAGTGCACACTGCACAATTTACTAAAATGAGCGCACATGATTCTCTCGATATACAAAAATATCTTGCAATGACACCTTCAGGGCTCCGTATAGAAGGCATTTGTTGCGTGACAGTAGTCAATCTCTGTAACCTTCTAATGCAGTTTTTATGTTAAGCAAATTTAAGCAGAAGCTGAGTTACTTTTACAGATATTTTTTAAAAATTGTGCTTCTGCTGCCTTGGCATGCACATCAGTCATGGTTCATTTGCACAGGGAACCCAAGTACCCATACCCATGTCCATACCCAAGCAGGAGCTCAAATAGTTGTAGGAACTGCCGTCAGAGGAACTCTTTAATCCCCTGTTCCATGGTGTTTGAATGTGCCAAAAAGGGGATCTAGGAACTTTATGTTCTAGGAACTACAAAAAGTACAGAAAGGACCTTTTGAAGCAGTTCACTTCAGTAGACTTCTTTATACAGACAGCAGATGGTATACCTGCAGGAATGTGATGTTATCAGCTCCCATCTCCTTTTCAATGGCTCTTATTGAGTCTGAAAGAGATGAGATCTCTCTGCTCATCTTCTCAACCTTCTCCTTCATCTTCTGGCTCTTCTGCTCCTCTTCCTCCCTCAGTGCAGCTATCCTGGCTGCCTCTTCATCTTGTAGAAAATGGTGAAGCTTTTGAAATTCCTCTTTGATCTGCCTCTCTGTGTGTTGGGCCTGAGTCTAAATAAAACATGACACAATTATTGATGCAATTTAATTATGAATATATGTGTCAATTTCATTTGAAACCAATCATCACTCTTGGAATTATTTGCTTTTACATGATTACATTAAAAATACAATTTATTTATGATATAATCCAGACCTCACCTTAATATGTTCTGCAGTTTGGTCACAGATGAGTTTAATTTGTTCAAAGGTCTTCAGTTTCTTCTGTAAGGGCTGTAATTTGATCTTGAGTCCCACCTAGAATGAATGAGCTCAATGTTCAGTATAAAGCAGAACATACAATTCTGGCACTATGAAATCAAGTTGCTACATGTGTATGTATATGTGAATACATTCAGGACTGATGTGGGGATAGCAACCACAGAATGTAGAAAAGGTAGCCTACTGTATGTGTTAAGAGATATAGAGATGTTAAAGGGGACCTATGCAACATTTTCAACTTAATAAAACAGTTTAGAAATCATTGTGATGGTTAAATGACCTGTTGTGGCAAAAATGGCAGCTTTCCCTGCTCTCCCTACCGTCTCCTACTGGAAAACCAGCCTTGCAGCATCCAGCATCCCGGCAAAGTCTGAATCATGAAGTCTCGTGAGAAGCAAGAGCGAGCAAGAAACATAAAAAGCTTTAGGGAAATTCCACATACACACGCCCCCCTCAAGGACCGGTTAGCCATGCCAGCTAGCTATTAGAATAGCAAGCAACGATGCCTTCAATTTTTTTAGATGTTCATCTAAAATAGGTGCATAGGCTATATTGCACCACATTTCATTATCTGTGATGACTACTTTTACATTTCTGTTAGAGAGTAGAAGGCTTCTTAAAGTTTGCTGCTGGACATGCGGTGCATTATTGGAGTGTATGTTATTGTATATGCATTGAACTTGTATGTAAATCCAAACAGTTCTGCAACACTGCCTATGTAAGCTATGCCAGTTTAAATCCTTTGAATCCTCTGACACAATCAGCAAGGTGCAAAGACAATAAGCAAGGTGGTTCAGTGAGTAGGCCTATTGTGTTGTCTGTGAGGTTTTTTTTTATTGGTTAAGTGGTTCTTGGTCTGAAAACTTCTCATGATCCCCCTGTACACAATGAAAATGCTTTTGTTGTGGAGGTGAAGGATTAACAACAGGCAAAACTATCTCCAAAGAGCTATATCTGACATTATAATCAGACTGACAAGGTAGCCTAATGTTTCACGATTCTCGCAAGATTTGTCGGTCCGCCATTCAGTTGCATGACTGGTTTTCTCTGTAGCGACACCTATGCTGTATGGCTATGCTAAGTGAACGATTCGTCTATTAAAAGTTTGTTTACCATCAAATTAGCTTTGTAAAGGTGAGAAAATGCATAGTGTACCTTTAAAGGCATTACAATCCCTTCTGTCATAATCCACTTATGGGTGAATGCATCAAGATGTGTGTTTTTATAGAGCCCTTCGCCAATATTAAAATAGTAGATTCTCACCCTACGGTCCTGTGCTGCTTCATCTATGGGACTGAAGGTGTGATTTTTATGTTTCTTTGACGTCTTACACACCACACACACAGGCTGTTTATCCTCCAGACAGAAGAGCTTGAATTTCTCACTGTGCAGACTACAGAGAACCTCAGACCCTGCTGAAGCTCTCTGACTTCTCTCCTGTACAAAGGTCTCACACAAGTTCCTTAAAGCCAAGTTAGGTGGATAGAGTTGTCTTGAGCACTTTCTCCTGCAGAACGGACATTCTCTGGATCCTTTACTCTCCCAGAAGTGTTGTAGACAGGCTTTACACACACTGTGAGCACAGGTTAAAATGACAGGATCCTTGAAGATGTCACAGCATACAGCACAGGAGAGATCCTCTTCCAGTTTAGAATCCATTTGGTCTTCTTTCCATAAAATCCTTTCCCCTCTGTCGTCTGTTTCACCAGCAGTGTAGTTGAGTCAGCCAGGAGGAGAGAATAAAAGTTTCCCGTATGAAATCAAGTGTCGCGTGGAGGGCAGAGAATCAACCGGTTACTCAACTTCACATCCTGCTCTGGTGCAAGTTAGTCAGAGACAGGGACCAGTTGTCAAACCAGTTCTTCTATGACTGCTGATTTATTCAGGATACAACTTGCCTTGTGGGTTTGAACAGCACCAGACGGAGGCACAGAGACTGACCCCAGATCAGTGGAGACTCTCCCCACACAGGCTTTCCTCTGATGTTCAGGTGAAAAGTAGGCAGACCATGTGCAGTTTGAACAAATAACTTGCCAACCAGTAATGGGCAGTAACGCATTACTGTAATCCCATTACTTTTTTCAAATAACGAGTAAAGTAAGGCCTTACAATTGCAAAAACAGTAATGAGAGTAATGAGACTGTGACAATGACGTAGCTGTGATCATAGATGTAAACAACAGACACACGTGTGCAAGACATAGAGGGAGAGAACGCGAACATGGAGCATTTAATTAATTGCAGTTCAGACATTACGAAAAAAACATTAACGCTGTATACTCTGCGTGGGAAGAAAAATGTTGTCGACAGCGAAAAATTCCACCTTAAATCTGAGCAAGCACCCAAGCCGTCACAGGAATGTGAAACTCATTTAGACACCACCAGATCCCGACATGCTGCAACAGGTGAAAATAGACTCAAGAGGACGTCGCCGGTTCCCTGTAGCCTACCGTTATAAAAGGAGCCAGGGCATATAATATTTTGGCTGCATTCACTGTGATATGGAAAATGGACAAAAATATAATGTGGTCTTTGCCGTTTTGTATTGAGGCATGTGAGTGTTGAAGTCTTCAATAATTTGTTTCCCTTAAACTACAGTAAGCCTTTACATGAAGCACTGTAGCCTATGCCGATTGAAACACTCCACTCAGATAGCTATCACTTTTAATTGCAAACAGAAAAGGTCTAGCTAGCTGTTTATACCAACTTAATATCGTCATCATTATTGCTTATATTGTGCTAAATGTGGAGTTTGTGGACTAGCCAATGGCTTATATTTGAATGGAGCTGATCATTATGAGAGTTGTGTAGACGCTCTTAAAGTGACAGCGCGCCATTTATAAATTAGTTAAACTGCATCAAATTAGTAGTATTTCTTAAGAAATATTTTAAACTAAAATGACTGTCATTATTATCATTTAAATAATATATATTACAATATCATTTTATTTGTGCTTTGGGCACCAAAATAGCCAGCAGCGGCACTGCACACACACAGTTCAAACACATACTCTTCTTTGACATTAGAACAGCCTAAATGTGGCATGCAACAGCATTTTCTGTTTTGGTAAATGCATTACTCCTCTCTGCACTGCAACTGTTAAAAGATGTAAATGTTAATAGAGACTTTGGTTTTAATTATTTTATTGCTGTATTTTATTTACATCTATTTAAATGAAGGAGTATACACACCAAAAAGTTAAGTTTGAAACTAATAAACCAAGTTTAAAAAAAGCGTATTCAGGTTGTGTATAGCTAGTGTTTTTGAAAAGTAACTAAGTAAAGTAATTAGTAAAGTAACTAATTACTTTTGAAAATAAGTAATCAGTAAAGTAACTGGATTACTTTCTTTGTAATCAGTAACTAATTACTTTTTCCAAGTAACTTGACCAACACTGTTGCCAACACAGTGAAGCAAATAAACTTTGGAATACATATATTGCAATGTAGCATTAATGTGGACATAGAATATGAGCATTGTGTTATGTTAATTATGATAATTAATTTTGGTGAAAGATTCCTGGGTCACTGAAACACCGGGGAGCATGAAACTGGGTAGGCGTATAGCAGGAAACACCGGGGAACATGAAAGTTGCGGGGCATGTAGCCCCACTCTCATATGGGAGTTGTCAAAAGTTGTTTTTTTCCATCATTTATTTGGTCAACAATTCTCAGGTCACCGAAACACCTGGGAACATTTTGTGGGCATTGTGTGGACATTTTGTTGGGCATGTAGCCCGAGCCCAACTTACTGTATACTGTCCCCTGCTTCATGTTTCTATCTGCAGGGGTGCCAGTCCCAGGACCTCTGAATAAGATCCTGCTGGGCCAGCTGGTCCTAAAGGGCAGAAGGGGGAGGTGGAAATGCCAGGTAAGGAGAGTCATAATGATGTGTGCTTCTACCTGTGTGTGATGTGTTTCTGTATGCATTTTTATGTGGAGTGGTACTTCATCAATTTTCTGCATTTTTACATCAGGAGCTGCTGATGCTTCCATACAGGTAAATATTCAGACTATGAGATCCAGATTATTAGCTTGGCGAGCCAGACCCACATTAAAATGTAGGGTCTGGGCACTCACTGTTCGCAGTGCTCAGTCCGAGGGGCGGGATAATCAGTTGTCTTTCAAATTCCCTCTGCACGCAATAGGACGCAATAGGATATTTGTTTTCAAGTAGCAGGGAATTCAAGCCAAACCGTTGCAACTCTGGCATCAATCATTATGTTAAGCCCACCAAACGACTCTATACACGATTTCAATGCCTGATTAAGTTTCGATTTCTGGAGCTCACAAGCCAACGGAGAGTTGCTAGACTAGCCCTGGCAGCAAATGTAATTTCTAGGCTGCCAGATTATCTCTTATGGAAAAAAATCTTATTTTCTTCTGTCTTTTCTGTGATGCTAAGTATACCTTCTTGTTCATAGCCATTGGCTTTCACATCGTCAGGAAAGTAGGAATGAAGTATTACGTGACTGAGGGTCACGTAACAACAATTTTGATGCTGGTCTGATATTCTGTAAAGATGCAAGTGATATGGAAGTGATCTTGTGTTGCCCAAAAATGAAGAGGTGAACAAGATTCTTTTGAATATGTTAAGTGTTAGAGGCAAAATATGGGTGGATAAGGACAACAGACAGGAAGATAGAAGGGACTTTCCTGGACACAGATGACAGCACACTGAGCTTCACTTAATGGAAATCAGGACAGCCTAATAATAATAATAACTAGATGTACCGCAGAGCGGTACAAAATATGACCGCCGCCCAGTCCAGCACATTTTTTCCACAAAAAGAAATCACGCTGAAAGGCCTATATGATTCTAACTGTCTCACTAAATTGCATTATCCACACTCAATTCTCACTGGTATCTGCTAGACAACTTAGTACCAAAACATTATTAGTTCATAGATTTCACATGTAAAATTCATTTTATACAACCCCACCTCCATCTTGCCTATTCATAATTCTGAGAAATTCTTGATTGTTTGTGTTATGTTTATGTTATGTGTGTGTGTGTGTGTGTGTGTGTGTGTGTGTGTGTGTGTGCGTGCTTGTGTGTGTGCCTGCGTATGTGCCTGTGCATGCAAGCGTATATGTCTACTGTGTGAGTATGTGTCATACGTATGATTACTGTGAATGTATGTGTGTGTGTGTGTGTATCTGTTTGTGCACATGTGTGCACATGAAATGGGTTAACATGACCCCTGGAGGCAAACATACGGAAAAAAATGGTCATCCTAGGCCCTATAGTTCTCAAGATATTCACAGAGAACTGTGTCTGCCCTACCCTCCTTTTGGGGGGTCCAGTCAAGCGGGGGGGCTACAGATCAAAACGAAAAATGACGGTTCCATGTTATCCATGTGGGGGTACATACCCACCAAGTTTTGTGTACCCCGGTCTTTCAGTGTCCCGGGAATCCTTGTTGGTGTACGTCACTAAATGTACACATAAATTATTTTATTGTAAGGCCCCCCATGAACGAAAGTACACAAAACTTGGCATGCATTCGGAGGGTGTCATAATGATCCTACACTTTTCATTTCGTGCAGTTTTGACCTTGTCAGCCAGAGATATTGTGATGAAAACACCTAATTTTTTGCTTTTTAATTTTTAACTAGGTGGCGCTATACTGTACATGAAATAAGTGGTAATGGGATGGGTTGACATGCCCCCTTAAGACCAACATACATAAAAAAGGTGGACCTCCTAGGCCCTACGGTTCTCGAGATATTCACAGAAAACTGTCTCCGGCCACCTACAGGCCAGTTGGTGTATAGTAACATAAATTAATTTATTGTGTGGCCCCCCATGAACGGAATTCCACGAAACTTGGCGTGCATTCAGAGGGTATCATAATGATCCTACACTTCCAATTTCGTGCAGTTTTGACTATGTTAGGTCACAGATACCTGCGATTACAACACCTCATTTTTACTTTTTTGTGTTTAACGAGGTGGCGCTATACATGAAATGAGTGGTTATTGAATGGGTTGACATGGCCTCTTGAGATCAACATACCAAAAAAAATGGTCCTCCTAAACCCTACGGTTTTCGAGATATTCACAGAAAACTGTGTCTGCCCTACCCTCCTTTCGGGGGGTCCAGTCCAGCGGGGGGGGGGCTACAGATCAAAACGAAAAACGATGGTTCGCTTCGCTGCGCGGCGGTCATAATAATAATCAGGGGTGTGATTCTTCCGTTTTTAAACGGAATTCCGTTTTTTTCAACTTGAAAATGAGACCCACGCAATTCATATAGATCCGATGAGTTTTTTTAGGGTAGGTAGGCTATATTTCTGCATTACACAGGCCATCATTATAACAGGCCGCTGACAATGACGACGGATTTTGTGCTTCACATCTTTCCGAATATCACGCCGCTTGTAGTGTATTCCGTTTGGATTTCATTGAAAGTGAAAGTAGACGGGTTGTTCAGCTGCGTTCTGCTTGATTCAAGTTCAGTGTGTGTGGCGCACTTTTCAGCAGAAGCCATGAAACGGTAAAGGTCAACAAATTGATTTAAAAAGACATCATGTATGAAGTTTTTCCCCCCTCATTTTGGCTTTGCATCGGGTTCGCTGTCAGGATTTTCCGATAATGAATCTCGTGATGCTGATATTGAATTTTAATTTCTGCGCGTGTAAGCTGTGCTTGAAGTTAGCTGTGACAGAC
Organism: Alosa pseudoharengus; assembly: GCF_046254945.1. Classification (NCBI taxonomy): domain Eukaryota; kingdom Metazoa; phylum Chordata; class Actinopteri; order Clupeiformes; family Clupeidae; genus Alosa; species Alosa pseudoharengus. The sequence goes on from NW_027468657.1 coordinate 24,394,546, forward strand.
CTTACAGGTTTTCAAAGCCTGTCTACCTTAGGCCTACTACATTGTTTAGTTAACACCTTGCCATTTCGCGTTTGTCCAGCCGTTCACCTCCGTAAACCTTGCGCCCCTTGTCTAAACATATTTCAGGATGCCATCTCACCATGAGAAAACGTAACGTTATGGTGACGGTGCGAGATCAAAGCTTTGGCATACTTAGTAAACGTCTTGCACATAATATTGAGTTGAATATTTAGTGGAAATAGCCTAGCATTGTGCTGATAGATAAAAAGTCGCCAATTTAAAGGTGCAGTCCGCATTTTAACCCTAGCTCTCCATTTAGTGTGTGCGCTTGTAAAACTAGTGTTGTAGCCGCTAGCCTACACAATCCTGGTGCAGTAGCTTAAAGGAACACGCCACCTAAAATCAGTAGTAATATATGTTCTTACCTTAACTTTCACGAGTTGAGTCATAACTCTCTCGCGCCGGTAGGTGCACTCAAACGCTCTGTCGCGCGGCGCGAATGTGTTAGCATGTTGCTATGCTAGCGGGCTCTGCCGTGGCCGTAGAGAGAGGAACATAGCAGTAATCAAACACCTCAATTTTTTCCCTACTTAAATATAGTTGATAAAAATGTGTACGTCACACAACATGAAACGTGGCGATTTTCCAAGCGAATAAACAGAAGAACTACAATGTGTGGCGCAATAGCACTTGGGAGTACTTCGACCTAGCGTGGTAATATTATTAACACCTAATTGTAGATCCTATCCACCACAGAGTTTAGAATCCATGCTGGATCGACCCTCAGCCTCTCCCTCCCCTCTGAGCGAGAGAGAGGCACACACACTAGAGATGCACTGATGGCCTATTATTTCAACCATAACTGCATAGCAAAACTTATCATCCATCAGCCATCCATCAGCACCAAAATTTGTTGACCAATTTTCAAAACGGCACCCGCCCACCATCCGTTGGTTGTTTTAATGTAGGCTATATGGGTGATGCAGCGCTGCTGACGTGAGGATAGAAAGCCCTTGCCTGTTCTAGAAAGACTGATCTAATGCAGCAAATATATTAAATGGCTGAAGTCGTAGCCTACATTGGCTAGGCCTATCCCCAGAATATCAGCAGCAAACTCAGTCTCTGTTGCGCAAAACAGTCTCCAAATAAAACGCACATCGGCCTGTTGCCTATTCTGCCATGCAGCTTGTGACAATATATCGTCCAAAATGCTTGATTGCATTGCATTCTCCACATTTTTAGCTAAATTTTCATGTACCACATCAGCATTTTTGTTCAGTGAATCTTTTGTAAATTGCTTTACAAATATTCGGGCCTATAGGCCTATTGCCTGGCTTGCCTCAGCTTCGGTCACGTCCTTTTACAATTTTATCATTGTAATAAAAAACGCAATTTGCCACATCATTTCAGCATGCTCCTGGCCTACTAATTAATGCCTATTGTACTTTATTTTTTGCAATCCTTGATAAAATAACAAGTCATTCACATTATAGGCTACTTTACACATACAGTATGTCAGGTTGACTGACAAGCCTGTTCTGAAGACTCCCATTCATTTTGACTGCACGAGCGCGTCTTTTTCAGACAGACATCGCAATTCATTTTATAGCAGGCCATCGGACAAATATGACGCCTCGAAGAAACTCCGACTCCATTCATTCTGAAAGTCCACCGCACAACAGTGCAACGTGCATGTTCACATTTTTAGTAACAACCGCCAAACTTGCTTGCTTGCCTTACACATCTAAGTTTTCCGACTATTTTTCTTACCTTCTTTTTCCGCTGTGGATGTTATTGAGTTTGTAGAAGTTTTAGCTCTTACGTTCTGAACATCTCGCACTGCCATCGCCCGATGTCATTTCTGAGTCATATCACTCTCTGTCTCTCTTTTAAATGCCTATTCCCTGAATGGTAGGCTACAATTTTGTGTTTTATATATAGGCTAATATCTAAACAAAATAACCCAGGCAGTCTCATCTAGGATATAACACAGGTTGAAGTCAACGTCAAGTTGGTTCTATTTAGGGAGGTGAATGTGTGTAAACATCTGTAGATGACTCAGAAATGACATCGGAAGACAAGGAGTGAATAGTGGCAAGAGGCAAGCCGAAGTCTGCTGACAAGGGCCCGACGGTAATTGTAAAGCAATTTACAAAAGATTCACTGAACAAAAATGCTGATGTGGTACATGAAAATTTTGCTAAAAATGTGGAGAATGCAATGCAATCAAGCATTTTGGACGATATATTGTCACAAGCTGCATGGCAGAATAGGCAACAGGCCAACTGTTTTGCGCGACAGAGACTGAGTTTGCTGCTGATATTCTGGGGATAGGCCTAGCCAATGTAGGCTACGACTTCAGCCTTTTAATATATTTGCTGCATTAGATCAGTCTTTCTAGAACAGGCAAGGGCTTTCTAGCCTCACGTCAGCAGCGCTGCATCACCCATATAGCCTACATTAAAACAACCAACGGATGGTGGGCGGGTGCCGTTTTGAAAATTGGTCAACAAACTGGTGCTGATGGATGGCTGATGGATGATAAGTTTTGCTATGTAGTTATGGTTGAAATAATAGCCCATCAGCGCATCTCTAGTGTGTGTGCCTCTCTCTCGCTCAGAGGGGAGGGAGAGGCTGAGGGTCGATCCAGCATGGATTCTAAACTCTGTGGTGGATAGGATCTACAATTAGGTGTTAATAATATTACCACGCTAGGTCGAAGTACTCCCAAGTGCTATTGCGCCACACATTGTAGTTCTCCTGTTTATTCGCTTGGAAAATCGCCACGTTTCATGTTGTGTGACGTACACATTTTTATCAACTACTCGTGCAACTGTATTTAAGTAGGGAAAAAATGGAGGTGTTTGATTACTGCTATGTTCCTCTCTCTACGGCCACGGCAGAGCCCGCTAGCATAGCAACATGCTAACACATTCGCGCTGCGCGACAGAGCGTTTGAGTGCACCTACCGGCGCGGTAGCGGTATGACTCAACTCGTGAAAGTTAAGGTAAGAACATATATTACTACTGATTTTGGGTGGCGTGTTCCTTTAAAACGGAGCCTACCATTTATTTTAGGAGGAGAAGTGTAGGACCTACAGTGTTACTTTGGGAGGAGAGGAATCAATGTAATTTGATTCTCTTTGGAACTGAAATATCAACAACCTTCAAGTTGCAACCTCTTCAATCAGCATCAAAATATCAGTAGGTCTATCACATGATTCACTATTTTGTACGTAGGCCCAGAGGACTGTTAGGGGGCAGGCTATATATTATCATCAAGTAGGAGTATAGTAAATAATTTAGTCAACATTTTAACTCAATGTTGGTTGAAGTTATAAACAAAACATGTTATAAATGGAAAAAATCCATGGTTCTGCGTCACTGTTGGCAAAATGATCATGATGGCCTATATATTTCAGCCATATTTGGTTTAGTCTTGTGTAGTGCTCTATTATAAATTAGTTTTCTTTAGGCCTTATAGGCTGTATTGTAATATGCTATAATGTTTGAAATATATGTATCTCAATGTATCAATACTTCCCATAAAAGTCATCAGATGTCATCATTTAAAGGGTTATTTTTCAAAAATGTCACCCTATATTTGCCCCAAATATATTTCCTTTAAGGCCCTTTTCCAGTGCCACCCTCGCATAGGATTTGCCTCATGAATTTTATGAAGTGTAGGTGATATATATGGTAGCCAACACTACGTATATTTTCCTTTTTTTTTACCTTTGCCAATCACACCCCTGAATAATGTTGAGCACTGTGGTATGCTCTATGACACCGGCCTCTGGAATGATTCTCCCTGTAATAAAAAATATCTCTTATGTGAAATAGTCAACTAAAGAGCAACATTTCAGTGCTGATTTAGCCTAATATCTGTTTTAGTCTAATAGTTAAACTATCCCATTTGTTTCATTGCTGGGTGTGGTAGTTATGCATGCTATAAAATAATGTAATAATGCTATTCCACATTTCGAGTTTACAGTCAAGATGTTTTTTTTTTCCAAATTACGGCTTACTTGAATTTAATTTAAGTGACCTGATTTACCAGTATGGAGTGGAACGGTTCGGGGTTAAAGAACAGAAGAGCAGAGAGCAAGTCCCAGTGGTGGTTACATCGAGGAGACAGCAGGAGATAAAACGTCTGGTCCAGGACAGTAGAAAGCTCAAGAAGCTATGGAGAAAGTCCACAGACGTTAAAAAGGAAGGCATCAACGCACTTCAAATGGGCATTAAAATGCGACTAACATCTCTACGCAAAGCGGAGACCTTAAGGAAGCGCAGAAGGAAGAAGGAACGCACTAGAACAAGGTTCTACAAGGATCCCTACGCATTCCTAAAAGGCCTGTTCTCAAGTGAGAAATGTGGATCCCTTAAAACAACTAAAACAGACCTGGAGGATCACTTCAGGAGCATACACTCGGATCCAAAGCGGTATGAACATCTCACAATCCCCTCGGACATCCCGCCAATCTTGCCCCCAAAACATCAGTGTGATGATGGCCCCCCAACTTGGAAAGAAGTGGAAAGGGTAGTCCACCGAGCAAGGACAGCGTCAGCCCCAGGACCGAATGGAATACCGTACAAGCTGTATAAAAACACACCTGATGTCCTGAGGTTTCTGTGGAAGCTGATGAGGACGATATGGCAGAAGAAGATCATACCCAAAGTGTGGCGCAGGGCAGCAGGAGTCCTTATCCCGAAAGAGAAAGAGGCAGAAACCATCAGCCAGTTTCGACCAATCTCCCTACTGAATGTAGAGGGCAAGATTTTCTTTTCGGTGGTGGCCCAGAGGATCTCTGCATACCTGATTAACAACCAGTACATAGATACATCTGTACAGAAGGCAGGTATATCTGGCTTCCCTGGATGCTTGGAACACTCTAGCATGATCTGGCACCAGATTCAGACAGCAAAGGCGAAGAAAGATGATCTACACGTTGTCTTTCTGGACCTGGCCAACGTGTTTGGATCAGTACCACATGAGCTCCTTTGGTCTGCCTTCGAATTCTTCAGTATCCCAGGACACATTACAGCCTTGGTTAAGTCCTACTTCCAAGACCTGCAGTTTTGTTTCACCACCACAGAGTTTACCACCATGTGGCAATCCCTTGAGGTTGGAATCATGGCAGGCTGCACAGTCTCTCCCTTGGCCTTCACAATGGCAATGGAGGTCATAATCAGAGCCTCCAAATGGGTTGTTGGCGGACAAAGACTCAACCCCGACTCGCGTCTCCCTCCACTCCGAGCATACATGGATGACATCACTACTCTCACAACTATAACTACTAAGCAGACGTACCAGACGTCTGCTCAGAAAGCTGCAGGAGAACATCAGCTGGGCCCGTATAAAGATAAAGCCATCTAAGTCGCGCAGCATTTCCATTGTCAAGGGAGTGCTGTTGGACCTCAAGTTCTTCATCGGGGAGGAACCAATTCCTTCGGTTTCTGAGCGGCCAGTCAAGAGCCTTGGGAGATGGTTTGATGCGAGCCTGAGGGATAAGGACCAAGTATCACAACTGCAGAGGGATATAAGCAGCAGCGTGCAAGCCATTGAGAACACAGAGCTTCCTGGGAAGCTAAAGATCTGGTGCCTACAGTTTGGTCTCCTGCCCCGGGTGCTGTGGCCTCTCACACTGTGAGAGGTGCCCATCTCAACTGTGGAGAGGATGGAGAAGGGAATTACTAACCACATAAAGAAGTGGTTGGGAGTCCCATGCTGCTTGACCTCCACCATCCTCTATGGAGAGTGCCTCCTCAGACTGCCACTCACCAGTCTCACGGAGGAATTCAAGTGCGCCAAGACAAGACTCCAGGTGATGCTGAGTCCAAAGACCTGATGGTGAGAAAGAACGCCCCTGCCATCACAGCAGGCCGCAAATGGAGACCAGCACAAGCCGTTGAGGAGGCAGTAACAGCCCTCAAACATGCGGACATAGTGGGACATGTCCAACATGGAAGAGGAGGTCTGGGACTAACTGCTCAGCGTCCAGCCTGGAGCAAAGCCTCAGCTACTGAAAGGAGGAGGATGATTGTGGATGAGGTTAAAAACCAGGAGGAAGGCATCAGGAGGGCCAAGGTGGTGGCACTTGGGAAGCAGGGAAAGTGAACCAAGTGGGAGAGTGTGGAGGGAAGGAAAATGAGCTGGAAAGATCTGTGGAGTATGGAGTCAAGGAGACTCAGCTTCATCATCAGGGCAACATATGATGTCCTCCCCACACCCATGAACCTCCAGCAGTGGCGAGGAGAAGATCCAGGCTGTGCACTCTGCTCCAAGCCGGCATCCCTTAGGCATATTCTCACAGGGTGTAAAGTGAGTCTTGCCCAGGGGCGCTATACCTGGCGTCACAACCAGGTGTTGAAAGAACTTGCTGCCACTTTGGAACAGAGGCGAACTGCAGTCAACTCAGCAACACCTGCAACACTCAACTCCCTGCCAGCAGTCACATTTGTGCGAGAGGGGGCAAATCACAGTGCACTCCCAACAGCAAAGCACTGCCAGTTACACACAGCTTTTGACTGGAAAATGTTGGCGGATGTTGGGCAACGCCTTGCCTTTGTTGGGCAACGCCTTGCCTTTCCTCCTGAGATTGCTGCCACCACTCTTAGACCTGACTTAGTGCTTTGGTCACCATCTGCTAAGAAGGTCTTTATCATTGAGCTGACTGTGCCTTGGGAGGAGTCGGTAGAGGAGGCATACGAACGCAAGCATCTACGGTATGCTGACCTTGCTGCAGAGGCACAGCAGCGTGGTTGGAGGACTGAGGTGCGCCCTGTGGAGGTGGGATGCAGGGGCTTTGTGGCTTCGTCTACCACCAGGCTGCTCAAGGACCTGGGAGTAAGAGGCCAAAGCCTGCACCATGCCATCAGGGCATTGTCGGAGGCAGCTGAAGGGAGTAGCCAATGGCTTTGGCTAAAGCATAAAGACACCGGCTGGGCATCAGGAGGCAGCCAGGAATGACACAGAGGGGCAGGCCCGGGGTGGGTAATCGGGAGAATCAGGAGTATTCCCGGTGAGCCGCTTCACTTTTGGGCCGGTCGAGGAAAAAAAATGTTGACATTTGTCACGTTAGTCTATAAGTAGGCTATACACGTTCCGCATTCTGTGCATGACACCGTTGCCTCTGCATGGGTTGTAGCCTACCATGTGAGGGAGTTCTCCCCTCCCAAAAAGAGTTGGTTGGGTCCATATAGTCCGTCTTTTCCAAAAAGTTTTCTCAGCCGGGCCGGCCCTACAGTAGCCATAAGCGTCAGGAAGGATGGATGGTAGAAAGAGGCCAGGAGGGACTGAAATGGCCAGGTAGATTGCTGCTAAATGTGCATAGCTTCCAGATTACAGACAAAAGTGGCAACTGGTAAAGAGAGATAGCCTATAGGCAATGATTATTAGCAATGTAATTATTGGGCTAATATTGGACGTTGTAGCGTTGTCAAGCTATTCGTAAGCAACATATTAAATTACTTAAAATATAGCCTTTTGTATCCGATTCATAGACTTTGCAGTATGCAAATAACAAAACTGAAGCTTGATCTGTGTAGGCCTTTGCGGTAAAAATTGTAGCCTCTGAACAGCAGATCAACCAGTCGACCATTGAAAATGATGAGCCCTATATTAGTGATGAGGAGGCCATGTCACAGGGACAAGTAGAGAGGATAAATTAAAGTTATTTAATGTAAGAAAGTGCAATTATGCTACATGATAAACCTATATGTCTTGTTTGCTCAGAAGAGGGTGTAGTAAAGGAGTAGCCTAGGCTAAATCACCAAACAATATAGCCTACCCATGCAAAAACGCATGTAGCCTAAATATTAGTTCAATATGACTATGACAATCTTTGTGGAAGCATGGGATAGGCTACATTTCAAAGGCGTTCTTTCTTTCTTTCTGTTTTTGTTAACTTGTGGAATATTTTTGTTAGCTTCTCAGTTGAAGTGAATTATTATATAACCTTTACACATTTGTTGAACCATACTAATAAAAACTGCATTCATTTATCCAATTTCCACCACTATGGAAAAATTGGGCCGGTCTTGGGCCTGAAACTCCCGGGCTGAAAAGTGACCACACTCCGGCCCTGCAGAGTGGGGTACTTCAGGGACGCCTGGGGTTACCGTCGAGCCTTCCGGAGGCGTCGTGGGCTTAAATCGACGAAACACTGATGAAGGGGGTGCCCACTTGATAACTCCTCTGTGTCATTTCTGTTGGCAAATCTTAGTAAACGCTGGCACATAAAGGATAACTCCAACTCGTCCTGTGTTTCTTCAATCCGTAGACTTGTAATGGCCAGATTGTAATCAAAATTCATGTTAGAGCACAAACAGAAAACAATTATTGTTAAGTAGAGTGATATTAACTTTGTTATCAGATTGATATCCATCCTTATGGTGACAATAATGCTTTTTGGTGTCAAGAATAGAAGTAAACAGTGTAATGATCATTGTGTTTATTCAAATGCTAATTATTTACTTGATTACTTCAAAGTTGCTTATGGCAATAAAAGACATGTCTAGACAAGATTTGACATCAGAGAGACCAAGACTAGATTGGTCTAACATTATGCTAGCTAGTTTTGTTTGCAATTAAAAGTGAATTATGAGCCTGTAGCCACCTAGCCTGTCTGAGTGGAATGTGTTTCAATCAGCATATCATGTGCTTCATGTAAATGCTTAGTTTAAGAGAAACAAATTATTGAAGACTTCAAGACTCACCAATTCCATTACATAAAGGCAAAGGCAACTATTTATATTATTGTCCGTGTTCCAAATCACAGTGAGTGCAGCCTGTTGCCTTCATGAATTCCTTTAAAAGGTTTTTTTATATCAAAAAGGAGATCTCAATTATCAACAATGACAAGGCAGTGGAATCTGCCACTCTCTCTCTCTCCCTCTCTCTCGTGCGCACTCAAGATGCGTTCCCAATTAAATGGAGTAGCATGATGTTCAAATTAGATCTACTGTATAGTAGAGATTGAGAGGTCCCATAATCATCCTTGCATGTACTGTAACATGCTTTACACACAGCTGGGATATCATTAATATGTAAAAGAAAAAGTAAAGGCCCCAGAATGCTTCCCTGTGGGACACCCATACCACATTCCAAGGGCTGAGATATTGCATGGTCAATTTTGACAACTTGTGATCTGTCAGTTAAATAAGAGGAGATCATGTCTAATACTGAGGGCGATAGGTTAAAAGAGTGGAGTTTGGATAATAAAATCAGGTGGTCTACTATGTCGAATGCTTTACGAAAATCAATTAAAAAAAATTGGTCCATGTAATATGTCTTCTATTGAGAGAGTTATGAATTACCTCAGTGAAAAGTAGTAAAGCAGACATGATGGACCGTCTTGCGCGGAAACCATGTTGGCAGTCACTTAGCCTGTTACTGTTTTCTAGATAGCGTCTTAATTGATTGACATGGTGTAGGAGTAGGAGACAAATTGACAAGTGTTATTCATTTTTGCGAAGAGAATGTGCAGGACTGAACGGCGATCATATTTTGTACTGCTTTGCGGTGCATCTAGTTGTTACAACTTAAAAAAAAAAGATTAATGTAGGCTGTTAGTCAGACGCCCACAGCCTACTCTGTAGTCCCAATGTATACTGGTGTATAAGGTATGTAATATATCAAAAATGTTTTTTCACAGTGACTAGATGACTCCCTAAAAGAAAATTAACTTTTTTCATTACTTTCATGAAATTCATGTTTTGCAGTATGAGGTATAATGACCAAGTAGAGTGAGTCCATTAGTGTGGTTACAGTGAAATTAATCAGTTATTAGTTTTGAGAAAATGGTAAAATTTCCACTGTGTAACTCTGTTCATTCTGTCTCTGTGTCGGTGACCATCAGAACTTGTCGCATGATGACCTGGAGGAAAGGAGAGATGGCCAAGCATTAAACCAATGCAGGAGCACAGAGAGAGACTGTCTATGTGACATTGATTAAATAGTTCTAACTGTGTAACCTTAGAGATAAGGGGTCCTTATTAAAATGACAGGGAGGTGCAACATATTAAATCTAACTTAAAATAATACAATAACTAAGAAAAGTACATTTGCTAATGTATCACCATGAGGAAAATCCTAGTCTCAACATGTGGTGGGTCAGTAGTACAATGCTCCCACATGCCACCATACAATAGATTTAGTTCATGCACAAGACCCTGTGCTCAGGACTGACTTTGGACTTTCCCCATTTGAATTAGGGCCCAACAATCTAGTTGCCAGGTCGGTTACATTTCTTACTCGGGGAGTGATTCACCTGTGTGTTGGAGGACTTTAAGGATCGTTTGGCAAAACAGCAAAGACAAATGAGGAGAATAATCACAACTATTGTAGATGAATATAACACAGCCTCAGTGCTTTTCAGCTGAGCCTACAAGTAGAGAGAGAGAGATCTTTCATTGTAAACACTACATCATTTTAAAATAAAAAATAATATAACTTTAATAGCATGTGGCAATGTAATGCAATGAAACAAGGGAAGGCTATTAACATGGGTGTTTACAAGGATAAAAATCTCATCTATGGAAATTTTCATACTCACATGGCGGACATATGCATCATCATCATCGAAAGTATAATAGTACATTCCATCTATATGAGTAATGGCAATCAGTCTGAAAATAAGTGTAAAGCAACCGCCTAGTATTGTGACAATGTACATAGCCAAGCACACAGTCACCTGGAGAAGAGATCAGGAAAGAGATGAGAGGATCGAACTGCATTTGTTTTACAAACAAAATGCTTATGTAGCTAAAATAAAATTCCTGATAATGACATGTACTGTACTTTTAGGGCTTGAACTTTAAGATTGAAATTCACAAGGAGTACTTGCCAGCTTTTTGGATGGGTAGCTGTGAGTGTGAATTGACAAACTTCCACAGATCATGAACTGAGGGAGCGAACCAAAAGGGATACAGCCACCATCAATGTCATGTCAACATTTAAGAGGTTTTCTTAAAATTAGCACGAAAGTCACATAAACTTATGAAACTGATTAAAAGAGTAATCAAGAAAAGTTACCAATGTGCCTTGCCAGAAAGGAGTGTACAATCTCGCTGAGGTCATTATGGTCTCTCTAATCAGCGGGAGACCCAGCATCAGCTCATTACAGCCAAAGAACATTATCGCAATCTGTCCAGAGAGAATGTAACAGAACCATGAGAATGAACCAACCCTGACCGACACATTAGAATCAAACAGACTGAGCTACATCCCTCCAGAATTATGGCCACCTTTGGTAAAGTTGACTAAAAATGGGTGCAAAAAATAATCTTGATTTATTGTAATCTCACAATGAGGACAACAACAAGGACACATCCAACCTTGAGGGGAAGCAAATTTACTATGTGAAAAAGGAAAATCTCATAAAAAAAATACATATTTTTTGACACATCCTAAAGTTGGAGAATGCAAACCAAAGGATTTAAGACCATTCATCTTTATAAAATCTCCCCATATCGTCCAGATTCCTATGTCCACACTTGTGCATTCTCCTCTTCGACTCACCCAGTTGTTTTTCTATTAACTTTTGATCAGGAGACTGTCAGAAGCTTGATTTTGTTTTCAGTAAACAATTTTAGTTTTGATCTGGACAATTGTTTCGGTTCATTGAGCTGATGAATGATCCAATGAATGATTCACTTTTTTTGTCTTGGCAGAGATCGATAGCCTGGGTTTTCCCATACTGCCTTACGTGCGCGATTTTATAAACGCTGCTAGGCAGCCTGGATTCTATGGACTTTTTCACCTCAACGAAGGAGCCAATCAAAGAACGGAGGGAGGGCAGCAAGACGATGACGACACACAGAAACCATTATGATCTTTGTACAGACGCATTTGATAGACATTCGTAGCGCCCAATCAACGGCTCTGGGCATTCGTAAAACCATGTTTCAAATACGAGAAAATTAATGTCTAGTTCCCAGACACCATCTCAATGAGATGAGGTCTGACGTTAGCCAGGCTAAAAGATTGACAGATTTCCATTGAAAATGTTCCAGTTTTTCTTGAGGTTCAGACCCTCCACCCACCATAATTCTCATAAGGCGTGGGGTTCTTTTTTAACTATAGTCATTCTTATGTACGCCAAACCCACCTCACATGTTTTTTGCCAAATAGTAAAATTTTCATTTCATCTGACAATTAGACCACAATTCCAGACAAAGTCACTGTGTCATTCAGTAACTCCTGCCACTTACATTTGAAATGAAATGACTGGAAAAGGCTTTTACCTGCCATGCCCTCTAAATAATCTATTAGCAGTGAGGTCACTTGATGACCTCTAGATGATACCTTCTTCTATAACCCTCCAACAGACGGAGAGGGGACAGCAAGATGATGACGACGTCTATGCGACACACCAAAATGGCTATGAGATACGTACAGACGCATTTGATAGACGTTCGTAGCGCCCGATAAACGGCGCTGAGCATTTGTAAACTACGTCTCAAATACGAGAAAATGAATAAGTAGTTCCCAGACCCTATCTCAATGAGATGAGGTCTGGCGTTAGCCAGGCTATGCTTTAACTGTAACTATGGGCATTTTCAACCAAGTACCTAGTTTTTATAGCCATTCCATGACTAATGTCAACACACTTTCTTTCTATTTACAGTTTAGTGAAAACTGAGTATTGGGATTTAGCCTCTGTGCGACTTTATTTAGTGAAAAAGAAAATCATGAACTACTTCTAAAAGTTCACAGTTTTGATTAAATTCTGATTAATTTAAAGAAGTTCAATATAAATAGGAAGATGCGACTGTTATATTTTGTATAAGATTTTCTAGGAGTGCCAATAATTGTGGGCAAAGTGGTTTTGCTAAAAATATTTATTTGTTTATGAAATTTTCCTTTTTCTCAGAATGAATTTGCTTCCCTTTAAGGTCGGATTTCTCCTCATTGTTTTCATTGTGAGATTACAATAAATCACCCATACGTTATTTTTATACCTGTTTTCAGTCAACTTTACTAAAGGTGCCAATAATTCTTGAGGGTACTGTATCTATTCAATTCAACATCAGAAAGATAAATGCAATGTAATATTCAAATGACAAAATTTGTTTACATGCATGTCGTTCAGCAATGTACAGTACATCTTGCCTGCACCTTCTAAACAGTCTCTTGCAGCTTTCAAACAGTCTGCTTACACAGAGCATTAGAAAAGACCTACAATATTGACACCAGCATTTCACATCTGTTTGCATGCATGTTGTTGAGCTGACCCCAATGTATCTTGGCTGTCCTGCTAAAAAGCGATGTAGCGGCTTGTTTCCTCCTGTCACTGTCTGAACTTCAGTCACCCCATTTGCCTTCCTCTCTGAGTCAGTACTGTGGGGAAAGCACAGAAAGATGCCTGAGAACGAGGGGTGTGTGTAAAAGAGTGCTATCAGAAAATAGAAGGGATGACATGTGTGACAACAAAAAAGACAAATGAAGACTAAGACATCTACACACAGCAACCTGAAACCCACAAGCTTTATGTTCCGCTAGCGCTACAATGTTGAAAGGTTGAGTGTTTACTCCCAGAACACCCTCCTCTAGCTTCAATATCATTCAAAACATCAAAATAATCACCTCAGTGAACACACCATATTGTGATGTTACAATTTAACTTTCAAATACGCAGCTCTCACTCACCTCTCTCCCTCCATTTTCACACACAAGGATAACAAAATACCGAGGGGTGGGAGATGGAGCCGAGTGAGGGGGAGGAGACAAGGCGCTCTCAGAGCAGCAGAGGAAGTCATTTCTGAGCTGGACAGGGAGAAGAGTGTTCAGCACACTGCAAAACACCCCCCCCCCCCCTAAAAAATAAAATAAAAAACTTATTGGGAAATCATTCACAACACAAAATAAAACGACCAACAGCTGGGAGCTGCCTCATTTATGTCAGTAACGGTTGTTGGGGGGAGCATGAGCATTAACGGGAAGCCTGTTATCCATCAGAGAGGAATGCAGCTTTGTTTATGTCAGTTCAGGAGCAAGCATTAGGCAATCTCGGCAATCTGAAGCCTGGCTGGGTGTCACAGAAAAGACGTTGAGGTATACTTTACACTGAATCCCTCTTTGAGGGCCACTTAGGGATGCAACAATTAATTGATTATCGTGATAAATATTTTATCATCCAAACAACTGATTGATTAAGAAAATAATCAACAGATTAATCGATTATGAAAATAATTGTTGGTTGCATGTTACTACGCTGGCCCCACCCACCTAGTATCTCTGTTTATTTTCATCTATCATTTCCCTCAGCCATCAGGGTGGCTAGCCAGCGATGAGAGGGGATGATGTTAGTTTCGAAATCAAGAGTGGCTGTGGTAAACGGTAGCAGCATCGCCTGCAAACATTCTTCCAACTGCAAAAATACAGTTGGAAGAATGTGTTCATTTATGTGCAGCTAAGGCCTATATACATTGTTTCCGTAGTGGTGCAGTTTATCATCAATTTGTAAATGTTAGGCAATGTATGAAGTAACGTTAGGAATCCCTGATCATGATCAATGTGATTGGTTAGACTGAACCAGTGACTTCAAAGTTAACACAAAGTCTATGCCCGTTACGATGCTACTCATGCTAGGATTGGAAACGTTTCCCTATTGTGAGAGGCAGACTCTCTTTCCAAAGTGAAACAAGGTCTGGATAAACCAGGCTACTAGGTCACATCCTAAAATGCATTAAACAATATGAAACTAATAGCATGGGTCATGTTAAGGTCACAGTGTCAATCTGTTTGCACGTGCCTCAGTGTGACCCAGAGTGCACAAGACAAATGGAGGAGTAACAACGTGTATGTGTATATGTTTCTAATTAAGAATGTGAAAACTAGTCACAGTTTGAAATGGTACCCAAATTCAGTCAACCTGGTGCTCTCCATAAAAATTGATTGCAATTGCAAGTTTAACTTTATCTATACTGAGATGTATTGCAATGTTTTTGCATTTCCTACTATTTCATGAACATTTTGATGTAATGAAGTCATTATTTCCAGGCACACAGTATAGCACCACAAGAAGTCCCCATTTTTGTGTATGGCCTCTGCTTAAACAGTATGCATGTACACAGTTCGGTGTGCCTACATTAACGCGATTGTTTTCCAAAAATGTATGGAAATCACCGAAAAGAATCCTTGTGTAACCCACTTCATACACTGTTCTGACATGCAATGCTAGAACTCCATGTCAGGCTCAGCATAGTACTTAGATAGATAGATAGATAGATAGATAGATAGATACTTTATTGATCCCCATGGGGAAATTCAAAAAACTATTATCTTCTAAGTTCTGAATTGGGGGTAAAGTATCCATATCAACTGTAGTATTTGCAGCACGATTGTTTGTATTAGTTGTAGTAATCGAAGTGGTACTGTTTTCCATGACCAATAAGTAAAACTAAAAACAGTGTTATTTTTCAACACATCTGTAGAACACACTTTGTGCTAATTTTAACACAGATGTTATTGTATTTAACACACAGAGAGATCACCTCATCACGTAAAGTTGTTTTTTGTACTGTGATTGTGCAATACTTATAAGATTGAGTGCATGCCTTAGGGGACCGCAGTGCATAATTTGGGAAGTTAAGTAAGGCATAAATAAGTGATGTAAATAACCACAAGGTGGCAGTGGTTTATGTACACGCCATGTACACGCACACTCTGTCATACACTTGCTCTTGGTCTCACAGTGAAAACAATGAGAAATCCAATCTTGAAGGAAAGCACATGTATTCTGAGACTCAGAAATACCTCATAAAGAAATAGATTTTTTTTTTTTTTTTTTAAATGCATGCCACAATTATTGGCACCCCTGTATTTAACACTTTAGCCTATCTTTGCCAATACAACAGCTTGTAATCTTAAGACATCACATAAAGTCGGAGAATAAAAATCTCCTCTAGAGACGCAACCGGAAAGCGGAAACTAGCAGAACATGCTCACCAAACTTAGGCTACTTACTTACAATATATCACATACGTCTATACTAAACACACTATGTTATAAGTATTGCTGTCCATTTGATTTCAAATCCAAATGCAACAATACTATGTTACCATATAAACAATACTATGTTACCATATAAACACATGTTTTTGGAAAGGGTGTGACAACGTGTGAGTATCCATCCTCCTTGGAATTCTCAATAACTTTATCCACCAATCACCTGTAATCATTCTGAAGCCCCCAAAACAGAAAATGCTGGTAGTAGAAGTACTGGGAAATCATTCACATAACACGGGAAAAAATGGCAGAGAAGACCACAAGCTGTGAACTGATTCACTGATCTCTGATGGTTGCGAGGAAAGCAAAATGGGGAAGCCTGTTGTCCATTGAAGAGAAACTTAGCTTTGTTTTTGTCTGTTTTAGAGAAGCAAATGTAACGGAACCTAACCTATAGTTGTACAAGTAGGGTGTCACAGATCACTTCATGAACAAGGTGACCTAAATTAAAGGGGTCACGTAAGGTCATGCCATCTGTCTGTTTGCACATGCCTGTGAGACGTTTCACTGAAACCAGAGCAAACAAGTCGGACAGAAATAACCTATAGATGTCACATACATCTTACTAAGGTGTTTGCAATGACAAATGTGTTTATGTTTCTAATTAAGAATGTGAAAGAAAGTCACAGGTTGAAATTGTACCCAATTTCAAACAACTGGGTGCAGGCCATGAGAATTAATCACAACATATGTTCAAGCTAAACTTTATCTATACTGACATGTTTTGCAAATGAAGACAAATAAGGCCTAATTCCACAGCAAAAAAGTATATTTTTTTATTTACTACCATTTCATAAACATTTTCACAACATTAATTATCATAGAGCCATTTTCCACCAAGATTTACAGAGACTTCTGAATAACCAAACCAAACACTCTAAATACATTTTAATAGTAGGCCTACAATAGCACCAAGAGACCAGAGCTGTCACCTATCAGTTTGCCTGTCCAGAGTTCTGTGTTCCTACCATGGATGTGAACATCATCGTTTTTCTGAAATGTTTGAAACTTACAGACAGAAGTGCTTAATTGCCTAGTGTGATCATCTTCATGCCCAATTCTGAAATGTAATGGGAACTGCCAAAACTCAATGTCAACATAGTGTTCATTATGGTGATATGTGCTTTATTTAATTTTTTCACCTGTTGTGCCATAAAACAACATAAAGGCATTTATACACAGGAAATATGTTAAATTCCTTGTGCTTTTGGTTGGGGCCCCATCAACAACCAAGCCGAATTAATACTATAATTTACCATCTATGATTATTGGAAGGTGTTTAAAGAATTTTCCCTTCTTGTTAATCTGAAATCCATTATGTGGAATGTGCACAATTGGCTGGATTATTTATTTGTTTACATTCTTTGATAAACGAGGCCCCAGGTGCACTGTTCTATTCTTCTTCCTCCGACCCCAAAATGTCCACAGCTGAGTTCAAATCAAGTTAAATCCAAATCTTAAATTTGTATTATTATTATTATTATTTTGTTTGTTTGTTTAAATGAAGACCTCTGTACCTTCATAGTGTCTACTGTTTGTTTTGTTTGTTTCATACACAACCATTTTTTAGGAGTCTCCCTGATAAAACGACAGCCCCTCGGCAGCATGGACCCGCATGTGCCTACGCAGAACATGTGTCTGCGTGAAGCTCCGACCGCAGTGCGTGCAGGTGAAAGGTCGTATGCCGGTGTGCACAGACAGGTGGATGTTGAGGTGTGTGCGCTGGGTGAAGCGCTTGCCGCACAGCTGGCAGCCGTAGGGCCTCTCGCCGGTGTGGATGCGCTGGTGCCTCCGCAGGCTGTCGCGCAGCGAGAAGCGCTTGCCGCAGAAGCCACAGGCATGCGGACGCAGCCCCGAGTGCACCACCAGGTGGCGCTTCAGCACATGCATGTGCGCAAAGCTGCGGCCGCACTGCGGGCAAACGTGTGGACGGGCTGCCGAGGGGCCTGACTGTGGTGGCGCCACACCCGCTGCTGGCATACCCCCACCAGCAACTGCTTGCAGGGCAAAGGTCAAGTCCGACGCTGCTTGGTAAAGGCACCTAGGTGAGACGTCTGGAGGAGGAGCATGCTCTGCCTGTCCGATACCACTCCCCTCTCCCTCTTGCTCCTGTTTTGGTCTTGTCTGATGTCCAGAGATGAAACTGCCTTGGTCCCCCAGGTTGCAGACCTCGTCATCCAGTTCATACTCTACCTCAGATGGAAATGCCATCTTATCTCTGAGATCAGCATAGGGCTGTGATGGAGAGAATGGCAGCTGTTGATGCTGCTGCTGCTGGTGCTGCTGCTCCAGTGGATGTTTATCATCATCTTTTCCAACCCGCTCACAACTCGGTTTATCCTCAGACTTCAGGGACAAACTGCTCTCTTCTCTGTGAGACTTGACAAATGGAGATCCTGATCTGGAGTCCTTCCGCAACCGCTGTCCTACAGTCTTTGGCCCTCCTACTTCATAGTGTCCCTCTGTTGGCCTTTCTGGTTGATAACTGTTGACCTGAGCAAGGTTTCTTTTAGCACTGTGATGCCTTGTATCAAACTCCCCATGGTTATGGGTAGATTCCTTTGCCAGACCTGTGCGATCTGATCTGTCTGTCCTGGCTGAATGCTCAGGTAGGCCTAAAGACCAATCTCCACCTGACAAAATAAAATGAACAAACAGTTTTAGTTACTATAGCCTCAGGCTATCCCAGTTTTCTATGATAAAGTGAGTTTCAGAGTGGCACACACACCAATAATGTTATTTCCAGCTGTCCTCTCCTCCCTCTCTCTTTGCAGACCATTCTGTTGTTCTTGTTTAATCGTGATGGACAGTTCCTGACGTTCACTGAAGTCCACACACTGTGAAAGCATATAGCAGTTTCATTTACATCCATTTCCTAATCCAAATATGGTAAACTATCAAATCCATTACCACTGAACCATTTACTTTCCAAATCTAGGCTACACCAATCACTGGCCATTTCAAATCGTTTGGAGGAGCAACTTGCATTCGAGTTGTGCATTCTAGGCAACCTCATGGCAAGAATGTATTAATTTCCACGCACCTGAATACCAACAGATGTCAATGATCTCTCCCTTCCTCTTCTCACTGTTTCCAACTCTCTTTGCATTAATTGTAATTTCAACCTAAGGTCCTCGTTTTCTGATTTACTTCGAGAAATTTCGAAATGCAACACAGCAGCACCGTCATCCACTAATCTACAAATATCTGCCACTGCCGAATTTACAAGTATCTCCATGATTGATACTAATTTGCCCTGGAATAGAGCTGAATTCGACATTTTGTATCAGATTGTAACACTAGGCTGGGTAGCTAATATTGGCTAGTTACGTCAAAGCTGAATGCAGATCTTCAAATACGCTAACTTGACGCTTCTGAGAGTTCCTTGTCAAAAAGCGAGGACGTATTTAGTTCTTCGTTCAATGTTGTAATTCATTTGATCATTGCCAAACCGTTGTTGTTTCTGTATTTGTTTACATCAGCTTGTCGGCTAAGTCACACACCAGCTAGCTATCCTGCTAGTAACATCATCGCTGCAAATGTAAAAGGCAAATGGCCAGCAGCTACTGTTAGCTGGCTGTGGTTTTGTTCGGTAATGCTAGCTGACTCCTACCCCAAGACCTGCTGTCACGCAGGTCTACACCATGACGAAACTATTGATGAAGTGCTGTTATGTACTTCTACGGCAACGGCAAACATGCTGTTTAACCACAAACAACTGGTTGTCGTTGTCTTGGGAATTTAACACTGTATTTAATGATGGTGCTCCTCCGTAGTATGGGTTCTTATATTGTTATCATTCAGGAAGTATTCGTAGGGGATGTAGCTCAGTGGTAGAGCGCATGCTTTGCATGTATGAGGCCCCGGGTTCAATCCCCGGCATCTCCACATTTTGCTGAGAGTAAATGTAACCATGAAGAAGTTAGTAAAAAAAGCTTCTAGATTTGAGGGAAAGAAATACCAGTAAGAAAGCAAGCCGATTAGGTGCTAAACGCGATGTTAAGCCCACAATGTGCAATGTCAACTCCATCAGATAATGATGAAGTGCAGGATCTCCTTAAAAGAAAGGCCATCTGGGATCAAAAGTCTTCTTAGTCTAACAACTCTCATAAACAATTTTGCCATTCTGGATTATACTGTAATATTTTTTTCAGCTTCCTCTGTAAGAACAGACCACCAGTTTGGTGTGAGATTATTGATGTCCGTCAGCTTTTTTAACATAGGCCTATAGGTTTTATTTTTCTCAGTTTGAGTTAAACCACTCTTGGGACCTTGGGAGATTTACGGCCATCCTCTCTACTCTGCGGATTCATTAAGACAACTTGTGCATATCCTCTCAGTGGCCATACTGGCTCAGAGACAGCCCCGCAGCTCTTGAGGAAAAAAAATATAACAACAGATTATTACCCAGCATTGACGTGTGCTTTGAGATAGGGTACAATAGCCTACCTCCTCCTCCGCACATCCTCATTTCACAAAAAAAACAAGTCTTGGCGTTATCTGGTGACAATGATGACCTAAACATGTGATGAACTTCATTAACACTATGACTGAGACCCACAGTTCCTAAAGATGTCTGTTGTTGTGGTATATGTCCACTCCATGCTGACAATGCACCCCCTACCCCAGTGCGCTGCCAAGTTCTTGAAAACAGGATCTCAGTTGTCTGGGAGATGAGACAGAGTTCAGTTGATCCTTTGTGGTGCACTGACATTCTCCCAGCACACAAACCCTATTCACACATCTATTTCCTCCCTGTTTTGGAGCGCCTGAAACCGCAACTTGTGTTTCACCCCTCCAAACTGCTGCCCTGCTGCTCCTGTGCCCCCGACCTCTGACCTCAATGAAACACCACATTCATTTGGGTCAGGTCTGTCGTCAAGGCAATAGGGGAAGCAATGCCCCCTCATGGCTTTGTCACAAGGCCGTCCCTTGGTTCAGTCTTACTCACCATAGAAGCAAGCAGTGAGCGATGAGTGCACACTTGTGAACTTGAGTTAAATTTAGTTCAACAGAGGGCACAGCGCTTGGGCTACTCTCCTGGTGGTATCTCTTCTCAGTTCACATCTGCATTGACAGGCAATGTTGTGGTCAAGACACTGAACAGAACACTCAGGTCTTGAGTTTCACTGTACAGAGAAGGCCCACATGGCCCCGTGCACAGTCTTTAGCATGCTGCTTTCTCAATCACGCTGTCCCCAGAGATGCTCATTACCTTGCTGGGCTGGAGACATCAATACATCTGGAAATCTGCTTCTCTCTCCCAGACTCCCTCTCTCTCCCTCTCCCTCTCTCTCTCTCTTCCTCTTACTCTCACAGACTCTCTCTCTCTTACTCTGTCCCAGACTCCTTCCCTCCCTCTTTCTCCCTCTCTCTCTTTATCTCTCTCACTCACTCATTTATTCTCTCTGTCAATCTCTGTCATGTACAGTGTTGAGTTACAACAGGTGTTAATGCACTTACGTTTAGCCTTCTCTATCTCTTTTTAGCTGTTCAAAAATAAATTTGTGATAATCCAAATTTGATTAAATCATCAATGAATAATTTCTCATAACAAATTAGGTAGGTCTACGGAGTAAAATGTTTTGATTTTTTTTTTTACATTCTCTAAAACAATGATGGTGCGATGAAACAGATACAGTGAAATGTCCAAATGTCCACTCAAATCTTTCTCTTTAATTTTATAAATCCTGTTGTTAAGAGGATTGCAACAAAATTACTGCTCTCTCCTTTTCTAACATACCCCCCCCCCCATCTCTCTCCCTCTCCCACTTTCTCTCCTCTAATCCCTCAGTTGAAAGGTTTTAGTTACACATTTTATAGGTTGTTCCATGCGATATGCTGCCATTTTATTCCACCAAGGTTTATTCTACTCATCATCTGCCCGGTCTATAGTTTTCCTTTAAACATCAAATGCATTTTGTTAGTCATAAAACGAAAGATACAAATAGAAAAACACAGTATGAGGATGTAAATCACTGCGTGAGAGTGATGCTGAGAGAGAGAGAGAGAGAGAGAGAGAGTAAGAAGGAGAGGGGTTTCAAAATCTTCTTACAGGATGAAAAGAGGCTTTTTCTGCATTGATACCGTCTTTAGCAAGCACACAGACACAC
This sequence comes from Alosa pseudoharengus, assembly GCF_046254945.1. Lineage (NCBI taxonomy): Eukaryota > Metazoa > Chordata > Actinopteri > Clupeiformes > Clupeidae > Alosa > Alosa pseudoharengus. The sequence continues at coordinate 24,416,671 of NW_027468657.1, forward strand.
ACACACACACACACACACACACACACACACACATACACACACACACACACACACACACACAGTGACTAAGTAGACATGATGCATCTGGTGAGTGATATGTGTGTGTGTGTGTGTGTGTGTGTGTGGCTGGCAGTGTTGAAGAGACCATTGTAAGAACACAGGGGTCACGGCGTTAGCGGGGTGGGGGGATTGAGAGGGTGGGAGGTGTGGGGGGGGGGGGAGGGGGAGGGGCAGATGAACGAGGGACACATCTGTTCATGGAAAGAGGGAGTTGGAGTAAAGAAGAGACAGCAGAGAGCAGAGGCACCGTGAAGGGAGAAGAGTGTGGTACGTGTATGTGCATCATACCTTTGAGATGATTTAAAACATGCTGATCAGTACTAGCCTACAAAATCTGTTTTAAATGTTCTTTCCCATAGGGAACAAGCGTATGTTTTCATTTGTGCGTATTAGATTAGAATGTGGTCACACGCATGTCTCGTGTCGTACAGCGGATTTGTGGTTTGCATGCACTGTGGGCCCATCTGTGTGATCTCTTCGCAAACATATGCACGAGCATCCATTCGTTTCTGCTGGTTAACTTCACTTCTGAGGCAGCATTAGTTGTTTGCATGTTATAAATGTACCATTCAGAAGACTAACTTTTGTGCATGTTGTTAAATTTTTATATTCTTACAAATTGAATCCCTTTTATATTCTTGGAATTAGTGCTTTGTTATTGTCTGTTTTTTATATCTATGTCTGTCTATGTTTGTATGTATGTGTATGTATGTGTGTGTGTGTGTGTGTGTGTGTGTGTGTGTGTGTGTGTGTGTGTGTGTGTGTGTGTGTGTGTGTGTGTGTGCGTGCGTGCGTGCGTGCATGCGTGTGTGTGTGTGCATGCCTTGGTGTGTGCAGAACACTCCTATTAATTTTTACTACCACACCGCTATTAATGATAGTTGTGAGGATGACCCGTAATTAAACCCATTACACACACACACACACAGAGAGATAGAGAGACAAACAAGTGCCTTGTTTTGTTAGATACTTCTGTCTTTCTTTCCTTTTTTCCGACCTATACTCAGTTTCACCTGAACTGTATGCCTCCATTTTAATATGTGCTAATAGCATGTGTCTTTATGTCTTTGTGTTGTCTGTCCCGTCTCCCGTTTTATCACTACACTTTTACTCACAGTCCCCCCTGGGGAGCTCTGAAGCCTCTCAGTTTAATTCCATTACTGTATAGCTCTTCGGTCCGTCCTTCTCTCACACACTCGTTCTTCTGTCCCTGTTCTCTGTGCCCCCCCCATTCTCTCCAGCTCCACATAAACCAACGCTGCTAATTTAATTAAAGCTCCTCTCATCCTCTCCTCCTCCCCTACTCCTCCGGCACCCCACTTTGGTTTTCCCAGTGAAATGAAATGCATTGCCAGTGTCAGCCTCGTCGCCACATCTTATATGCTAATCCCATCTCCTTCCCGCTCTGATCCCACTAACACATCTCGCCTCTTATGTTAATTGTCTCTGCTCTGTCCCAAACATGCGTACACACAGGTTCATACACACATCCTCACATCTACAGTAGTGCATACACGTATTGATGCTACTTTTCCCCTTTCCCATCTGCCTGTTTTGAGTTGGTCTTATTGTTACACCAGTTACTGCAGAAATCTCAATTCAGGCATGTGTCATGTTCTGGAATCATAATCGTCATCTTCCTAAAATAATGGCACAAGTAATTTTTTGACAATTTTTGTTTTTATCATTCAATTTTTGGTCAACTTTTTTTGTCTTTTCTAAAAAACCTGAACAAATTACTTATGCCATTATTTTAGGAAGGTGACAATATCTTAGATGTAGTGTTGGCAATTTCAAGTGGAAATGCAATTTCTATTTTTAATATTTGTAATGATTGGAAATATGCATTCAGAAATCAGTGTATGAACAGGAATTCGGTGAAGATATGCAACTAGAAGTGTTTATAAATTCAACTAATCTACTTGCAGACCAAAGCAGTTTTGAAGACCTACATCACCTCCAAAAATGAGGACCTCAAGGCTTAAGTGTCGGAACTGAGGACATATTTAGCAATCTCTGTGCTGGACCCTCGCTCTGCTTCGAACCACCACACGCTTGTTTAGGAGGGACTATGTGTGCGGGATGAGGGTCCACTTGTGGATCGTCCTTGTCCTGTGTGTGTGTGAGCCTGTGTGTGCCGCGTCCCTCGCCGCTGCCACCACCACCGCCACCACCACCGCCGCCACCACCACCCTGCCACTGCCATCCTCGCCTGGAGGCACCTCTCATCAGCCATCAGCCACGCCAACTGAGGACGAGAGCACTCAGTTAGTGGTGAGGGAACGAGGGGGGTGTCCTTGAGCATGAGTGTATTGTGTTGGCCTGCATGTGTTTGCATGCTACGTGCAATGCAATGATGAACATTGTCTGTGTGAGTGTGTACAGGTATGTGAGTGGGCATGTGTGTGTATGAGTGGGCATGTGTGTGTGTGTGTGTGTGTGTGTGTGTGTGTGTGTCTGTTAGTTTGTGTGTGTCTGCATGTGTGTGTTATAACAGAGGGAATTGTGGGTAACCATGTACAGCCAAACAACAGGTGGAAGTGAAGCAGGATAATTAGTTTGATCTTTAAACAAAGACATGACTTTAGAGAGCTTATCATCGTCTGATGTTTGAGACATAACATGAGCAGCACACTGATTGTGTCCTATTAATGTATTATTGTTAGTTATAAAAAACATTCTAAATAAAGATCATTAATGCATTGAAATCTGATGCCTAATATGGCGGCAATTCCTTCTTTTCTCAACTCCTTCAGATAATGAATTTACAGTATATACATGCTAGGAACATATGACTACTGATCTATTTAAATCCATCATCATATTTATGAATTCATCTCAACACAGGATTGGCTGTCAAAGTATGGATACCTCCCACCTTCGGACGCCTCTACTGGTCAGCTCCAGACATGGTCAGCTGTCACTCAGGCTGTGAAGGCCATGCAGAAATATGCTGGTCTGGAGGAGACAGGGATTGCTGGTGAGAAGTCTAAAAAACACGTGGTCCAGCTATTTTTTTAATCATTGTTTATTTAATAAATATTAATGAATTCTTCTGTTGCTGTTTTGCTTTCATAAACACACACACACACACACACACACTCAGATGACGAAACTGTCCGCCTGATGCACACCCCTCGGTGCTCCCTTCCTGATGAGGACAGGACAGCCAATCAGCCCGCAGGCATCCATGTTAAGGGGCGTGGCCACAGGATGAAGAGGGCAGCGGTCTCCTGGGCACGGCGCAATATCAACTGGAGGTACGCACAGTATACGGAGTGCCAGTTACACAATTTAAGTTATTTCACTTATTTCCTTTTTCATGCAACCTCTTTCTCTGTCAATTATAAGTTATCAATAACAGCTATCAAACATATCTTGTGAAGTTTCTTATTCAACATATTCATGGTTCTATATTTATTAGTAGATATCAACATGTGCCAGTTTTTGTTTGTGTTTTCTCGGGAATTGACTCTCATGTGTTGTTATATTTGTCAGGTTGAGCTCATACCCCAGCTCCTCTGCTCTGTCCCGTGAAACAATCCGCTCCCTGGTGTTCTACGCCCTAAGGGTTTGGGCGGAACCAACCACTCTGGAGTTCCATGAGGTCAGTCCCCATGCGTTCCCTAAGACATACAGCAGCTTCTCTGTCTATGCCACATTTCTCTTGGCCATTTATTTATGTACACACTGTGCACACACTCTCATGTTTCATTTCACTGTCAGTATAGCTGTTAGAGATTAAGGATTAAGGATTAAGACCTCACTTGATTGTCATCTTCACAATGCATGCATGGATTGAATGAATCTGACTTCAAGTTCCTCACTGCTTGCCCCAGGTAGGAGGTCCCGAGGCAGCAGATCTTCAGGTGGACTTCCTTCATGGTCCCCATGGTGATGGGTACCCTTTCGATGGGACAGGGGGTGCTGTGGGCCACGCCTTTTATCCGTCTGACCCCGACAGGGCCGGAGGAGTGCACCTGGACGCAGAGGAAGAGTGGGCTTTCAGGCAGCCAGGTTAGAGGCTGTTGCACTCGCATAAATACAGACATAAACACAAAAGCACACACACAACACAAATACATGAATGCACTCTATGTTAGGTACGTATTCACATGCACATACTCAGTCTCTCACTTTCTCCCTCCCTCTTTCCCTCTCTCTCTCTTTCACACACTATGTGTGTGTGTGTGTGTGTGTGTGTAGCTTCAGAAGGCACAGACCTGTTCACCGTGCTGATTCATGAGCTGGGGCATGCACTGGGCCTGTCCCACTCCTCTGCGCGTCGCTCTGTCATGAGGCCCTACTACCAGGGGCCCCTGGGGGACCCACTACACTTCAGACTGGGAGTCCCAGACCTGGAGCAGATCACTTCCCTCTATGGTCAGTGTGTGTGTACGTGTGTGTGTGTATGTGTGTCAGAGAGAGACTCTTCGTGCATGCATGTTTTTTTTCTGTAAAGGAGCAAAAGATGACTTATCTAGAAGTTAAAAATAGCTTACTCTAGGGTGCAATTGTTTTGGATTGAATATTGTTTACAAGATAAGGTATTCTAGTTTATAATAATATGTAGTAGCTAGTATTTAAGCACTACCCTAGTTGAACTTAAAAAGAGCTCTGATCAAATGCTACAGAAGAGGAAGGGCGGAGAGTGAATGCAGTGCGTAATTTCTCAGAAATAATGATGAATCTGTACATTTGCTTTTTTCAATTGGTATTTTATAATTCCATGGTATTCTACGACTTTCACATACAGTAAGTGATGGCTCAAGAGAGGATTATTGTGCAAGTCAAGTCAGAATTTTCCTGGCAATTCTCTGTAATCAAGTTTCTTCACTTAACTGAGATCATCTCTCTGCACTCCCTTTCTTTGTCAGATGTTATATTTAACCATTTAGCATACCATTTGAACATTTTTGAACATGGGGGGGCATGTACCCTCAAAGTATATTATGATTACGGCTTTATAGTAGGCTATAGTATAAAATAGTATGTACCAATGTATGTGTTTGTGCAGCCATTCGCTTCATAATAAAACTCTTCATTTGTGTTTGATCAGGGAAGAGGAGTAATGACCTACCACCAGATGGCACCAATGAGGCACGAGAACCTTTGCTGAGACATCCAAGCAAACACACACACAACCACCACCACAGACACACACATGGACACTGGCAAAGGTACGGAGAAATTGTTTATTTAGTTCAGACTTTAGTTCAGAATTTCCTGTAAGTGACCAGATGAAACAAGGCCCTAATAACACTAAGTAATGAACATATTCTGTAAATTACCATGGTAAAAATCAGCTAAACTGTGTTAAAGCAAGTGAAATGTTGATGTTGGAGATAGCTACTACTACTACAAAGTGACTGTTGGTTAACTTTTTCTATATCTTTCTCTTTCAATTACAGCCATGACATTGATCGCTGTAACACAAGTTTTGATGCAGTGGCAAAGATTCGAGGAGAATTTTTTTTTTTCAAAGGTGAAATTTTCATTGTGTTTGTGTGTGTATTTATGTGTGTGTGTGTGTGTGTGTGTGAATTTGTAACTTTTGCGGTCATGACAGGACTGGTGCTGGTGCATTAATCAGACTCTGTCCAACTGGTCATCTCCCATACCTCCTTCATGTTTTCTCCCCTTGCTTTTGCCCTTCCTGTCTTTCTCACACATCCTCAACCCCCTCCTCCCCTAATGATCATATTGTGTTTTATGGGTGCTTTAACTGTCCTCTGTCTAAGCCAGTCTTCTGTCTTTTTCAGTCCTTTGTCTGAGCCTGTCTTCTGTCTGGGGCCAAATCACAATCAATCACCTTGATATGGCAGTAGAGTATAGAATCTTGAATGTTGAATCTTGACTCTCTTCCCCCTTCTCCTCCTCTCCCTCTCTTCCTCGACCCCCTCCTTCATCCTCTGACAATCATGATCTGTGTCGCTCTCCCTCTCCTGCTCTCTGTGCCTCTGTTGCCCATCTCAGGTCTAAGCATGTGGAGGGTGAGTCGTGGGGGTCTGGTGTCGGGCAGGGCCGTGTCGGTGCGGCGGCTGTGGGGGGCTCTCCCTCCCACCCTCACCTCGGTCAGCGCTGTGCTGGAGAGACACTCAGACCACGGCATTGTCTTCATCAGTGGTGAGACACACTCTATTTCTCTTCTTCTTTCACTCTCTCTATGCATGTGTGTGTGTGTGTGTGTGTGTGTGTGTGTGTCTTTCTAGTTTATGGGTCTTATTTTGCATACCTGAGCAAATATTCAAAAAACTTGTGCAACATTTACATGTCTGTTCTGCTTTCTGGGTATGCCTTTATGTGGCTTTATTACCATGGCTCCATGTGAGCATGTAAACAATATTCAAACTAAAACAACTAGACTCACAACAGGCATGCCCAGAAAGCAAAACAGACATGCAAATGTTGCGCACCCAAGTTTCTGGAATATTTGCTCGTCTTATTTTCTATACCAATGCACATTTACCCATCCATCCCGCCCCATCCAGTCCAGTGTTGACTCCATGGATATGGCCTTGTAGTGGACAGTGAGTGAACCTCCATGGCTAAAGCCCTCAGTGCTGGCATGTGGGCCCAGGTGCCTACAAGGTCACAGTTGATTAGAGAGATGAGAGGGGGGCTACTCTATTTCTTCTTTCTTGTGTGGCACTCTCCAACCACTCTGTCATAAACCTAAATCATTCAATTTAAGCAATAAACAGAGACATACTAAACACATACAAGCAAAGAAACACATCACACGGTGTAGTTGGCACCATACTTTCAAGTCCTGCGTGCATGAGTGAGCTGGGCTGTTTTGGTAATGGCTTTGTCTCTCTTCTCTTGTGTTATCATGCAAGACTCACAGGTCTGGCTCTTCAAGGAGCTCTCCCTGCAGGAAGGCTACCCTCGGCCCGCGTCCGATCTCACCTCATCAGGAGAGGGCTCCTCCGCCGGGAGGCAGGGGCTGCTGTGGCACCAGAAGGAAGGAGCTGTGTGGGGGGACATGTCAGGAGAGATAGAACAGGACACAGGAGGAGAGGGAGGAGGAGAGGAGGAGGAGAGTGAGACGTGGAGAGAGCTGATCCGAGGAGGGGTGAATGGAATTATCACAGAAGACGACGGTAAGACCAGGGAGGAGGGTGTGTGTGTGTGTGTGTGTGTGTGTGTGTGTGTGTGTGTGTGTGTGTGTGTGTGCATCTGTCTGCCAAAAATGGACAACAAAAAATGGTGAAACAAAAAAAGTGAAACCAATCTTAAAGACCTTGAAAGTCTCATGGAGCCAGGGGCTGGGTGGGGGGGTTGAAACATGCCAAGATGTTGTTTCTATTTTGACAGGTTAGCCATAATATTTAAGGAGAGCACACAATTCTTAGCGATATCCCTACATATGGCCTCATTTTCTGCAACAACCAATTAAAAATTATGCCTGTCGCCCACACAAACCACACTTAACTCATTGAGTGCCAAAAACGTAAACGTAAAACAAAAACACTCTAAGACACCTTATATGTGATTTTGGGAACTCTGTGATGAATGGATATGAAATATATGATGATCGAATACTCACAATCTGGACATTTTATCTGGACATTTTATCATAACTCGGTTGCCGCTTTGGGTCGAATCAGTGACACATGCACGTCAGCTCAAAACCAGGCCATTTTTGTGGGTCTATCACTAGGTGGCAGTCTCGCCAGGTCTCGCTAGGTCACTTTCCGGAAACTTTACAGGCAACACTTCATATTTCATGAAAGACATTATATCTCCATTTCTAGAAAAAAAACAGCGATTTTGATGAAAACTAGCCACTGTATATGATTTCTCAGGAACAGAGGCGTGTAGAAATACACGGTTTGCACCCACTGAGAGCTTAAAGTCTCACCTTTCAAACGAGCCATTGTATGTGTTCATAGCTATAACACAGAATATGCTGTGGCTGTACAAAAATCATCAACAATGGTCTAGATTGCTGGCACTTTAATCATTTATTTTTCACTGTACTTGTTTTAGGATCTACGTACCTCTTCAAAGAAAGCTCCTATTGGAAGTTCACCCACCCAGGCTCCGCCCCTGAGGTGGGTTATCCACGCTCTCTGGCCACTGATTGGCTGGACTGCCCTGCTCCGTCCTCAACACTCCACAACCAGGACGACCTCTCCCTGACCCTGCCCGGCGACCGGCAGGAGTTCCGTGAGCGGCATGAGGAACGCGGGGCCTCTGTGGAGGAGGTGGACAATAGAGACAGCGCTGATCAGATCCGACTGAGGGGCAGACACAGACACAAGGGCAGCCACTCGGACAGAGACTTGACCAGAGACAGCCCGCTCTACTGGACCTGTCCTTGCTTGAACAGGGCACCAGGGCGCGCTGCAACACTGCAAATGATGATCCAGAACCTCCTCTGGGTTCTATGCGTTGTCACTCTCGTCTAGTGATGGCCAGGCTGACCTTAATGTATTTATGGGAGAGTGACGCCTTGTGTAATTTTCCGTATCTCTCTCTGGTTTTACACAAATGTTCAGAAACACATGAAATTTTTGCATTTTTCAACCCCCCCCCCCCCCACCACCACCCAACCATTAGAACCATGAAATAATTTCTCCAGTTTATATCAATATTTATTTATTAGTAAGCCCAGGATTTACTGTAAACATATACACATGTCTCATGTAAATAAAAATAAAAAACTCTTTAATATTACTGTTTATTATAATAAGACCCTCAGTGTGTCATACTTATTTGCACACATACCGATGCAGACTGTGAAAATATAGGCATATGATATATACATCGCCCTATTAGTTTATGAATGAAAATAAAGCCCAACATTTGTTCATTCCCAACATTTAAAAAATGTACAGAAGGCATGTGCCATGTTTTGAGTGTAGAAATGAATTCATTAGCTCTGCAGTCAATTGTCACTGCAGGTGTGTATTGGGTCACAGGTAGTCTGAGATGCAACACAACCTCTAGGGAGGCTCGGGGTCTTTCAGATTAAAGGAAATTTTGCATTTCATTTGGAAATCAAGGTCCTTGAGTCTGGAGGAAGAGTAGAGAGGCAGAAAATCCAAGTTCCTTCTAGTCCAGTGTGAAGTTTCTAGCCTAGAAATCTAGGCGCACCCTAGCGGCAGCAAATGTAATTCAGCAAATGTATATCACATTGTGTATAGAGACGTTACAGTAGGCGTAGGGTTGCCTGATATGAAAATAAGGAACGGGGGGATGGGGGTGGCACACCTCAGTACACCTGCCTACACTTCAGTCAGTAGAAGAGGGGGGGAGGGGGGTATTGATATAGGCTATGTGACTTAGATACATGATTTAACTGATTTCTTCATAAGTCATGAAACATAGCTACACATGATTGGTGTGTAATAACAACCACAGTAAATCAAAAACAAACCATCATGACAATCAAAACAAGAGCCAGTAAATCAAAAGAATATATTTGGTCCATCCCCCTAAACTATCCAAAAACTCGTCTATATCGTCATTTTTATATCAGGTTGGGTTAATCCCATTGGTGTACCACCTTTTCAGATTATCAACCGATTTAGAGGCATCAGGACATAAATCACATATAAAAATAAGTTCTGAATCCAATACTCTCACCCATTACTGGCTTGTATCGGGACATTTCTCCTCCACATAAAATTAGAGAAAAACTTTCAGTGACTGAAACTCTCTCTACACAGGAAACCACTGGTGTACTGGTCCCCGCTGTGTCTCCTACCTACTCTGGCTGACTGTCTAACCAATGTCACGTATGATTTTGGTTTGCACGTAGCTGAAAGTACATTCACATATGCTGCCTGACAGATGTCACGTACATCATTCTCAGAAACTGTTTAAATGTGAGTATAGTGACATTGTCATCTCTCATGGCTCTTGTGCTGCTGCCTGCAGCAAAAGCTGTGATATCTCAGGAAGTGGGATATCTGTCAAAACAAGATAGGCCTACATGCTAGCCTACTATCAGCGTAAGCTACGTCGTGACTCACAGTAGCTGTAACGAAAAGTGGATTCTCTGTTGGGATAGTGATGACAGACAAACCGAGAGGGATAAATGACAGCAGCAAGGTTATCTACTACTAATCGTGTATTCTTTGTTCATAGTCTAACATATTGTAACAAACTGGAATGTTTGTCTCAGAATGGTTTTTATTGGTTTAACACACCAAAAACACACGAACACATAATGCCGGGCCAGACCCGGCCCTTATGCCCCAGCACTGAACATCTGCCCCAGGCTGCATGCAAACACACACTAGCCAAACCAGACCCGGCCCTTATGCCCCAGCACTGAACATGTGCCCTAGGCTGCATGCAAACACACACTAGCCAGACCCGGCCCTTATGCCCCAGCACTGAACATCTGCCCTAGGCTGCATGCAAACACACACTAGCCAGACCCGGCCCTTATGCCCCAGCACTGAACATCTGCCCCAGGATGCATGCAAACACACACTAGCCAGACCCGGCCCTTATGCCCCAGCACTGAACATCTGCCCTAGGCTGCATGCAAACACACACTAGCCAAACCAGACCCGGCCCTTATGCCCCAGCACTGAACATCTGCCCCAGGCTGCATGCAAACACACACTAGCCAAACCAGACCCGGCCCTTATGCCCCAGCACTGAACATGTGCCCTAGGCTGCATGCAAACACACACTAGCCAGACCCGGCCCTTATGCCCCAGCACTGAACATCTGCCCTAGGCTGCATGCAAACACACACTAGCCAGACCCGGCCCTTATGCCCCAGCACTGAACATCTGCCCCAGGCTGCATGCAAACACACACTAGCCCGACCCGGCCCTTATGCCCCAGCACTGAACATCTGCCCTAGGCTGCATGCAAACACACACTAGCCAAACCTGGCTCTTAACACTCCAACTCACTGTAGAACATAAACACGACAGACATGATATACCTGCGTTTTTCGGATGCCCATGCGCTGGCAAACCTCAGCGAACACCTCTGCCTCGAAATTCCGCCCTTGGCCGCTGTGGAGCTCTTCCGGTGCCCCGAACCGGCAGAACATCTCAGTGACCAGTCTGTCTGCTGTCGTCTGGGCGCTCTGATCTGGCACTGCATATGCCTCAGGCCACTTAGTGAAATAGTCCATGGCTACGAGTACGTAGCGATTTCCCCGCTCTGTGACTGGCAGTGGGCCCATGACATAGACGGCTACCCGCTCCATGGGAGCCCCGACTGCGTATTGCTGCAGCGGAGCGTGCAAGCGTCGTGTGGGGCCCTTCTTTGCTGTGCAGGCGTCACAGCAGTGAACATGCAGTTCAACGTCCTGCCTGCATCCCGGCCAATAAAAGTGGCTTCTCAGCCGACGAAGAGTCTTTGCAATGCCGAAATGAGCCGGACCCCACTGAACCATGTATATGTTCCAGTAAACAGGCTCGTAATCCAGCAGGAACCAGCAACTGGAAAATGTCAGATTGTCTATCGGGAGCTTGCCAGTGTCTATAAAGCAGTCCTTGACGTGCTACTATTCCCGGCCACTGTGAATAAATCGCCTTGGTCTCTGGATCGAGTGCTGATACGTCAGTCCATGGCGGTCGCTGACCGGCTTCGATCCATGACCACACTCGGCTGAGTATGGCGTCCTCCGATTGTGCCTTCCAGATCTCCTCTCTTGACATCACGTCCACCGGCGCCTGTGCGTCCATGGCCCCGGCTGCCACTCTGCAGTGCTGCGTTGTAGCGTTGGGCTGTGGTGGGCTGTCTCCGGTCTCTTGATCGCTGTAGCTGACAGTGGAAGGCGGCGAGACGACCTCGGGGTGCTGCTGGCGAGCGTTGACTCTCTCACTGGCGTGAAGCTGGCGAGTGGTGGCTCTCTTGTTGGTGCGGCGCTGGCGAGCGGTGAGTCTCTCGCTGGCGTGCTGTTGGCGAGCGTTGACTCTCTCGCTGGCGCGACGCTGGCGAGCGGTGAGTCTCTCGCTGGCTTGCTGCTGGCGAGCGTTGAAAGCAGCAGCTCTCTCTCTCTCTGCCAGTGGTGATGCAGCCTGCAGCCGACGAGCGGGCTCTGGTTGAGCCGTGGCCAGGCTCCTCTCCTCCCTCCGGTGGCAGTGTTGGCACTGGTCTGCTGCACACGGACGCCTGGACAGGGCGTCCGCGTTGCCGTGAAGGCGACCCGCCCGGTGTCGAATCTCCATGTCGTAGTCTCGGAGCGCCTTCAGCCAGCGAGCCAGCTGGCCCTCTGGTTCTTTGAAGTTCAGCAGCCAGGTGAGTGACGCGTGGTCCGTTCTCAGCAGGAACCGTTCGGAAATGGCGCACTGCCACCACCACAGCCAACAGTTCTCTGGCACCAGTGAAGTCTGTTGCATGACACAGGATATCGTCCAGGTAAACCACGCAGCATGTTCGTGGAATGCCAGCCAGGACACGCTCCATCAGCCGCTCGAAGTTCTAGCGTGCAGTCCACATAGAGTCCTCTTGTTTGGCAAAGCCGGCCCAGCCGTATGCAGTCCATAGCCAGGGAGGTAGTGAAACTCCCTCCCGCCGTGCCACCTCCTTCTAGTTTGACTGGGGCGTGAGCCTGAGGGATGCCGGGGCTGGGCAGTACCTCGCGATGTGTCCCGGCTCGCCACACCGGTAGCATCAGTCTTCGCTGGCCGGCCTCTTCCACTCGCGTGGGCGGCGTTGTGGTGGTTGTGCTGTGGTCTGTCGCGTCGTCTCCAACTCCTCCCCGTCTTCCTCCATCGATGTCTGGCGTACACAATGCCTCGACTCCGTTGTGCGGAAGATGTTTTCCACCCGTTCGGCCTCCACGAGCCCCGCGGACAGCGAGCAGTGGGCACTCAGGCGAAGGTGTTCTCTCAGGTGGATGCCTCGCACAAACGCTTCCAGTGCCATCACTTCATGTAGACTCTGGCTGTACGTTGGGTAGCCCCGCCGGGCATTGTACAATTGTTTACAGTTTCATATTGTTGAACTTGGCCTGCACGATACAGTTTATCCATATCGCACCGCATTATGATGTCATGTCAGTGACCAAAAGTGTTGGGAGTAACGAGGTACAAAAGTAATGTAATTACTGTAATATATTGCTTTTTGCTGTAACGTGGTAAGGCATTACAAAAAAACAATTGGGTAATATTTTACTCAGTACAAACTTCAGTAACGCGCATTACAATGCATTTTAACCTGAAATTAAGTGGTGTTAGGTTTTGATCACTTAAGACTTAGGACTTAGGTCGCAAAAACAGTGACTTCAGACTTGACTTGCAACTCCACTCAAAAGACTTCAGACTTGACTCGGACTCGAGCTTCGAGACTCCTGAACAAGCTGTATTTCATGCAATTATTGCTTTTTTAATGTAAATGTATTAATGTATTTCTATTTTATTTTACTGCTACATATACTTTGTGAAAAGTATAACGAGCGGCATGGCCCCTTTGCCATAATGTGCAATGTAACGCATGCGCTATGTGCGCACACTCACAGATATAAATGCATTGACCATGGCGACAAGAAGTCCTCCCGGAGTTGTGCCTTTTATTATTACTTTCGGTTACAAAAACTTTGTGCACAGAGGAAATAAGCGAACAGCTACATGCAAGGTGTGTGGCACCAGGATAAATTATGCCTATTCAACAACGTCTGATTTCATCAGGCATCTTCAAACGCACCCAGATAGGTCAGTCACTTAGGCTTAGCATATATCGTCACAGGTGACAAGCTAACCATTGCAAAGTATTGTTCTAATGCTGGGAACAGGCAGGGATGGGCAAAAATACATCAGAATGTATTTCAAAATAAAATACCTAATACCCTCATTTTTAATGTATCAAAATAAACTACAAAATACAGTAACCATATTATGTATCAAAATAAAATACTGTATTTTTCTATTTAGAAAATACTCAAAATACTTTTTTCAAGGAAGTATGGAAGTACTGCAAAAAAACTTTTTAATATCCCAAACATTTAGCCTATTAAAACTATATAGTAAAAAACAATACAATTTGGCCCGTCATACCAAATAGTATACCATATGCAAGTCCATGTAGTGTGATCAGAAGAATAATTCAAGAATTTACAATTACATTTAGTCATCTAGCTGATGCTTATCCAAAAACGACTGACAGAGCTTTCAATTAACCACATTATAATTAATAGGCCAAAATCATAATTGTATATCTGTGCCGAATTTCGTAATTCAAGTCCAGTGCAGAACTGAATAAGAAAATCATAAGCCTATGTATCTTGAAGTTCCAGTATGTGAAAAACTTGATATGCCTTAATATCTCCAACCTCAAGTATGCAGCTAATAAGGAAATATAATTGTTATTTAATTAAACAAGGTGAACTTGTCCCCACTGTAGAATGCCGAAAAGGATGCTACAAGGAAGGGAATTCAAACACACTCAACACCTTACCATCTATTGATGTCATTGTGGTTCATTGAGATATCTGACATTTTTTCTGTTAAAGATTGGCATGGAAACAACAGGACATTGTTGCCTTTGTCGGTGTCCTTATGTGAACTTGCACAGGTAAACTTGCTCATCTTTACTTGCGTACGACTTCACACCAGTGCTTCAGACCAGAGCTGATGCTTCAACAACAGCCGTTGAATTGTGTGCATGTGTGCGTGTACATGTTTATGTTTATGTGTGTGTGTGGGTGTGTGTGCATGCATGTGCTTGTGTGTTTGCCTGTTTATGTGCCTGTGTGTGTGCATGTGCATGCATGCGTATATATGTCTACTGTGTGAGTATGTGTCATACGTAGGATTACTGTGAATGTATGTGTGTGCGTGTGTATTTGTTTATGCACATGTGTGCATATGGAATGGGTTTACATGACCCCTGGAGGCAAACATACTCAAAAAATTGGTCATCCTAGGCCCTACGGTTCTCAAGATATTCACAGAAAACTGTGTCTGCCCTACCCTCCTTTCGGGGGGTCCAGTCCAGCGGGGGGGCTACAGATCAAAACAAAAAACGATGGTTTCATGCTATCCATGTGGGGTTACATGCCCACCAAGTTTCGTGTACCCCGGTCTTTCAGTGTCCCGGGAATCCTTGTTGGTGTACGGTCACTAAATGTACACATAAATTATTTTATTGTAAGGCCCCCCATTAACGAAAGTCCACGAAACTTGGCATGCATTCGGAGGGTGTCATAATGATCCTGCACTTTCAATTTCGTGCAGTTTTGACCATGTCAGCCAGAGATATTGTGATGAAAACACCTAATGTTTTGCTTTTTATTTTTTAACTAGGAGGCCCTACGGTTCTCGAGATATTCACAGAAAACTGTCTCCGGCCACTTACAGGCCAGTTGGTGTACAGTAACATAAACTAGAAAAGCATTTCCTGAAGGAAATACAGTGCATGAAAATGCAAAAAATATGATGTAAAATATCATACAGAGTAAAAACTAACTATATTGGTTGCTAGGTAGATGAGGTTTAATATAGTTGGAATGACTGAACAGTTAAATAGGTGGATAGTTTATATAGTTAAATGATTTGCTTGATAGATAAGGTTTAATATAGTTGGAATGATTGAACGGTTAAATAGGTGGATAATTTAAATGGTTAAATTATTCAGGTAGATAATTGACGATAACTGACAGTTGGAATGGCTCTAATGTTTGCTAGTAGTTATGCTAACTATGTTATCAAAGATAATAATGTTAACCAAGTTACTTAACTTAGTTAACTTAGCTAATGTTTTCATTTTTTGTAGTTATGCTAACTATGTTAACCATGTGACTTAGCTAACCTAGCTAATCATTTTTAGTAGGTATGCTAACTAGCATCTTAGCTAACTTAGCTAATCATTTTTAGTAGGTATGCTAACTATGCTAACTAGCATGCTAACATGCTAGCATGCTAACTATGCTAACCATATGACTTAGCTAACTTAGCTAATCATTTTTAACAGTTTTGCTAAAAAATTTAAATATCATGCTAACATGTTAACTATGCTAACCATGTTACTTAGCTAACTTAGCTAATCATTTTTAACAGTTATGGTAACTATGCTAATTAGCATGCTAACATATTAGCATGCTAACTATGCTAACCATGTTACTTAGCTAAGTTAGCTAATATTTTTAGCAATTTTTCTAAAAATGCTAACTAGCATGCTAACATGCTAGAATGCTAACTATGCTAACCATGTTACTTAGCTAATACATTTTAACAGTTATGCTAACTATGTGAATTAACATGCTAACATATTAGCATGCTAACTATGCTAACCATGTTACTTAGCTAACTTAGCTAATCATTTTTAGCATTTTTGCTAAAAATGCTAACTAGCATGTTAGCATGCTAACTATGCTAACCATGTTACTTAGCTAACTTAGCTAACTAGCTACAGTGGGTAGGAGTCATAGTTGATGACAAGGAACAGTTACAAGGGCTGAACAGTTAAAAAGTTCAGTAGTTTAAAGGAATACGCCACCCCTAGGTGAAATTGGGTCTCTCCCCGCAGTCCCTAGAGTTGGATGAGTGAGCCAAAGCGTTTTATAGCCGACCCAGCCATTGTCCTAATCTAGAAACGGCCCGTTAGCTTTAGTTTAGCGTAGTCGCTGTAATCCGGCGCTGCCAGCTAGCATGTCGTTGCAAAAGTGAATCAAATAACTCAAGATTTTTTATAATTATTTATCGTAACCTGTACATTCACATCGAGTACAAATATCAATGCAAATTAACACGAAGGGATTTGCTAGACCAATTTAGATTTGGAACTATTTTCAGGCATAGCACCGGCAAAGCACCGCTGCCAGGCGCAAAGACATCATGCAGCATCTGAAAACCCTCAACTTCACGCAATACATGCCACGCATGTCAGATGAAAGAGGAGACTCAGAGCTATCATTTGATACCAAGTACATCCTTCTGGGTTATAAAACAGACGAAGTGACAGCAAAATAATAACTTCATATAGCTGGACTTACCCCACGTTTTTGTCTGTTCTTGTGGCAAAGCATGTTTATAATCCAATGCTATCATGTGTTTCTCTATGGCAAAGCATGTTCATATTCCGGTTTTGAGATCCTAGCAAATTCCTGCATGGCATCCAATTCAAGGCTCACATTGCATCCCAATTTGTTCAACAAATAAACACCTTTTTTGCCTTTACTTTGTTCATGGCAATGCAGTAAAAAGTTGAGAATTATTATGACAGCATACACACAGGCACGCAGGCTAACACATAACCTCGGGTCAAGCCAGGTCAGATCAGTTCGTGTCACAGATATGGAGCTCAGAAAGGTCACTATAAAAAATGGCATTTATTTCCGTAAATCACACAGCAAATATTTCTGTAAATTGCTCAGCCCCAGAGTATCCCTCCAACATGGCAATTATATTGCCCGATTCAGGACAGTCTGCCCTACAACCACATGAAATGCATGTAGAGCTGTGAGCTTGCTATGGTGAGATACATGTCAAAATCTAAGAATTTTTATAATACACTTTTTATATTTTAATTCTTTAAAAATCAAAATAAAATCAATGCTAGTATTAATACATGAAATTATGGCAGATCTGAATAGCCTAGACTCTCCTGAAAAAAAACAATATATAATATATGTGTGTGGCACTTACAATGACCAGAATAAATCCTTATGAATAAAGGTAGTGAAAATGCCCTAAAAACAGCTTAGGGTTCTAAGGGTTAACGGCTCTATTGTGATGTCATCAGCCCATGTTAAAGCAACACCAAAGAACTTTTCATCTGTCGCACGCACTATTTGTTTATCCAGCACCGGCTTTGCAAATAACAATGTCCACAGACAAGGTAGAATAAGTTGCATGATTTTATGAAAGTACGATGTATTGCGACATCAGATGCAAGTGAAATTTGTAGTTTCTCATGTCTCATTCCATCGAACTACAGATCCGCTACCCGATGCAGCAAACTTACATAGTGCGGTAATAGCCGATAGAGGGCCGCGAAGCGAATGCAGAAAGTGCCGTTCACCCTGTTACGAGTTGATGAACCACTGAAACGATTTTGGAAACATTATTTTAAGGTACAAAAAACTCTTTGGTGTTGCTTTAAGTCAATGGGGAAATTTTGATAGTTTTTAATTAATAGTTTAAAAAGTATAAAAGTATAAAAGTTGAAAAATACATTGCCCGGGTGTCCTAAGTAAGACCTACGTAACATAGTTTGAATGAAGTTTCTACGTTAAACGGTTGAAGCTGCATTAAATGCGTTAGAAGAAGAACTAGAAAAGCATTTCCTGAAGGAAATATAGTGCATGAAAATGCAAAAAATATGATGTAAAATATCATACAGAGTAAAAACAAACTAGATTGGTTGCTAGGTAGATGAGGTTTAATATAGTTGGAGTGACTGAACAGTTAAATAGGTGGATAGTTTATATGGTTAAATGATTTGCTTGGTAGATAAGGTTTAATATAGTTGGAATGATTGAACGGTTAAATAGGTGGATAATACTTAACTTAGTTAACTTAGCTAATGTTTTCATTTTTAGTAGTTATGCTAACTAGCATGTTAGCAATGCTAACATGCTAACTATGTTAACCATGTGACTTAGCTAACCTAGCTAATCATTTTTAGCAGTTTTGCTAACTATGCTAACTAACATGCTAGCATGCTAACCATTTTACTTAGCTAACTTAGCTAATCATTTTTAACAGTTTTGCTAAAAATGTTAACTATGCTAACCATGTGACTTAGCTAACTTAGCTAATAATTTTTAGCAGTTTTGCTAAAAATGCTAATTAGCATACTAACATGCTAGCATGCTAACTATGCTAACCATGTGACTTAGCTAACTTAGCTAATCATTTTTAGCAGTTTTGCTAAAATGCTAACTAGCATGCTAACATGCTAGCATGCTAATTATGCTAACCATGTGACTTAGCTAACTTAGCTAATCGTTTTTAGCAGTTTTGATAAAAATGATAACTAGCATGCTAACATGCTAGCATGCTAACTATGCTAACCATGCTAACAAGCTACAGTGGGTAGGAGTCATAGTTGATGACAAGTAACAGTTACAATGGCTGAACAGTTAAAAAGTTCAGTAGTTTAAAGGGTTAAATTGTTTAACAGTGAAATATTGTAGTGAGGACTTTTATTTTGAAACAGTTTTTGGCAGAGGAAGCAGTTGGACAGGATGTGTAGTCTTAATAGGGCCAGTTTGTATGCTTAAAGCCTGAGACTGGCAGTTGATGCAGCTGGCCCGAACACCTGCCATAGGATTCTAATTGCTTAACGGCAGTCTTAATAGAGCCATATTGTATGCTTCATATGGTTAAATTATTTGCTTGGTAGATAAGGTTTAATATAGTTGGAATGACTGAACAGTTAAATAGGTTGATAATTGAAATGGTTAAATTATTTAGGCAGATAGTTGACGATAACTAAAAGTTAGAATGGCTCCAATGTTTGCTAGCAGTTATGCTAACTATGTTAACAAAGATAATAATGTTAACCAAGTTACTATGCTAACTAGCATGCTAACAATGTTAAAATGTTAACTATGCTAACCATATGACTTATCTAACTTCACTAATCATTTTTAACAGTTATGCTAACTATGCTAACATGTTAGCATGCTAACTGTGCTAACCATGTGACTTAGCTAACTTAGCTAATCATTTTTAACAGTTATGCTAACAATGCTAACTAGCATGCTAACATGCTAACTATTTTAACCATGTGACTTAGCTAACTTAGCTAATCATTTTTAGCAGTTATGCTAACTATGCTAACATGCTAACTATGCTAACCATGTGACTTAGCTAATCATTTTTAGCAGTTTTGTTAAAAATTTTAACTAGCATGCTAACTATGCTAACCATGCTAACTAGCTACAGTGGGTAGGAGTCATAGTTGATGACAAGTAACAGTTACAATGGCTAAACAGTTAAAAAGTTCAGTAGTTTAAAGGGTTAAATTGTTTAACAGTGAAATATTGTAGTGAGGACTTTTATTTTGAAACAGTTTTTGGCAGAGGAAGCAGTTGAACAGGATGTGTAGTCTTAATAGGGCCAGTTTGTATGCTTAAAGCCTGAGACTGGCAGTTGAGATCCAGGTGGCCCGAACACCTGCCATAGGATTCAAATGGTTAAATTATTTGCTAGGTAGATGAGGTTTAATATAGTTGGAATGACAACTACGTAGATGAGGTTTAATATAGTTGGAATGACTGAACTAGGTAGATGAGGTTTAATATAGTTGGAATGACTGAACGGTTAAATAGGTGGATAGTGTAAAAGGTTAAATTATTTGCTAGGTAGATGAGGTTTAATATAGTTGGAATGACTGAACTAGGTAGATGAGGTTTAATATAGTTGGACTGACTGAACAGTCAAATAGGTGGATAGTGTAAAATGTTAGCTTGAGAAACTGATAGGGTGCAGGTGGCCTGGCCACCTGGCCTAGGATTCTAATTGCTTAACGGCAGTCTTAATAGAGCCATATTGTATGCTTAAAGCCTGAGACAGAGTATATAGTTTAAAAGTTAAATGTAGATAGTGTAATGGATGTTGATAGACAGACAGTTGAATGGATGTTGATAGGCAGATTGTTTAATGGATGTTGATGGATAGTTTAATGGGTGGATGAGTCAATGGTTTGAAGAGGATGAATGGATAGAAAGTTGGATGAAATGTGTCTTATATCCTTGTAGAATGGAGAGACACAGAGAGAGTTGGTCTAGTTCAGTAGAAAGCAGTTGATACAGGTGAAATCAGTTGGACTGATTCTTTGATGGGGCCTAGATGAGCAGCTGGAAGATGATACAGGTGCAAATCAAGTTAATTAGTCCATTGTGATGTCATCAGCCCATGTTAAGTCTATGGGGAAATTTTGAGTAGTTTTTAATTAATAGTTTAAAAAGTATAAAAGTTACAAAGATGAAGTGACAAAGCCCACATGTCCTAAGTAAGACCTACGCAACGCAGTTTGAATAAAGTTTCTACGTTAAACGGTTGAAGCTGCAATAACTGCGTTAGAAGAAGAAGAAGAAGAAGAAGAAGAAGCCTAGGAAGAACAGTACAGTGCATTTTCATGCACTGTAACTAGAAAATGTAATTCCAGGGAATTACGAGTGCATGAAAATGCAAAAATGGCTGCTGAATGAAATATTGTTGAATATTGTCTAAAATATAATCTAAGTAAAAAGATGGAGGTCAGATAGAGAAAAAAGCTGGCGGGGAGCCATAATTGATGACAGCTTACAGTTGGAATGGCCGAACAGTTAAATAGTTGAGTAGTTTAAATAGTTACATTATTTTATAGCAAATTATTGTATTGATAGTCCAGTGGACAGAAAGGTGAACCCGGAAATGTTGAGTACACCAAAGTTTTATGATGGAAATATATAGTATGGGTTCCCAGCATGCAGAAACTGCCGGATGCTAATTTGCATATGTTGGGCAATTTGTGTAATAGCGCTAATTAGCGTAAATTAGCATAATCACCTATATTGATCATATTATAAAAGCTGCTTGGCCAAAATGGACCATGTTAGTATGTTTTTAGGGGTTACTGGAGATGCTGAGTCCATATCTGACATTTTCAAGATTCAAAATCACTATTTAAACTTGGTTTGGTCAAGTTTTTACTTTGATTTTGAGTTTTTGGGGGCGATTTAGAGGGATTTTTGGAGGATAAAAATGTTCAGTGTTTAGGAATAATTTGGATCCTCAAGTTATTTCTGAATTCCACCATCATTTTGGAAATAGCTATTCACTGGCCCTCTGCTGTGACTCACAATTGAGTAACAAAGGGAAGAACTAGCCTCTACTACTCCTCTCTGTCCTCATCCGTTGTCCTGTCGCCATCTTCTCCAGACTCTTCATCCCTGTCCTTCTGCTGTTTTTGCTGTGTTAATATTTGGCCACATGTAACATCACTGCCTTTGCAGAAACAATAATTAGTACAGGGCAGGCCTGCAGCTGCACAGCTGCACTTTCCAGATACATGTATACACAGTTTTAACCCAGCTTTGCAGTTAAAGCTGAAAACATCTAACAAATCAGGAGGAGCAACAGGACTTGAATCGAGGGTGGGCAAGTTCCTCTCCTTTCTTCATACCTGTCTTCTAACTCCCTCCAAACGTGGTGATATCCACAGCCGGTTGATCAGGACGGTCTGCTGCTTTCCAAAGCAGCACCTGTAGATGGGCACGTTTTCCATGGAGGAGCAATTTGCGTTTGTAGGAGACAGTGTCTTCAGTGCTGGAGGAGCCGGGAGTGGGAGACCTCACCGCCAGGGATGAATTACTGCACGGGCCTACCGGGCCCGGCCCAGGGGCCCAAGGGGTCAGGGGGCCCTGAAGCCCAAGCCTTTGCATGAAATCATTGCCTCAATATCAACACATCAGGATGTAGGCTATGAACCTGATTGAATTTAGTATTGGCCATCCCCAAAATGCACCAGAATACAGGAAATCACATCAAACAAATTAAAACATTTCTGAGGAAGGACCCCCAAACCCCCCTTCCATGCGACAATTAATGGGGGGCCCTTAATACATCTGGGCCCAGGGGCCCGAAAGTTCATAATCCGTCCATTCTCACCGCTAGGTGGAGGCCCAAGCAAAAGGATCCGAAGAGAGCCCTTGTAAGGGGTACTAAAAAGCTTACAGAGACTTTCAGTAGAAGCCGCGGGAGGAGACCAGCCGTCGCCTGGGCCTGGCTACGGGAGGAGTGCTTGCCTGAAGAGGGTCTCGATGCAGTGGCCACTGTGGAGAAAGACTTCACGTGACCGGGAGAGCGGTCTGAGGAAGCGGCCTTGGAAGATGAGGTGGTGACGCCGGCCTGGGTGCTGACTTCACCGTGAGAAGACCTGGAGCCCCTGCCCCCGCCGGACAGCTTTAGGCTGGAGTTGGCGGTGGCCCTGGCTGCGGAGCAGAGCAGAGGTGGAGCGGCAAGGGGGTGGTGCCTTGAGGACAGACGGTTGGCGGAGCCTGTTCGAGTTGGCCTGTTCGCCGGTGCTCTTTAGAAGAATAAGGGGGGAAAAAAGTTTGTTGTGTGAAATCCGATGGCACGAGCCAGAGAGAAGGTCTAGGCCTTGGCGCAATCATGGCGGTGTGGAGTGGCCGGAACAGCGGAGGACAGCTCTGCGACAGGGCAGCAGAGGAGGGACGCCAACATCGGTAGCTGTAGCCTGATTGCGCAGCGTGGTACGGCTGCGATGGAACTGACTGGCGAGATGACAGAGTGGAGCATCGGAGGTGTAGTGCCAGTTACGGTGCTCAGCGCCAGGGAGTCTGTGGCAGTGGAGGCTAGGCCCCGCCAGGTGTTGGAGGAACGTTGCGGTGGTGCACACTGCGAAAGTGCGACCTGAGGGCGTTCTCTGAAGGGAGCTGGGGACGAGAGGCGACAGAACAGGTGACTGCTAGCATGCCCCGCATTGGGCCGCTGGTGGTTGTGGTTCCCCAGGGTGAGTAGGGCTCTTGCGGTGTGTGCACCCCACCAGCTGTGTGGCAGTGCCAGAGACTAATTGCTGGACTAAATGTGGGAACGCCCGCGCCAAGAATGGCAATGGCTTGTTGGGGGAGCTGTGCAACGCCAGCGTGCTGGACTGTGCTTGAGATTCCCACGATGTTTCGCGCTGGGGATTCTGGGAGAACTGAATGATCATCTCAATACTATGCTAACCATGTGACTTAGCTAACCTAGCTAATCATTTTTAGTAGTTATGCTAACTATGTTAACTAGCATGTTAACATGCTAACAATGTTACTTAGCTAACGTAGCTAATCATTATTAGCAGTTATGTTAATTATGCTAACTAGCATGCTAACAATGCTAACTATGCTAACCATGTGACTTAGCTAACCTAGCTAATCATTTTAAGTAGTTATGCTAACTAGCATGTTAGCAATGCTAACATGTTAACCATGTTAACCATGTGACTTAGCTAACCTAGCTAATCATTTTTATCAGTTATGCTAACTATGCTAACTAGCATGCTAACATGCTCACTATGCTAACCATGTTACTTAGCTAACTTAGCTAGCAGTTTTGCAGTTTGGCAAAAAATGCTAACAATATTAGCAATGCTAGCAATGTTAGCTATGCTAACCATGCTAACTAGCTACAGTGGGTAAGAGTCATAGTTGATGACAAGTAACAGTTACAATGGCTGAACAGTTAAAAAGTTCAGTAGTTTAAAGGGTTAAATTGTTTAACAGTGAAATATTGTAGTGAGGACTTTTATTTTGAAACAGTTTTTGGGAGAGGAAGCAGTTGAACAGGATGTGTAGTCTTAATAGAGCCAGTTTGTATGCTTAAAGCCTGAGACTGGCAGTTGATCCAGGTGGCCTGACCACCTGGCATAGGATTCTAATTGCTTAACGGCTCTATTGTGATGTCATCAGCCCATGTTAAGTCTATGGGGAAATTTTGAACAGTTTTTAATTAATAGTTTAAAAAGTATAAAAGTTACAAAGCTGAAAAATACATAGCACTCTTGTCCTAAGTAAGACCTACTTAACATAGTTTGAATGAAGTTTCTACATTAAACGGTTGAAGCTGCATTAAATGCGTTAGAAGAAGAAGAAGAAGAAGCCTAGGAAGAACAGTACAGTGCATTTTCATGCACTGTAAAAAGCCTTGGAATAACAGTACAGTGCATTTTCATGCACTTTAATAAGAAGAAAAAGATTTGGAAGAACAGTATAGTGCATTTTCATGCACTATAATTAGAATCAGAAGAAGCCTAGGAAGAACAGTACAGTGCACTGTACTGTAATAAGAAAAGTTCGAATAACAGTACAGTGCATTTTCATGCACTGTAATAAGAAGCCTAGGAAGAACAGTACAGTGCATTTTCATGCACTGTAAAAAGATTTGGAAGAACAGTACAGTGC
Organism: Alosa pseudoharengus; assembly: GCF_046254945.1. Taxonomy (NCBI): domain Eukaryota; kingdom Metazoa; phylum Chordata; class Actinopteri; order Clupeiformes; family Clupeidae; genus Alosa; species Alosa pseudoharengus. The sequence goes on from NW_027468657.1 coordinate 24,441,554, forward strand.
ATTTTCATGCTCTGTAATAATAATAAGAAGCCTAGGAAGAATAAAACATAAGAAGAACAATAAGTGTGCTGCTTTGCAAGCACACTTAATGATAGTCTTGCACACTGTAACAGTGACTTTAGCATTGCTCACGGCGGGTTAAATGATTGCAAAAGACTTGTTGAGGTGAGTTTAACAAGTGTAATTTAATTTGCATATTACTCAGGTCTTTACTAGATGGCTAGTTGCCAAGGCTACATGAAAACTATACCAAAATCTACATATTTTACAGTCACAATTTCTATCAACAGGCCTTTCTTATTTGGTGTACTGACTAGACAATATTGAACAAATATCTGAATTTCAGTATCTAAGTAGGTTAGGTTGGGATGTCTGCTATACATTGTTGACATTAATGTTAAAATGCACTTCCAGTATAGTGAGTATTGGCAAAACCGGTTATCATTTTTATGTTGAGGCGGTGGGGGTGTTGTCGGCCGCTGCTGAAAGTAACTAATAAAGCAACTTGTAATCTAACTAAGTTACTTTTAAAATCAAGTAATCAGTAAAGTAACTAAGTTACTTTTTAAGGGAGTAGTCAGTAATCAGTGGGCAATTCCATGCAAAGGTCATCCTTACCATGGAAAAAAAAAGTTGTGCATACGCAAATAGAACTGTTGTTAAAATCTTCATTTAGGTCTATATTTTATTGTTTGTAACTGATCTGATTGAATTTGATGGAGAATGACACTCTTTTTACATCATAAATATGGTGTGCAACCATACAGAAACAACATATTTCACATGGTAATATTATACATATTTCAAAAGTGATCAAAACCACAGGGAGGCCTTGCCTAACCATTAGCAAAACAAACATAATATTAAAATACCTCCAGTGATTAGCCTAGCCATAGCCTATTTTCAAGTGGACTAATAACGAAAATCTGAGCGATTATCTTCCTGTAACTGTCATACTAATGTTGTACAGTAACTGGATTATCGTGTTAGCTGGTGAAGATGGCTGACTTTGCAGCTGGAGTTAACATAGCAACCTCCTTCTGTTGCAGATCTGTTCAGCCTGCCGTTTACGTCTGCTTAACACAGTTTAATTTTAAATGTGACGCGATATGACAGCATTTGAAGTGTCAGGTCCTCTATACAGCTACCCACAGAGTAACATGAGTAAGGGCAGCAATAAACTAGAAAATATGACCGCCTCTCAGTCCTGCATATTTTCTTCGAAAAAATAAATCACGCTAGTCAATTTGTCTCCATCTCCTACTCCTGCAACTCATGTGCATGTAAATGTGTGCATATGTGAGTTTGCTTTTGTTTATAAGAGTGTGTGTGTGTGTGTGTGTGTGTCTGTGTGTCTGTGTGTGTGCATGTGCGTATATGCGTGCCTGTGTTTGTGTGTTTATGTGTGTGTGTGTGTGTGTGTGTGTTTGCATGCCCACATGCGTATGCGTGCCTGTGTGTGTGTGTTTATGTATCTGCATTCATGTGGGTGGGTGTTAGTGCATGTGTGTGTGTGTGTGTGTGTGTGTGTGTGTGTGCTTGCCTGTCTGTATGTGTTTATGTGTGTGTGTGTGCTTGCCTGTCTGTATGTGTGGGACTGTACGTGCGTGCGTGTGTGTGTGTGTGCGGATGTGCGTGTGTGTGCATGTGTGCACGTGCGCGTGCATGTACTTTATGTGTGCAAATCACAAATGAGTGGGTATGGGTTAGGTTCATGCGGGCTCTTGAGACTAACATACCATAAATATTTTGTCATCTTGGGTGCAACGGTTCAGGTAGGGCTAGTTATTTAGGGGAGTGGCCCAAGTTTCATGTTCCCTGGTGTTTCAGTAACCCGGGAATCACTGACCAAAATTGATGACAGTAAAAAGAAGAAATACATTTCTTTTTTATATTTTCAATGACTTCTTGTCCTGATTCTTCCTGTGGATCTTAGTGGGCACTGAGGAAGCAATAATTTCATCGCAAGTTTTTCATGATTACTATTTCAATTGTTTCACATAAAAATTCACTACTTAATTATGTGTTTTATGTAGTTTGTCGAGGACTGGTTCAGACACGTCACATCCATAACGTGAAACCGTCACATCCATAACGCCAGTTTTTCCTACATAATGCATTACGAAAATGACGCATAGTTTCAAAAACACACTTTTTGTGTTCATTCAAGTCTCCTTCATGGTACATATATCATAGTTTCGGCAGTTTCCTTCAAAATTCACAGAGTTTGTAGAAAACCTGTAATCTCTCACAAAAGTGTGTCCATTTCATGTCACATCCATAACGCTGATAAAATGCCTTGTTTTCTTAGGATGAAATTGATTATATGAAATTTGAGGATTTCTCAGTATTCAGAGGACAAAGGTTGCATTAAAAGTTATGCAAATGAATTCACTGATACTAATTTTGCCCCCACTCTAAGGCATTTTGTTTACCAATATGAGTCCAATTGTCACATCCATAACGCTGGAACTGCCCCAGTAATCAGATTACTTTTTCAAGGTAACTGTGGCAACACTGATAGTTGGCCATATGATGACATACTTAGGTTAATACTGTATTTCACCAGTTAGGGCACCAAAATGGCCAGCAGCGGCACTGTGTAGCCTATCTTGACAAGTTTTGGGTTACAATATACAGGTAGTGGGATCTCTGTTGATTTTAATGAGTAGGCCTAAGCCTAAAGTTACAGCATTTCTATCACAATTGACCAGACTTCGACCTTTTGTCTGATTTTAACAAAATACTGGCTATGATTGTTCCTTGTATTGCATCATGAGCCATCACTGCGCCTATTGCATTCTACTGCTGTTAACCTTAAGCCTAGCTCAGTCATTATGTTATACCACATTGCCCTCCATTAGAAGTGCAATGAGCTGCATTGAGCATAATAAACTGCATTTAGAATTCCAAATCCATATTTCTAGATATTTTGGTAAAAGTAACTTAAAAGTAATACAATAGCAGTGTAATGCCTTACAACTCAAAGACAGTAATATTATAATGTAACAAATTACTTTGAAATGACAGTAATAAGTACTTTACGATTTTGAAGTAACTTGCCCAACACTGGTGACCAATCGTCTTGCGGCAAACAAGTTTAGATAATGAAAGTTTTTTTTAAATGGATATACACAGATTTCTGAAGCATCAACAACATCCCTCCTACTGATTATGACAGAAAACGGCCTCGACTACAAGCCCAAAGTGAGTGAGCCCCAGAAACAATACAATTGAGGTTAATTTGGTGCGCAGTAGATTCATGTCACCTAAGTCGTTTTAGGCAAGTCCCTTCACTCGGCATCCATATTGCAACAGTTTTTGGGCACTCATCGGGCATCCCTTTCGGCAGAAATGCGCGTGCGCAAGGTTTCACGACACCAATCTTGCTCCAGTGGCAACATCTCAACACATGATTGGCACAATGACTTCACAATACACCACATGATTGGCTCAATGTATTCACAACACAACACATGATTGGCTCAATGTATTCACATGTCGACGTTTTGCCGCGGAAGGGGTATGATATGTGTAGACAACTCGTTACAAACTAACCCCATGCATTTCTATGGAGAATTTTTTGAGTGCTGTGTCTCCTCATTAGAAAGTCTCTGATGTCACTGAGGTACAGTGTCGAAATGATTAGGTTACTTCAGACACAAATTTGCACGTCACCTCTACCTTTTTCCCATTAGCTAATGAATCAAGTTCAGGATATAAAGTCAGATACAGTAGATAAGATAACTGGTTGTTATTGTAACAGTGACAATCTTGTCAGCTAGTTAATCTTAGGCTATACAAATATTAACCAATCACGGGAAACCGTGTTTGTAATGTAACCTGAAATAAAGTTTAATTTATCATAATTAGCCCACCAATAAAATACAATCTTGGGGACAAAGCCCTCACCCTTAGTGTTTATGATGCTACATGGCTTCACATATCAGACATAATACAGTCCTTAGAGAAACCATTATAAGGTGGTTCCATTCATTCTTAGATCACAGCAAGTTAATGAAATCAGCTCCTTTCGGGACTGGTGTGAGAGAAATCATCTCAAACTTAATACAGCTAAAACCAAGGAAATGGTCTTTGACCCAAAGAAAGTGGGATCCAACAACCCTGTAGTAATAGCCATAAAGTAGCGTCCTATAAGTACCTATTGGAATCCATATTGACAATCAACTAAAATGGAATGTGCAGGTAGTGGGTCTCAGTGCTTGGTTGGGCCAGAGACTACACTTCCTACACAGGTTGAGACTGTTAGTCCCCTTACAGTAAGACTGTGGTGTAAGTACCAACATTATATACTATTCTACAATGCTGTATTGGAAAGTTTAATCAGATATGGTATGGCTGCCTGGTTTGGCCCACTCACAGTACAGCTTAAATCTAAGGTGGAGAGATTAGTAAAAACAGCGATGAAGGTAATGAATAGAAGGGATTACCCATCCCTTCAATCCATTTTTGAAAAGGTCATGGTGCAGGCACATACAATTCTTCATGACCCAACTCATATTCTACATATAAATATGTATAAGTATAAGTATATATACTCTTTTGATCCTGTGAGAGAAATTTGGTCTCTGCATTTATCCTAATCCGTGAATTAGTAAAACACACTCAGCACGCAGTGAACACACAGTGAGGTGAAGCACACACACTAATCCCGGCGCAGTGAGCTGCCTGCAACAACAGCGGTGCTCGGGGAGCAGTAAGGGGTTAGGTGCCTTGCTCAAGGGCACTTCAGCCATGCCTACTGGTCGGGGTTCAAACCGGCAACCCTCCGGTTAAAAGTCCGAAGTGCTAACCAGTCCACGGCTGCCCCGTTTTTACCAGTCCTTCCTCCCTACGTTGGTGGATCTACTTCCCTTAACTACTTCCCCACTACTACTTAAACAAGGGAAAGAAGGAAACATACATTTTAGAAATCTATTTATCCTTTTTTTATAAACCAAGTGGCTCCACTACACGATTTATCTATTTATGCCTTCTTACAAATTTTAAGGGCTATTTTTCTCCCTGTATCAGGGTCATGTCCTGCTTGTATGTGATTGTTGTCCTGCTTGTATGTGATTGTTGTTCCCGGTGAAGGCACTTTACAGCCCAAGACAAATTTCCCCTTGAGGGACAACTTTATCTTAACTTATCAATAGACAAATCGTCTGTGATGCACTTTAGACACACACACACACACACATACACACGCACACGCTTACTTATTGAAATGTTCTGATTCTCTGATGTTATTAGTTATTATCACTGTTATTAGTGGCAATAGGAAAATGCATCTTGTTAAAGTGGTTGTACTGCCCCTTGTTTGCTCAATTTAACATTGTTGTATTTAGCATTTAAAATAAAGTTTTTGTACCAAATCAAAGAAGTGGGAAATCATTGGGATACAGTAAGGGTTTTGTACTGAAAATTACAGTAGGCCTAATGATAATGTTAGAGACTTGCGGTACAGCTACTGTTAAGAAGATACGGTAACTTACAGGCAACACTGTAGCCAGAGACATTACAGTAATGCAACTGTGTCTTTAGCGATAAGGGCACACCATACCGCTAAAGACACAGTTGCATTACTGTAACATGGCCACAGTGTTGCCTGTAAGTTACTGTAAAAAATACAACAAAATGTCGAACGGTGTAGGCCTACGCTCCGTTCTAAGATCTTTGATTCTATTTTTTTGACATGCACCTGTAGCCTATCTTTATCAATTAGCACAAGCCGTAGCCTAGGCTACCTCGGCATTGTGCGAGTCCAGATCAACTGCTTTAACCACTTCAGTAGTCAACAGGTAGAGGGAGGGAGGAGGGAGGAGGCGCGCAACTCTGTAGGCTAGTCAAAAGGAAGGTGTCATTGGTTTACTTACAACATGACATTTTGAAGACACTCTTGTCTGGACCTACTTTGTCGTTTTTTAACTTTGTTGTCAGTAGCCTAAATCAACTTATATATTTTTTTCAAACGAATGATGTTAATGGATCTTTGGAAGTTGGACATGGAAGTTTAGGCTGTATTTGGTTTATTTTGGCTCCTCGAATTAGCCCAGGAGTTTAATGCTAAAAGACATCTGAGTTTCATTACGCACGTGGAATGAGATGAGGCTCAACCATGGCACGTTGCTAATTGTTTTCTGTATGGGAAGTTTATTTGTGATCTCTTGGCACTCCACGCAAAGAGGTGAGTAGCCTATACCGATTCCCAAACGTTCTGACAGGAGATGAAAGAAACCGTGTTCTTTGTCGCAACATCCGATTCAGCTGGAGTCGCTGCCGAAACTTTGTTATAGGCTTGTTTTACTGTTTTCATTAAGCATGACTTGAATGAATTAAGCATCCCATTTTTGCAAGTCTTCTAATAGAACATAGTTTTAGGCTACATATAAAATGTTACTGTCTTGGCACAGGTGTATAGCGCGGGAATGATGCCAAAAACCTCCCATACACATCTGATCTCAGAGGATCCAACTGTCAGAATCACAAGCAGTAGCCTAGGCTAATTGTGGTTACAGTGGTCTGTGGGAAGAAGACGGCTAAAGGCTGTATATTATGATGTAGGCTATTAAACATAATACAAATTAGGTCATCCTTCTGTTGGGGTAAACAAAATATTATTTGTTTTAAGCATGTTGATGTGTCTGTTAGATTCATGTTCAGCCTGCAAAAGAGACAGTGTGATACAGTAGCCTACACAATTAAAGTTTGCCCATACTTTTTTTTCTGTAGGCATTGTCTGTTTTGTAGGTATTTGCCTTTTCTGAAGGTTACTTTTACTTTGTACAAGTTTAAGTAAGCCATCAAACAAATGTACTAATCTATAAACTATTCTCTACTTGTCCATAAACCCTCCTTTTATCTTTGTGTAGACCACACGTCAAGACAGGTGGACTTTGCCGGACTGTTTGAGCGACTGCAGCAAGCGGAGCACCGAGCAGCCGAGCTGACTACTGAGCTCACTTCAGTCCTGTCGCGTCTCCATAATGTCAACTCGAGCACCAACACTAACTCTAGCCATGCTAAGGGTGAGTACTTGTCTGCAGGGTGCTTGACTGTTCTGAGACCCAAAGCCGTAGGCTGCTAGCCTGGCGGGCCATCCTATATCATTGAAATGTATAGTCTGGAATCGAATCATTCACCTGCTTAATCCAAGGGGCGGGCAGAGAATTGTCTTTCAAACTGCCAAGGCATGCAATAGGCCAGCGCTACGACCATATCCGTATCCGGTCGGCAAAACGGCAAATGCATTCTTCTTCGAAAGGAATGACTTAAGTGCATTGTGTTGCTCTACTTTCAAAGAAAAGCACAAGTCCAACTCCTCCAAAGTTGACGCCAACGCCGATTCAAACAACCGCTCTTCGTTCGCCAAAGCCACCTTCCTTGTTGTTCACCGTCGCAGGATGTCGTTATCCTGTTAAGCCCGCCTTAAGACTCTCTAACGAAATAGAGCGCTGTGATTGGAGAACATCCACGGTGTTAAGCCAATAGAAATTCCTATGGTTCGATACTAGACGTACAGGCTGAGCAAATTAATTTGCCGCCGCTAGGGTGCGTCTAGATTTCTAGGCTAGTAGGCTGCGAAATAGGTTTAAATTCCAAAGTAGCTTGAGGTTTCAAGGGGAGTTGTTGGTTGTACGGTGGTTTCATTGCTTAAGGGGGCGAGCCTTTGGAACATTTGGAGCTTTCAGATAGAAAGAGTGTAATTGTAACTCCCCCCCCCCCCCCCTCCCCAATCGGTGACCCTTCCTAACCCCTTATCAATTAAAAAAAAAAACAGCTTTTCATCGTTCAAACCTTTTATGCTCTTTAAATCCATATTTGCTTTGCTTGACAAACATGCCTCTCATTGTTACATCTCTCCAATTCCATACAAATGCATACAGGTTGTTTTGCATCCTCTTAACTATTTTTCTTGCCACTCAACATTTTTCTTGTAGATAAGGAGATAAAAGAAGATGTGAATGCATCGAGCTGTGTTGCCATTAACGCCAACACCCTTTTTTATCTGCCACACCTGCAAGAACAAAAGAATGGCCTTGTGCCTAATGTGTTCTTGGGAAAGGGTCGTTCTGGAGGTCAGTGCAATTACAGCAACACCAACTGCAACAACAATATTAGCAATAACAATACTGATTATCATTTATGTTATTTCAAAACACCAGAATTATTTCCTCTCCAGTATAATATTACATACTAAGTAATTTATAGCTTTCTGTATCTGGCTTGACATTGCTCCACTATCTGAAACGGTGTGCTGTACTGTAAGTCAGATGTAGGGTGGTGCCTGTTCCTTATACTGAGGTCTGTGTAGAGATAGATAACCCTTACCCTAAACAGCAGATATGGAGAAAGTAGGACCTCCACACAAAGGTCGATGCTAAAGAAGACTACGTATTCAACTGAAAGACATCTGCCGAAAATGTGCAGACTATATATAAAACAGTCATTACATTACTCATATTCATTACATGATTTGTAAGTTATATACAATGATCCTATGACTTGGAGAGAGAGAGAGAGACAAACATGTATACATAGCTCTTACATTTGGCTAAAAGTATTTTGAAAGTGTTTGGTAATCCTATACAAATTGCTCGACACAGTCCTCTAACTGTGAGATCAGTGTATGTTCTCCAAAAAGCTGTCCTGGCTCTGTAGGCTAAAAGACGACCAAGCCAGCGACTTTAAACTATCCATTTCACCCAAGATCATGGACCGGAAATTTGATCAGTTGTTGAAGTCAAATGAAATCAAATCGTAACTGTCAGAATTGTGTGTCTTATCCTTAAACATCTCTCTCTCTCTCTCTCTCTCTCTCTCTCTCTCTCTCTCTCTCTTTCGTGTGTTGTGTTACAGTGTCACTGGTGTTGGGTATCCCAACAGTCCGCAGACGGAAACAGAGTTACCTGGTGAACACTGTAGCTTCTCTCCTCTATGACCTTTCACCCCAGCAGAAGGGTGACATGGTCATCATCGTTTTTGTGGCTGAGGTAACCAATGCCACATGCCTGCGGCAAAGGAATGCAGAATTTCAACATTTCACATCTGTTTCAGTCTCTTCATCACCTCTGAGTATTACATGTAGTGTGTGTGTGTGTGTCCCACAGTCAGACCAACAATTTGTCAGGGGTGTGGCTGATGAGATACAAAAAAAGTAAGTGTTTTGTGGTTTTGAATGTGTTATCAATGTACTGTTGACACCCTTATACAGCATGAAAAATCACTTACTTGTGTGGGTGCGACACAACACACAACGTGTGTGAGTAAGTGTGTTAGGAGTGTGCTTTATATGTATTTAACACCTGTTTAAATCTCTCAACAGTTTCCCAGAGGATGTCCATGCTGGGCTCGTGGAAGTGGTCTCCCCACCTGCCAGTTTCTATCCGGACTTCTCTGTGCTCAAGAGCACCTTTGGGGACTCCGTAGACAGAGTGAAGTAAGAAGCTGCTGCACTTACATTACATATAGCAAAAGTGAATTCAATGCGATTCCTTAACAGAATTTTTTATTATTTTTTTGGGGGTGGAGGATCTCACAATTCTGCCACTGGTAAATTTGGTCCTTTAACGCAAATTTATTTTTACATGATTTATTTACAACATTATTCTGTATTTTTTCTTTTGGAATACACCCCCCCCCCCCCATCAATAAGACATCATTGGTAGAGGTAATTAAGAGAAAGAAGAAAAAAGGTGTGTGTGTGTGTGTGTCAGGTAATGTCAGGTTTGTTTGTTTGTTTTGTTCCTAGGTGGAGAACTAAGCAGAATTTGGATTTCAGCTTTCTCATGATGTACGCACAGCCAAAGGGAACCTTTTATGTTCAGGTAAGGAAGCTGATTCAGTATCATCAATGATTAACCAAAGATTAGAGTCTCCCTATCTCCCTCATCAGCGCCACCCTATTTACATGTGGTCATCCCAGCACAATCCCAGTGCTTTTTATGCCTGTTATTGGTGGTCAAGCAGCGAAGCTGCGTAGACACTAGGGATGACAATGGTACAATATGCCCACATTTCGGTATGTATCACGGTTTGTGGTTTGTGTTTTTTATTATAAAAAAAAACCCCTCTGATATAAACAGTTACCTATATTTTGCCTATAGACAAAATATGGTAGTATGAGTGACTGACATGGCTTAGTTTTTAGCCTAACTATAGGGTACTGTAGTTTTCAACTGATTTGTTCAAACTGTAAGTGGAGAGAGCTGGGGCGCCCCTGTATCAATCTATTTTAAATTTCGCTCAGCTGAACTATGGGACCTATATTCAGAAAAATTATGAACTGTAGTCAATGGAGAAATAGAAATAATTCAGTTTCAAGTTTCATAGAATTTAAAAGTTGCGTTGCTCCCTAAATGTGCTTGCAGGGACATTACTGATATTTCTGTTAACTGTCTAGGCGTAGCCTATGACATGACGGAATCCTGAGTAACAAATGTGAATTCCCATGAAACGTGGGAAGAATGGGCCGAAGGAACCCATTAAACTTCCTAGTCTCTTGGCAGCGAACAACATTTTTTTTTTTTATATTTTAATCGCAAATTGTTGTTGACAAACGACAGTGAGAGAAACCATTGTCGCTTTGCTACACTAGCAGGGAAGCACTGATAGGCTGCAGAGGTGAGAGGACCCATGCACTGGTTCTGATAGGCTGCAGAGGTGAGAGGACCCATGCACTGGTTCTGATAGGCTGCAGAGGTGAGAGGACCCATGCACTGGTTCTGATAGGCTGCAGAGGTGAGAGGACCCATGCACTGGTTCTGATAGGCTGCAGAGGTGAGAGGACCCATGCACTGGTTCTGACAGGCTGCAGAGGTGAGAGGACCCATGCACTGGTTCTCTGGAGGTGTTTTGTGAATGTCTAACTTTCATGTAGTTTGCAGCACAATGATAAACGTTTGCAAATCATTAATGACAGATCTACTGACTTAAATCAATTTTAAATGTTTATCTGCCTTGCCTGTGTGACTGTGCATGCTTGATGGTGAATGGCTACTGATATTTGCATGTTCGTATCTGGGTCTGTTTGTTTGTGTAATCAGCTGGAGGATGACATTGTGGCAAAGCTGGGCTACTCTGATGCAATGAAGACGTTTGCTACGGGGTTGTCGTCACAGCAGTGGCTCTACCTGGAGTTCTCTCAACTGGGCTTCATCGGTCAGTGTGCTCTCCTGTTCGCTTCCACCCAGCTCCGTTTCTCTTATGGCCAACTCTGTTATTTCCCGTTCACTTCCACCCATCTAATATTCAGTGCTGTCTGGCACCATAATCTCATATATTCTCTCTTTTGTTCTAAACTTGTTCTCAGTAATGGGCAAAATGGTAGTTGTGGTAGTAATCGTCTAGACAAGTAGACAATGCAACTCATTCTTTGTCATTCAATAATGAGACAACAACTTGTCTGTTTTGCGCAAGGACAAAAAAACCTGAACACTTTTGGTGACACTGAACAGAGGTGCATTTCCACATTAATCGTAGACTATAATAGGGCATGCCAAATGTGTGTGTGTTTTTTTCTCCAAACTGTATGCCATCACACATGCACAGACAGCAGACACTGATACCGGTAACACAAAACTGAATTAAGAATGCTCTTGCCACGGAGACGTTTTCCACTGCTGTTTTTTTATTTATATTGTTATTCAGGTTAATATGTATCTTCAAACTGTATTTTTAGCTCTTAAAAAATGACAGGGATCCGGACATCGGTGACCTCATAGTTGGCTTTATGGGTCTGCTTACTTGCCTATGCACAGATCTCGTTGTCAGCTTAAAGGAATTATCCGGAGTAAAATGCACTTTAGATCGATTTCCGGATGATTGGGGGTACATACGTTGAGTTGACATCAAAATTATGTCATTCGGATGTGTTTTGAGAAAGTTCGATTGTACCGTTTTCAGTCACAACTCGTAGCCTGGAAGTGAGCGGGGCATTTCAATTGCGCCGCTATCGATCTAAAGTACTCCGGATAATTCCTTTAATTAAAAAAAAAGAAAAAGGCGAAGGAAGCAAAGATGAAAGGTTGACTTGAAAATAGGCATATGTGACGTGAGGTAGAGAGACATTTGTCAACTGTGTGAGTTGGCAACCTTGGTGTCACTGTAGCCTTTCCATTGTCCCTTGTGCATATCCTGCTATTGAATACGCGATGGCACACATGTTGCTAGTTTTTTTTTTTTTATTAACAGTAATATCTGATATTGTAGACATAGGCTACTGATGGATACTGATTTGGAGACCTAGACACTGGCTGTCTACTTGGCTGATAAAGTAGGCTATATTGAGCCAGGCTCTTTCTGGACTGGTTCTGGTTCTGGACTTTTCCAGAATGTCCAGATTGCCAGTCCGCCCCTGCCCTCAGATCTTTTGCTTGATGATGCTCCAAAGGTTGTCAATAGGGTTTAAGTCAGGGGAAGATGGGGGCCACACCATGAGTTTCTCTCCTTTTATGCCCATAGCAGCCAATGACCCAGAGGTATTCTTTACAGCATGAGATGGTGCATTGTCATGTATAAAGATGATTTTGCTACCGAAGGCACGGTTCTTGTTTTTGTACCACGCAAGAAAGTGGTCAGTCAGAAACTCTACATACTTTCCGAGGTCATTTTTACTCCGTCAGGGATCCTAAAGGGGCCTACCAGCTCTCTCCCCATGATTCCGGCCCAAAACATGACTCCGCCACCTCCTTGCTGACGTCTCAGCCTTGTTGGGACATGGTGGCCATTCACTATCCATCCATTACTCCATCCATCTGGACTAGGGTTTCTCAACGGGGGCATTCGTACAACCTAGGGGGGCGCTGGGAACGTGAGAGGTTTTTTTTTTTTTTTTTTTTTTTTACATTTTAAACTTTGATGGTTTTCACATATTTTTGGTGCAAACATAGGCTACCTGAAATAAATGGGCTATTTTCATTCATGGGTTTCTAACCCCTCTACCGTCCCAGCTACATTTTACTGTTTATCTATGCTCAGTGGTCATACAGTGCAGTTCGGGCCTGCACACGCCCGGACTCACGTCCCCCAGCCCCAGCTATCATCATCTCTATAGTAACATTTAATGTTCCTATTGATTTAAAAAAAAAATCATTACAACCAATGCTGATGTGGTAGTGTTTTTTTTTTACCCAACCAGTCTCCTATTGCTTCTAACAGTGGGCTAAATCTGCTTACAGTTTTTTTTAATCGCTAACAAGTGCTTACCCATACTTCAGATACTTTTTCTAAACTCTTAGACTCACCTACAAAACACAATTGGCCAAATGGATAATTTTCTTCTCAAAAACACATTTTGTTAAATATATACTAACACATCTTTCTCTGCACACATAACTTTACCAAAACACTGGAAATCTGAAATTATTCTGTCAAAGAACAACACTTGATTTTACTTCACAAGGTACATGTAGTCAATCAAAGTACACCAGGTTTCAAAATACTGGCTATTGTTGACATTACAAAAACTGCATAGACTTTTATGTTTCAGTTTTACAGGTATTTGCATGCAAAACATGCTATCCACCGTTTTTACACCAAATGAAATGCGTGAATGGTATGGCCACAAAAGACTGATGCTGTGCTAATTGTGTTTAGAGTTTTGAAAATGTGACAACACGCTTGTTAGCGACTGAAAAAAACTGTAATAATAAAATAGGCTCATAGGGACATTTTATCATAGACTTTTATGTTTCAGTTTTACAGGTATTTGCATGCAAAACATGCTATCCACCTTTTTTACACCAAAACTACATGAAATGTGTGAACACGCTTGTTAGCAACTGAAAAAAACTGTAATAATAAAATAGGCTCATAGGGACATTTTCTTATAATTCCAGAAGAAACCAAAACAGCACAGAAATGGGCTTGTTTTTTTATTTAAGCAATATAGCATGAGTGTGTGTGGCCTATAACCTACCCAGGGGTGTAGTTTTTTTAATTTTTTTATTGTGTGTGTGTGTGTGTGTGTGTGTGTGGGAGAGGATCAAAGTAAGGTCGGGGGCGTTTGCTCAAAAAAGGTTGAGAACCACTGATCTGGACCATCTAGGGTTGCACAGCACTCATCCGTAAACAAAACTGTTTGAAAATTAGTCTTCATGTATTCCTGAGCCCACTGCAACCGTTTCTGTTTGTGAGCATTGTTGGGTGGCTGAATAGTAGGTTTATGCACACTTGCAAACTTCTTGAGGATCCTACACCTTGAGGTTTGCGGGACTCCAGAGGCACCAGCGGCTTTCTTATTATGACCGGCGCGCAGCGAAGCGCGGCGGTCATAATAAGAAATTAGGTTTAGTCAGATTTGTTTGTTTTTTTCTTTTCTTTTTTTTTTTTTTTTTTTTTTTTTTTTTTCTTTTTCGCATGTCCAAATTTCCGTCAATGATTCCCAGGACACTGAAAGACCGGGGTAGAGGAAACTTGGTGGGCATGTAACCCCATATGGATAGCATGGAACCATCGTTTTTCGTTTTGATCTGTAGCCCCCCCGCTGGACTGCACCCCCCGAAAGGAGGGTAGGGCAGACACAGTTTTCTGTGAATATCTCGAGAACCGTAAGGTTTAGGAGGACCATTTTTTTTTGTATGTTGATCTCAAGGGGCCATGTCAACCCATTCCATAACCACTCATTTCATGTATAGCGCCACCTAGTTAAACACAAAAAAGTAAAAATGAGGTGTTGTAATCGCAGGTATCTGTGACCTAACATAGTCAGAACTGCACGAAATTGGAAGTGTAGGATCATTATGACACCCTCTGAATGCACGCCAAGTTTCGTGGAATTCCGTTCATGGGGGGCCACACAATAAATTAATTTATGTTACTATACACCAACTGGCCTGTAGGTGGCCGGAGACAGTTTTCTGTGAATATCTCGAGAACCGTAGGGCCTAGGAGGTCCACCTTTTTTTTGTATGTTGGTCTTAAGGGGGCATGTCAACCCATCCCATTACCACTTATTTCATGTGTAGCGCCACCTAGTTAAAAATTAAAAAGCAAAAAATTAGGTGTTTTCATCACAATATCTCTGGCTGACATGGTCAAAACTGCACGAAATTGAAAGTGTAGGATCATTATGACACTCTGTCGAATGCATGCCAAGTTTTGTGAACTTTCGTTCATGGGGGCCTTACAATAAAATAATTTATCTGTACATTTAGTGACCGTACACCAACAAGGATTCCCGGGACACTGAAAGACCGGGGTACACGAAACTTGGTGGGCATGTAACCCCACATGGATAGCATGGAACCGTCGTTTTTCGTTTTGATCTGTAGCCCCCCCGCTGTACTGGACCCCCCGAAAGGAGGGTAGGGCAGACACAGTTTTCTGTGAATATCTTGAGAACCGTAAGGTTTAGGAGGACCATTTTTTTCCGTATGTTTGCCTCCAGGGGTCATGTTAACCCATTCCATGTGCACACATGTGCATAAACAGATACACACGCACACACATACATTCACAGTAATCATACGTATGACACATACTCACACAGTAGACATATGTACGCATGCATGCACATGCACAAACACACATACGCAGGCAAACACACAAGCACGCACGCATGCGCACACACACACACACACACACACATAAACATAAACGTGTACACGCACACATGCACACAATTCAAGAATTTCTCAGAATTATGAACAGGCAAGATGGGGGTGGGGTTGTATAAAATGAATTTTACATGTGAAATCTATGAACTAATCATGTTTTGGTACTTGTTGTCTAGCAGATACCAGTGAGAATTGAGTGTGGCTAATGCAATTTAGTGAGACAGTTAGAATCATATAGGCCTTTCAGCGTGATTTATTTTTGTGGAAAAAATGTGCTGGACTGGGCGGCGGTCATATTTTGTACCGCTCTGCGGTACATCTAGTTATGCCTTTGTTTGTATATACCCGCCTGTGCTCTGAATCAGTGATACATTTCTTCACAGTATGATGATCACGCATAAGTTTTCGGGAAATATCCAATGTTTTCATACCTTCCCCAAGGTAGTGCACAATTTCACGCTTTTCAGCAGCAGAGAGATCCTTTTTCTTTCCCATATTGCTTGAAACCTGTGGCATGCTTAATAATGTGGAACATGCTTCTTAAGTAGTTTTCTTTTGATTGGGCACACCTGGCAAACTAATTATCACAGGTGTCTGAGATTGATTTCAATGATCCAAAGAGTCCTGAGACACAATACCATCCATGAGTTTAATTGAAAAACAATATCACTTAAATCCAATGCATAATAATTTGGAACACGGTGTAATTGTTCGAGCTAGGCAACTAGAGCTAAGTAAAACTGAATGTTTTCGTTTTTTCCCCTGTACCGACAGTACTCATGACCTCGAGAAACGGAGATCTATATGAAAAATCGCTGGATTTCTCCTTTTAGAAGTAGCTTATAGCTTGTAGCTTTGCTCACTACATTTTGCCCATCACTGCTTGTTTTCTTACTTGCCGTTCTCACATTACTGCATTTTGCGCTGTTTTAGAGACTTTTTGACTTTCTGACTTAAGGGTTTTTATAATGAAACATTGCCAGTGACGAGTCAGAGTGTCCGGTTATGGTGTCTGGCAGTGTGTGTTTAGTAACATTGCTTCCAGCAGACACAAATATTTCCTTGGCATTTTACACTAGATGTAGTGTTGTTTCAATAGAGAGCTTAGTTATACACATACAGATATACATGCGCACGCACACACACACACACACGCGCACACACATACACATTCAAAAGAGAGTTTAGTTATACACATACAGATCAGTCACTCTGCACACACGCATACATACATATACACACACACATATGCTCACAAAACGCATCTTGGGTGTTGGTCAGATGAAGTAAGCAGACACCATGTATAGAATTTTGACTTTTTTTATAATGAATCTGTATTGACTGCTGGGGCAGTAGGTGAAGGATGTTAAATGACATTTGTGTGGCTTAAACAGCAGGTGTTTAAACACCTGTACGTTCCCAGACACAGATATCAACGTGTGTGTGTGTGTGTGTGTGTGTACACCTGCTGCACAAGTACCTGTGACTTGCTGTACTGATTTGCAGTCTGCGAAATTCAACCTTTGATTTGAACTACCTCTTTACATCTGTATTTGTGTGTATATTCTAGGGAAATTGTTTAGGGCCTCCGATTTACCAATGATAGTGGAATTCTTCCTGATGTTCCATAAAGACAAGCCAATAGACTGGCTCTTGGATCACATTCTGTGGGTTAAAGTTTGCAACCCTGAAAAGGACGCAGTGAGTATGAACAAAGCATCATTATTATTTTGTAATTACCCAAGATGCAACTTGGTTTCACTGTTCATAAAAGTGTCAACACATGACATTTTTTCAGTTACTTAAGATAAAGTTGAACTTTGTCTGTTGAAAGTCAATACCTTTATGGGACTTGCTATTGTTTTATTGTATTTAACTGAGGGGACTTGGCATGCTTTACTTCCTTCAGGCCCACTGCAACACAGAGAAAAACAAAATGAAGAGGAGGCATAAGCCATCATTGTTTCAGCATGTTGGACTTCACTCTTCCCTTCCAGGGAAGATCCAAAATCTAAAAGTAAGTGGAACTGCTAGGCATGAGTAATCCACCCATATAGCTGATGAGCAGTTTTCTGTACGTTTTCTGGAAGTGCAAAAATTTGCGCACTCAAGGCAATCATGCTGGGGAGTGTCTGTTGTGTAACACCCCATTCCCCCTCCACCCGCCTTCCTACACGCACAACCAAAGCCTCATCACGCTGTCACCCATACACACCCAAGATCACTCACAGTACATGCATCCTCACACACAGAGGCACTCACATTTATACACACCACACCCACACACACACGCGCACACACACACATACACACACACAGATGCACTCCCATTCATACACACACACACACACAGATGCACTCACATTCATACACACCAAACCCACCCACCCCCACACACACAGCCGTAGACACAAACCCACACATTTTACATATTCTCACTCAAACCCCCACATGCTTTACATGTATTTCACATGGAAACACACACACAAACACAACCTAACTTATGTTGATAACACACAAATGCAAAAAAAACAAACACACACAGACACACATTCATAGTCATGTTTGTATGCCCTCATTGCCCTGTTACAAGGATAAGGACTTTGGGAAGCAGCCGCTGTTTACGCCGCATGAAAACCCCCAGGCAGAGCTGAACAGCAGCCTGAAGCACTACCAGACCCACACGCTGGAGAGGGCCTACCGAGGACAGGACTTCTTCTGGGGCCTCACGCCCGTATCCGGGGACTTTGTCCTCATTCGCTTCCACGAGCCGCAGAGAGTGCAAGGGTGGGTGAGGCTCTACCGTACACGTATGCCCGACACGCTGTGCTACACATGTGTCCAGTTTAGAGAGAGAGAGAGAGAGAGAGAGAGAGAGAGAGAAAAGCCATTTGACTCCCTTGTATCATGTGTGGAGGGAGGTACGCTAACAGCAATGTGCACGTGATGTAGGAATAACCTAGTAAACTGATCTGGTTTCTTTCACTGATATCATCAGGACCTGCTGTAAGCCTATCGTCACTTATCGTTGTACATTATCTGAAAAGTATTAGTTTGTCTCTCTCTCTCTCTCTCTCTCTCTCTCTCTCCTTTGCAAGGGTAATGGTCAACATGGCCTAATTCGAAGTTGCAGGGTTCTCAAGTTTTGAGCTCAGCTTGGAGTGAGATTGGGGGGGGGGGGGGGGTGCACACTCACTAATTAAAAAAAAAATTGGAAAGAAGCATTAACCCTTTGAGACCTTGAATTTGTCATTGTAATCTATACATCCTATATCTTGTTTTTGTTTATTTTTCAGGACAGTCGGGGATGTACCCATCTGGGAAAGTATAATGCATAGCCTATGTCTCTTATGTTAGCCTTATCAAGGGAAATCATTTGTGTTTTTATGCACCAGGAAGCATGTCAGTAGAAATAACTTTTCATATTTAGGTGGGATAGATTGGAATCTTGAAATATAATAATCTTGACGCTGGGATATTCTATGGCTCACCAATTTACGAGATGTAGGCCTATATGTACTGAGTGAGACAAATATTTTATTTATTAGGCTAATTGCTTTATTCACTTGAGTAGCCTATATTGTCACTGAATCATTGGACTAAGCATGTGCATGCCGAGACCATTTTTTTTTTCTCATTTTTTATAAGGACAGCAAATTATCTTGGGTTGCTATTACATTATGGTGGTTGGCAGGTCATTGTCTGCAGCAGTCCTGTATCTTTAGAAAAAAATGTATGTGTATACTCGCTCAAATTTATAACACTCGTTAATAATAAGCTAATTTTCATTCATTGTTGACATGGTCCATGGATGCTCAGATGGGTGTCCCGGGACCTGTTGAACACTGCGCTAAAAAGCACAAACAAGTGCGAAAGTTGCAGTTGGCCCGTGACGACAGGGAAAGTCACGAGAGTGCTTGGTCGTGTAAAATGAACGTTGCTGATGTCTGGGTTACACAAAGCTATAACAACACAATTATTAGGTTTTCTTAATGACCGACAGTTTAGTTTAGTTTATAGATAAGAAATAATTTTGCCATAAAGTAGGCTAGGCCAAATGTTCGTGAAAAGGCTTGATTTACACACTCTGTAAAGTGCCATAAGTAGGCTGGTTTACCAAATGACAGACAGTTGAATTTCTGAATAAAAATAATGTTGGTGCAGTTTTGAAATCTTAAACATGTAACCCCACACAAGCGTGGTTGTAGGGAGGGGATGTGCTATTTTAGAATTTTACCCGGATACAACGAATAGCCTACTATTTTTTGATTGGATGTCGGTGGCTATTTATTTTTTGATTTGGCTGGTGAGTGGTGCGCTAGTTCTGAACCCTGTGAGAAATCCTCTCGTAGCCTATCCCTGCGCCTCCTCTAATAATTATGCAGATACCTTGACATCCCTAGTAATATTTCTGCGTGAGAAATGCAAGGTGTGGTGTGAGCGTGTGAACTTGATGAATTGCGTGCGTCTCACGCCCATTGCGTTAGACTTGAGAACCCTGATGTGCTACCTAGCAACGCCCCTAGGTGTTGTAAATTCAGTGTAACCAAAGATTCTATAGTTAACTTTATCAGCTTTATCAACCGTCTCTGGTGTAACCTACGGCCTCTGGGGGCTTATTGTTTCAGGTCCCTAACAACCGTAGTCAAGAACGAACTCGGAGGACAAGCACTAGTTGTTTACACTGACAGCGCATAGAAAACAAGCTGGCCTAACTTAGATAGATAGATAGATAGATATATACTTTATTGATCCCCAGGGGAAATTCAAGGTCTCAGCAGCATACAGACAACACAAACACATTCTTTAACAGCAGAAAGAGTAATTAAAGTATATAATATAAAAACACAACTAAGCAATAAGGACAGTAGAAGATAAAGAATATGCTAAATATACTAAAATACAAATTATACTAACTAACACTTAATCTAAATCAATTGTAAAAACAGTATCCACATAGTGGTGATTAATCAATCAGAGGCGCTTGCAATGACTGAGGCAGGGACTGAGCCTGTGATTCTCTGTGCATAGTAAGGTAAGGTAAGGTGCTCTGTGTGAATGAGTGTCATGGTGATAGTGCAATGGTGATAGTGGTCATGGTGATAGTGCAAATGAGTCAGTCCAACAGTGCAACAATGCAGAAATAAAGTAAAGTAAAGTCTATATATCTATATATTTAACTATTTTAAGAAAAGGTATAAGTGTGGCCACAGTTCGGCTGTAGCATGGAGGGAGGGGTTATGCATATGTGCTAATGTGCTAATATAGCACGCAAACAGTGAGGCAGAAAGACAGTGGTAAAAGTGGCTAGTGGACAGACAGTATCCAAACATGGAGGGGGTGAAGAGGCAGACAGACTATGCAGAGAAGTCTATCTCTCCTCTTCCCTTAAGTGAAGCATTGAACAGTTCAATGGCCCTGGGGACAAATGACTTTCTCAGTCTGTCTGTTGTGCAAGGCAGTGAGCGAAGTCTCCAGCTGATCAGGCTCTTCTGCTTAACAATAGTGCTGTGGAGTGGGTGACACTCATTGTCCAAGATGTTGTTCAGGGTCCTTTTGTCAGATAGTGAAGTGATGCACTCCAGTTCAGCTCCCACTACAGAGCCAGCTTTCCTTACCAGCCTGTCAATTCGCCCCGCATCCTTCTTCCTTGTGCTTCCTCCCCAGCATACTACTGCATAGAAGAGGACGCTGGCAACAGCAGACTGGTAGAACATCCTGAGGAGCTTGCCGCACACATTGAAGGACCGCAGCCTCCTCAGGAAGTACAGCCTGCTCTGCCCTTTCTTGTAGAGTGCATCAGTGTTGGCTGACCAGTCCAGTTTATTGTCCAGGTGGAGACCCAGATACTTGTAGGTGCTAACCACCTCCACATTGACCCCATCAATGTGGACTGGTAGCAGAGTGGGCTTAGACCTGCGGAAATCCACCACCATCTCCTTGGTCTTTGAAGTGTTAAGTTGAAGATGATTGAGTTTGCACCATTGCACAAAGTCCTCCACCAGGCTCCTGTAGTCCTCCTCCTGCCCATTCCTGATACACCCCACAATTGCAGTATCATCAGAAAACTTCTGCATGTGGCATGACTCGGTGTTGTAGCAGAAGTCAGATGTGTACAGGGTGAACAGGACTGGAGAGAGCACAGTTCCCCTGTGGTGCTCCGGTGCTGCTGATCAGTGTCAGAGAGACAGTTCTTCAGTCTGACGAACTGTGGTCGCTCGGTCAGGTAATCTGTAATCCAGGTGTCCACTTCCTGAAGGTGCGTGTGGCAACTGGTAGCCTCTGTACTTTGGGCTTGTACATTGGCTGGAGATGAATGAGGTTGTGGTCTGACTTTCCCAGTGGGGGGAGGGGGTTTGCACTGTATGCATCCCTCACGTCTGCATACATGAGGTCTATTGTCCTGTTTTTCCTTGTAGGGCAGTCAACATACTGGTAGAAATCCGTGAGTGTGGAATCCAGTGTTATGTGATTGAAGTCGCCAGAGATCACAAAAAAGGCGTCAGTGTGTTGGGTTTGAAGCCAATGTGTGGCCAGCATAGGCTACTTTATCAAAGTAATTATCCTCTGACCTCAGGGGGAAATGATTGTCCACCCCTGTCATTATGTACCTTTTGAGTAGGTAATGTTCTCACTAAATCTAAACTTATTGTTTCTGCAGTCGAAGCCCTATCGTGAACATTAGCTTAAGCCTAACCTAACTTTACAGTGACTGGCCACATGTTTAGCCTACCTTCCGTAAAATCCGTTGCTTTTTCATAGGTAAATCCGCTACACCTCTAGATGAAAACAATCCAGACTCGGAAATATTTCGGATATATGTTTTTATTCTTCATCTTATATCAAAACATGCGTGCGCAACCAAGAGGCAGAAACCACCATAGAACAGCATAGAGCAATGCAAAAGAGCAAAAGAATAAAATGAGTTTTTGTGCTGAAAACTGCACCAATTCGAAATCACGATGGTTAGAGAATGTTAAATATGTTCAATATCCCTAACGGAATGCATGTCTTTGCCAAAAATGACAAAATACGATGTTATATTAATAATCCAAATGAACGTCAAACTTTGAAATATAGTCTGAAATGAGATGTTATTATCATTGAGACAACAGGGGTATAAAAAAAATCCGATTGTAGCTTACAGCAGCCGACTATTTAGGTTAAGTTTATAACATTGTGGACGCCACCAAGCGTCTTCTGCTTCACGGCTGCGCGCGCATCTAGTTTTGTTGGTAAACGGGAAACCCGTGTATTGCTTAAATATATTTATTTCCAGTTAAAAAAATAGCGTTTCTCAAGATCAATAGATACCATGTTTTAGGTGTCATTGGTAAGTTGATAGTTGTGTGGTCGAGAGATAAGTAAATTGAGTAACAACAGAGAAGGAATCAATCATACATGATACCTGATAGTTCCGGCTAAGATTCTAGAGTGCTACATTTCTCATTGCTGTGCCTTTGTTTTATGAAATCTTGTCAGATACAGGGACGTAGTCACCATAGACTTTGGGGGGGACGTGTGCCCCCCCCCCCCCCCCCCAATATTCAGATGTGACCAAAATGTCCCCCCCCCCCCCCCCCAATATTCGGACATAGAAAAATAAATAAAGAAAAAAACGCTATAGGCTACTACAGGAAACCAACAAGTCCCACCATCTGAAATGCAATCAAACGTATAATGCAAAAATTAGTGACCTATTGATGGTTTCAGAGAGAGTAGCCAACACTGTGAGTGTTTTTTCCTGGAGGTTTTGCGTTTATCGTTTGAGGCGTGCGCTATTAAAAGCTTCCTGCACGTACCCTACTGCGGTGCGGCCTGTCAACAATATCGCAAAAGATACCGGTACAATTCTCACAAAACTTGTTGGAAAGGTGTAGAAGGACACCCCATTCATTTTTGAAGCTGATCAGACTCAAAGGGAACTTTGAAGCATTTTCCATATTGTAGCCTATTTTCTCGCAATGATAGCGAAAATGAAACATAGTGTCCTTTTATTTGAATTTGTGCGTGTCTGTGTCATTAATTTCTTTCACATGTCTTACAACATAAATAATGCATTCATATGCTAGTAGTTATGTCAGAAATGAACCGGTTTATAAGCCTCTTAGAAATGGCTGTTGCATCTTGCATTTTACATTTAGATGCGCACTCAATCGTGCATCCATGCAGGCAAAACGTACCACTCAATTGTGGCGACGGCACAAAAGTTGAGAAAAACTTTTACAATGGCGGTGATAGCCTACAGTTAATGTGAATCGTGGACAATAACCAAAGCAAGGAATTTCCACCTCCATTCACCAAATAAAGGTTGTGTTTCTACATGTTAACACAAAACATTTCTGTCAGAAAAAAAAGTTTGGTATATCCTAATTGACTGACTTAACTAATGATTTGTTTGTGATTTTAATAATATTTTTGCATGGCAGGAAATGTATTGAAATTCTGTTATTGAAATTCACACCGCACCACAGATTTGGTCCCCCCCAATGTTGAAATCATGGCTACGGCCTTGGTCAGATATGTAGTAAACATTTTCGAAAAGCATTAAGCCACTCGAGTCCGTAGGTTACACTGATTTTACAACAGCTAAGGGATTTTTTAGGTACTCCGCTTGCGCGTCTTGCCTAACAACCCCCCTTAGCTGTTGTAAAATCAGTGTAACCCATGGCCTCTCGGGGCTTATTGCTTAAGTTACCTCAATGGTAAAAATGGGTTGTGAAAGTCGTCAACCCCCTTGCAATTCATCACCATTTTCATGTTTTAAAAAGATACATACAGATATAGGCCCAATCGGTGTTATTATTGTGAACATTCATATTTCTGCTATTTCCGGGGGTTTTGAATTCCAGATGATAAATTATTCACAATAAACAAGATATTCAGAGTTACATTCTGTCCCGAGACTGAAAATCAGACATAACAATACAATCGAGAGTTGACTTGCATAAAAATGTACTTCTTTCTCCAGTGGTCTTTTTTTCTCTCTGTCTGTACTTCTTTGTTTTTGAGGTTGCCTTATATAGCTAGTTGTGTTATCTGATTTTAACACCAGGTACTGTTTCTTCCCATATGGGCACCTTTCTGTCCCTATACTCTAGGTACCTTTTCCGGAGTGGCAACATTGAGACGAATGGAGACAGGTTCAACAACACCACAGTGGAGGTCCAGCCCAAAAATGTAAGTGTTAGAGAGAGAGATTCCCCCCCCCCCCCCCCCATTGTTATTGTACACTGTTTTCATTTGTGCTTTGACATCACTGTACCTACAGTCATGCTAATAGAGCAACGTTGAATTAAGAGAGAAAGATATTTGAAGGCATACAATTATAGCTGTTATAGATTTAATTTGATTTAAACACCTGATAAAATTTCCAGTCCATGTTTTTGTGTGAAATGGCTGGCTCATCTTTTAGCCGAGACAGGACAGCTTTTTGGAGAGCACACTGAGCTCACAGTTAGAGGATTGTGGAGAACAATAGGATTATCAAGAACTACTTTCAAACTACTTTAAGCCTAATTTAACCTCATTTTATGCTACGGGCTGAGAGTCACCATATTTTAAGTGAAACACTCACCATTACACACACACACACCTATACTGACAGATTACACATCAAATTCATATCATCACCCAATTCCTCTAGACCTTGTAAAACTTGTACTCTGCACAATGACAATAAAGTTGAATCTAATCTAATCTAATCTAATTAATCTAAAATTTCTTTCTCAGTTATTTCAGAAAACATTAGTGTGGTATGACCATGTGTATTTATGGATGCCTCATGTCATCATGTTTTGTTATTGCATATTTTTGTGGTGTGTTCTAGCCCGGGACATAGAACTGCATAGTGTCCTGGAAAGACTAGTGGGAATTGTGTGTTATATCTGCCGTTCATATGACCAAATATGGCATCAAAATGAATTTAAAGTTGATACCAAAACTAGTTTTCTGATAAAAGCATACCTTAAAAGTGGCAACTTGTTTAATAATGTTGCTTGCACTGATTGTGAAAAAAGAAAAATGTATAGAACAAATTCTATACTGTTATACTGTATCTGTGTGCTTTGTACGTCTGTCTCTATAACAGAGTTCTGTGGTGGAGAGGGTTCAGAAGCAAGAGCTGCCTCAGTACCAGCCTTCTTCAGATGGTTTTGTTGTCGTTGGTGAGTTTACATACATGTTTTCATAATTATTTCTGTATTTCCTTTCATTCTTTCTCTGTTGGAGCATAAACACAGATCTTTTCATATCCTGTTTTACAAAAACTTCCTCTATTACGTGATTTACTGTACATCATTAAGCACCTGTGTCATAGGAGTAATGGCTGTATACAGATGATTTTTGAAATGTGATAATTTGTTTCTTTTGTTTTCTTGGTGCCAGGTTCTTTTGTGAATGGGGTGGCACAGGGGACACTAGATGCTGCTGTACAGGAGGTGACTGCCATGCGTCTGGTGGTCCACAAAGACTCTGATGTGTGGGTACTGCTGAGTGAGGTGTGTGTGTGCCATACACTCCCTTTGTTAGTCTCTTCCTCACAAACACTCACACACACACACACACACACACACACACACACACACATACATTCTCTCCCCCTCTCACTCTCTCTTTTCATTCACTTACTCACTCACACACACACACACACACACACAAACACACTTTGTCTTTCTCTGTCACACATACACTCACGATAGGTCAGAAGAACACATACATATTCGACGGGTGAAAACATTCACATACACACCCACACAAAGGACCACCCATGACACACACACACACACACACAAAGCCAGTGCAGTGCACACATCCTACTAAAAAAATCTCTCCAACCTGTTTGCTCTCGCCTTATCAGCACTCTGTCCCATTATTGAGCACAGATATGAGCACACGTGTGTCGGAACACACACATGCCCTTGTGCACTGCTGGGTGTGTTCAAGGACTTCAAAGGGAAAGTGAGGGCTTGTCCTTTTTCTGAGCGTCTCTGGCTCCTTTAACAGGATCCCACTCTCTTTGGTTAACACTCACTCTTGTCTTTCCTGAGCCCACCTGGTCCTAGAGGTGCACATCCCTTGTGTCTACAATGGTCTGTCTACAATGGACTGTCTACGAGACAGTCAAGCTGAACACTTAAATCACTGGATTTAGTGGATTGCTAAAATGACGGCTAAGTGTAATAATAGTTATACCTCTTGAAATGTTTTCAGTATATTTTTGGCCCTTTTTTGCTTTTATTATGACAGGACAGTGAGAAGGCAGACAGGAAGTGAGTGCCTGTATGTGGTATGAGCCATAGATATTAAAAGCTAGATACCGCATTGTCCGTCGAATTCTATTAGATGGCATGTGTGAACGCGGCCGCCATATTGCTGGGGGCAAACACCTTACTGTCTATGGGCAACACTTGCCGGCAATCAGTCTGATTTCCAGTCAGTCACATGTTTCTTCATTGCCCTCCAGTGATTGTTGCCCCCACCAATATGGCGGCACTATTTACGACCGTTCTGGAGCCCAATGGGGTATCTGGCTTTCTAATATCTATGGTATGAGCACTGTAGCTAGTTGTGCCTCAGTGCCCCCAAGAGCTCCATGCTTGACTGAATGAACAGGATCCACAAATCATGCTGAAGTTACATCACTAGATTTAGTGGATTGCTAAAATGATGGCTAAGTATAATAATGCTTACAGATGCAACCTCATTGCCCACCGTCTCTGTGACTATTTCTGTCTGAAGGCACATTTGAACAGCTGAATCCTGTTTGCATTGTTGGCAAAAATACACAGTGTCTCTTCCATCTAGTGTCTTTACTCTGCAAACATTGTTATTGAACACCATAGCTGTTCTACATCTGCTTTTATAAAAACGCACCACAAGGAGATGCATACTCTGCGAAGACCTAAAAAAAACCCCTTTATGACTGATTTTAGCTTACAGCTGCGAAGGATACCCTAGCTTACCCACAGTCTCCAGCTAACCATTTACTAAATAAGATAATGCTTCATAAAGCCTGTTTTATCGCTCAAAAGTATTTGCATACAAACATTGGTTGGTGAGTATGTGTGCATCAGAACTGTAGTGGCCTCTTTCACACTTGGCAGGAAGAATCAATATTGCAAAATTACACTGCATTGCACTGCAAAATACTTTCTTGGAAAGAAGTAAAACAGATAAAACAGCAGAAATTTGCATGGCTTATTTTAACTAATGTTGTGGCCTATCAATTTGCGTAATGTGAGAAGTGCACACATCCTTGTTCCGGTTGTTACGGTTTGGTTAACACTCGCTCTTGTCTTTCTCTCACAGATATACATTAAGGTTTCATGAGGAGACCGGTTACTGAGTGGGGAGAAACCAGATAAGTTACTCTACTCTTTCAGCGCTTCTCCACCAACATTCACGGCATGACCTCTAGTGGGTAACTGTGGAACTGCAATGCACATTGACACTTTCTGTTATGTACTGTCTTGAACATTGTGTTTAAATATGATGAATGCACCTAACATTTCCATCCCTTTAAACGAAAACACATCAGCCCCATTTCTGTACACCATTATGTTCCAGAAATACATTGTCAATTTGTAAAATAAACAAAAATGTATCAAACCTACAGACACAGATTCTCTTCTTTGATTTTAGTATAAGTATATATACTCTGTTGATTCCGTGAGGGAAATTTGGATATCTGCATTTATCCCAATCCGTGAATTAGTGAAAGCACACACTAATCCCGGCGATTTATAATTTTCCCTATAACATTCCTTTAAGAAGCATGCAGTTGGAAGGCCAAGTTGCGTTGCCATATTACATGTTAATGACAATGTGTTCTTAGAAAAGTACCTACACTTAAAACTAAGCAAGTATCCAAATGACAAGGGCAATGCTGCTAGAATTTCACCCGATGCGACGGCTTATTCATTCATTCATTCTGTGTAATAAGGAGGGGGGTGAATCCAGCTTGACTATTACAAATTTGAATTTTATTTTTGACAAATAACTTTACAGCTGCCATGGCATCAATTATTAAGTTTCAATTTGGCTATGTATCCTTGGCCCTTGCTAGACGTGAACACATTTGTTGGACTCGTGTTCTTAATGCTGTAGTGGAAGATTGGAGCATGATTGTTTAGATTTTTGTGACATAGTTATGCTCCAAATTTCCATCATGGCACAAGCTGAAGATGAGCTGACTTTTTTTCCATGCCAACCAAGGACCAAGTATGGCCCTGAAACTTCATGAAACTTGAAATGCAATTCACATAGTGGCAGAAACAAAAACCTTCACATTTTTTACGTCAAAACAAAAACCTTCCAAATTGTAACATCAGTTATGATGGATTCGTTCAGAAACAGAATAGGACATGTAACTCACAAACAGTGGCACATCAAAAGGATGTTTATTATTACCTTAATAAAATGTGTCTAAATGTTGGACACAGGCAAAACCATACATGATGTGGGACAACAAAAATAAAGCGCAACAACTGACATTAACTGCATAAACTTCTTGAACCTAATTAATTGTAAATAGCTTTGTTTGATTTTGAACTATCACCTTTGCTGATAATAGAAAGCATTTTGAGACATCACAGATTCACAGGTAACAAGATCTTTGAGAAAATAAGATCAATAGTGGAGAATGACTGGTAATGACTGTTATTACAGTAGTACTTGCACCAACAGAGGTGCCAATTTAATATGAAAATGACAAAATATATAACTTTTAATAATGTCAACGCAATATAAATAGTAAAAAAACAAACACCTGTTTCGGAGTCCAGCACAAAAATGTTGAACCACTGCAATTATTGCAGTGGTTCAACATTTTTGTGCTGGACTCCGAAAGGTCATGAGTCTATTCTGCATAGGCTTCCAGATAAACAACAACAGCTGTGTCAAACAGTATTCCCTGATACTAAACAAATGTAAATTATGTAAACATTAATGTAACATTTTGACAAAAACGACAAAATACAATGTAAGAATTTAAAACAATTACATTAAGGTGCAGATGTGAATGGAGAACTAGGAATCCGCTCATTGAAATCACCAAATATCAGTGTTCAAGTCAATATTATAAGTTAATTAAATAAAGTATACTGCAAAAGACTGCAGTTACTACTGCAGTTCTGTGTAAATGCAAACAAAGTGTTAAAGCAGGGGTTAGGCTAGGGGTTGGTCCAGGGGTAGGGTGGAGGGGGCAAACATTCAGAAATTTTACTTTGTCCGTTTGTTCCTAGGGTCCGTGGTCTGAAACACACTGGAGGCCGACATGAGGTTCTCAATGTACTGACCCAGGACTTGATTCTCAGATTTCAGCTTTAGGTTCTCCTCTTTCACAGCATCCACACGCGCTGAGAGGTCTGCAGACAACACAGGAAGGATACTGGACTTGGATTTGGATGGTAGGCTATGAGTGTGGACTTGTGTAGACTACTATATAACATGACTTCAATGTCTTTCTCTTACTGTTTTTTTTTTGGTATACGAAAAGAAATACACAATAATGTGTTGAGCATCATATTTTCACACACATGGATTAACATTTGAATGCATATGGCTGATCGGTCAACTCTTACCTTCTAGTGTGTGTTGGAGTTCCAGCACCTGGTTTATCAACCTCGTCTTTTCCTCCAACTCCGCCTGGTTCTCCAGGTCACCTGAGATAAGACAAGAGAGTATTTAACTGAACCATTCGCCCTTGGCTGCCATAACCTTAATGAAGACCCATTATGCGGATAAACCGCTAATTACACAGTTATTTCTTGAATTTTGCTTACCGTCGTCGGAGTTCATAGTGAAATACTCGTCTTCCTTTTTGGAATGCAGGGCTGCGACTCAGTGGGCACTTTTCACGCCAGGGTAAGTTGCAGGTAAGGTAAAGTAAAACACATGGGTTGGTTTGATTACGCCTCACAGGGTACCATTAAAATACGTTATAGTAAACTCTCTCGTAAGCATGCCTGCAAGGAACCTCCAAAGCCGTAGGCAAACAAGACAACCATGTTTATTGAAACGATTATGTACATTAAAATAATTCAAAGTTGTTCGAAACAGCTGGTGCTGCAATAGAAGCCAGGCCTGCGTAACGTTAAAGTTCCTCTGTTTACCAGCATTACCGCCGAAACGGGCGTTGACTTGCTTTAATTCAAAACGCTAATGTTAATGCTGTCGGCCTGACATGTTTTCTTCTGAATTATGTATTAGCCTATCTCGCAGAACAAGGCAGTTCGCATGTTAACGCTCATCTGACGAAGGCTAACGTAGCTAACTCGACTTTATCAGCCAGCTGCTAACGTTATTGGGTGTGATTCGGACACAGCAGGGTATTCATTTGTATCGTTTCCAGTTTAATAAGGACATCTAGATTTCTGTCAAATTGATGTGACGAATCCAGCAGTGTCTAACTCTCTTTCCATCTAGCTAGCTAGTTGGATAGCATAGCCAGGCGACATCACATAGGCCTTTCTTGCAAGTGCTCACTCCCCCTAACAAATGAGATAATGAAATAATGACTCAAAGAATAAGTAATCGACAGCATTATTAGGCTACTACTTACCCCAAATGTACGAAATATGCCTGCTTGTTTGTAAAAGAAAAATACGTTGTAGCAGCTAGCCTTCCTACTGTCTAACGTTTACGTTCCAGATGGACATCCCAGAGTGACATCAAACATATTCCCATTTTACCGATAGATGGCGACATAGCCTCGGATATCTCATTCATAGTGTCAATTTTGACAACGAAAATGATTGGCTACACTAATCCAAACCACACCTGTTTGACTTTTTTTTTTGTTGCTATGGGCCTACCTAGCCTACATATTTTCACAGAAAATGTGCCATCCTGCGCCATTAATTGGATTGAATCATACTGATCAAATAGGTCACAGTTTGTCCAGTGAAAAACCATCAATAACCAGAGGCGGACAGTGTACACAGCTTCATTACTTGAGTAAAACAGATACTTTTGCTAAATTTTACTCAAGTACAAGTAAAAGTACAACAGTCAGATGTCTACTTAAGTAAAATTACTTAAGTACTTGTTTTTAAAGAGTATAGAGTAACCTACAAAGAGTATAAGAGTAACCTACATTTTCTAAATAGTGCATTACTACTGCCACAGTGCTTACATTTAGGCCTATGTACAGAAACGTCCTACATGGAGTTATGAAAAATAATAATGTTAATACCTTGGAGAATGTAAAATGAATTGGAAGTAAGATCAAGTCATTTTCATCTTTTTACCATGTTGCCAGGGATGGGCAGCATTTCTAATACATGTATTTAAAATACGCATTTCAAATACAAAATACTATTTTGTAATTGAAACACTTGAAGCGAAAACTATCATTAACTTGTTCAGAAAATGTAAATAGTCTGGCGAGGTGGGGCCACAGGTTGGCACATTCCCGGGATGGACCTGCTGCGTCTTCATCCATTGTTTCGTCCATGGTTTCGTCTCTTATCTAAATCTGACCATGGAGTTGACTTTGGCGGAAAGCTGAAGGCGATTGCTGATAGGCTGTCCCAATCAGTGGCGCCTGCACAATCCAATCACGTTTGAGAGGGAAACAACAAATTGAGGGTTTGAGATTTTTCTTTTTTCCTTTTTTTTTTTTTTAGAAGTAGTAACGGGTACTCACGGTTATGGATAGAAATGTAGTGGAGTAAAGAGTACAATATTTGCCTCTCAAATGTACTTGAGTAAAGTCATGAGTACTCCCCAAAAATGATACTCGAGTAAAGTACAGATCCCTCAAAATTGTACTCAAGTACTGTACTCAAGTAAATGGGTCATTCCACGTCAATTCAACCAGGGCCCACGCACTTAGGTCTCAAAAAATTCTGAAAAAATTACCAGGTATAGGCCTACCTATGTTACCCAGGAGACACACTGTAAAATTACTCTTATGTAAGATCAATACTTTCCAAGATACAGCCAGTTTTACAGGGGGAGGGGGGTGTCGATTTTGTTCGGGCTCTTTTTTTTGTCAAAGTTCACAAGCCCACAGCGCAAGAACTAAACCATGTAGGAGGCTCACATTTTGCATGCTAGTACAGGAATAGGAATATAAAACATAGGAATATAAAACATATTGATGTCAATGGGGCATTTTGCCCATGTTCAGGGTGGAAAATAAAAAAGAAAGATTTGCATAAGACAAGTCAAATTGGTGTTTTTTAAAAAAGAAGGGATCATGGAGAATAAGGAAAAATATATTTAAAAAATCTTTGTATATTCCCACAAGGTGTTTGGGTGCTCTGAAAATGATAACCAAAATGATTTTTCAGACTTGTGAGGTCTGCTGTTCAGACCCTGAAGGGATTTATTTTCTGTTCATTGCTTTTTGTGAGAGTGTTTCTACTTATCTCAGTAAGGAAAATAAATCAAGAGCCTATGTTGAGTACAAATATGTCTTCTGAAGGCTTAAACAGAGCCCAGCCAAAAACTGGGTTTGTATCAACTTTGAGGGACAGCTATGACCATGCAGGATTATCCAGACCAAACGTGACTATTTTGCTACATACTATTTCTATTTATGTACCAGCATGCAAAATTTGAGCCTCCTACATGGTTTAGTTCTTGCGCTGTGGGCTTGTGAACTTTGACAAAAAAAAGAGCCCGAACAAAATCGACACCCCCCTCCCCCTGTAAAACTGGCTGTATCTTGGAAAGTATTGATCTTACATAAGAGTAATTTTACAGTGTGACTCCTGGGTAACATAGGTACACCTGGTAATTTATTCAGAATCTTTTGAGACCTAAGTGCGTGGGCCCTGGTTGAACTGACGTGGAATGACCCAAATGTACTCTGTTACTGTCCGGCTCTGTCAATCACAATCTTTTGGCATGCCCACAGGTGACCCACAAGGCTCCATATTGGGTCCACTCTTATTTTCACTATATGTCAATGATCTGCCAAATGTCTGCCCCGATGTCAACACTCAAATGTATGCAGATGATACAGTGATCTTTGCGCACAGCAGCAGTGCAGTTCAGGCTGCAAATCATTTAAAGCGATGGTTCGGAGTAATTTCACCCTAGGGTCCTTTGCACTATGACCCCGAGCCAAACACCCTCCTAAAACCTGTTTTCCCTTGGTCAAATTGAAATTGGCATTGAAAAGTTTGTAAGTACACCAGGAGTTTATTATGACCGCCGCTAGCGAAGCGGTCATATAGGGATTGTCTACATTTTTTTTTTTCCCCCCATCATCTACTTCCTGAAATTTTGGTCAACGATACCCGGGGCACCGAAACACCGGTGGGTATGTAGCCCCACTAGACTTTTACGGAAAATTTTTGTTTGGTCCCCGGGGGCCACTCCCCCACCACGCTGGGCCCCCCGAAACCCAAAAAATGCAGTTTTTCCTAAATAACTACCTGAACCGTGCCACCGAGGATGAAGACATTTTTATGGTATGTTGGTCTCAAGGGCCCACATCAACCTAGCCCATAATCACTCATTTGTGATTTGCACCCCCCCCCCCCCGGTAAAAAATGAAAATGCAATATCATTCTGCTTTAATCGCCCCTCTCTTCAGTAAAGACATTCAGAACTGCACCAAATTTTATGTGTATGATTAACCTGACATTCTCTGGGGGTATGCCAAGTTTCGTAGAATTTCATCCATGGGGGGGGGTCTAAAAAATTAAGTTATGTGTACATTTAGTGATTGTACACTCATTGGCCTGTAGATGGTGGTGCACACATATACACATGCACACACACACACAGGCACCCACATACTATCGGTATTAGAACGGCCGATACATAATTACAAATTCAGTAGGATTAAAAGAAAGCCAAAATAAATATTCATCATCATCATGGCTGCATTTCCAGTATTGGCGATAAGTAAGTCGTTTGTCCACTAGATGGCGCATCGTTGCATTGAGACGTAATTTTGTTGGAAGTTAATCTAAAGTGGGTTGGAAAGACACTACGCTTCCTACAAGGACAAGACTGTAGGCTACAGTAGTTTACCGCAGAGAACGTCTAAGGGTAGGACGATTTCTGCATGACATGTAATTCCCATTTCCTCTTGAAGCCGAAATAAATCTGAGAATGTTTATCGGACATGCTTGTTTTTTTACTGCAGGCTAAGTTAATCCTATCAATAGCAGAACGTAGTTAAAATAATGTTACCGTTAGCATGGTTGAGTGATGGAGGCCAATTTGATTATTGATGTATTTGTAGAAAACCATAAATGCGTTTATAGGCTACCAAGCAAATCGATAACAGCACTAATTGTATCTTTCGACTGTCATCTCATTTGCTTATGACCATAACCTAGGCTACTAACAGGAGCTAAGTGAGTTAGCCACAACACGTTCGCTACGTGATGGTTTTTTAATAGAAAATATATAGGCTACCTGAAAGATAACCTGTCTATGATGCATCCTAAACACCGGGCTGGGACATTTCTGCTCAAGGTCTCAAAAAGCATCTGAGTCTACGTTCATTCCCCAGATAGGAATTACCTTTGGACCGGATCCGCATAAAAGCCTCTAGATCCGGGCGTAGCTTACACACGGTTTCTGGCTATGGACCAGATCTGTGCCAGTTAGACTTTTCAGTTTAGCATTCCAATCCAAGCAGTGCTGTTTTTCTAACAGTCAGCAGATTTGGCCCAGATCCACTTACCACATCAGAACCAAAGCTTCCACAAAGACAGTTCACTGATGTGGCCCACATCTGTAATACGGACCCAGACCACCTCTAAACTTGGACTTGTTGCTAACGTTCTAGAATATGCATATTTTTAATTTTTATTTATTTATTTATTAATTTGTTTGTTGTCTGTCTGTTGTTGTCTGTCTTGTTGTTGTCTGTCTTGTATGTTTTGGTGTCACGGGTACGCTGGCGACTACGCCGCTCCGTCCGGCATCTTTTGCGTTTGTTATTTCTTAAATGTAGTTCTGTCTTGGTGTCATGGGTACGCTGGCGACTACGCCGCTCCGTCCGCTATTGTCTTTGTTAGTCTATGTGTCATGACAATGTCTTATATGTGGAGCGCTTTGGGTTGCACTCTGTGCACGTTAAATGCGCTATACAAATAAAACTGACTTGACTTGACTTGACATCCACCAGTGCGCCATACGCTGGTTTGCACTGGCGCATGACCGGGAGGGGGGCCGTAGCAAGCGCCAGCGTGAAGAACAAGAAGAAAGCCAGCTAAATTTTGGATTTTATGTTTTTTGTTCATGTTTTGAATGGAGGGGGGCGTAGCAAGCGCCAGCGCGATGAAAGAAGCCAGCTAAATGTTGGATTAATTGTTCTATGTTCATGTGATGTTTTAAATAAAGATGTTTTTTAAATGTAAACATTTTCTTCGATTCTGATGGGGTATTGGGCTATGCAGCAAGCCTACAGCAAGCGACACGTGCTATGATTGTTATAGGGCAATTCCAAACCTTGGCATTTGTATGATGTGAATGATAACATTATTTTTTTGTGCATTTTTTTCTCATTTACATTCTTCAGCCAAAAATAGCAAATGCTCAAATTTCATGCAATCATTCACATCATAGGCCTACCATCACATTTTATTGGGGTTATAGATGTTACAAAAAAAATAATTTTCCATTGCCCTATATTCTGAAATGTATACTTTGTGGATGGCCTATGATTATTGCTTCTGACTGTAGGGTAATTAAATATAAGGTAGCCTAAATGATTTTAGAGCGCACGTTGAGATGTATTCAGGGCAGGGCTGTACCTACACATATTTGTTGCACGTGCTACAAAAATCATTCTTTGCGATGGATGATTTAGTACCAACGTTACACCGGTCAGATACAGTTTTGCCTATGGCTATTCCGTGAGATTGAGGCGCTTTTTGTTTGCTCGAAGTGCGTGTTTAGGGTGTGAGAGGGGAGTCGATGTGCTTTGATTCCAGCTTGGTAGTTGTAGTCTATGCGATTAAAAAACACGTGTGTGTGAAGTATCCAAACAATGATAACGCTTTCATTATGGCTGCTTTAGCCACAGACCTTGAGCTACTGTACAGTGGGTTGGGTTCCATTTGTGCCAAGTGTCCACTTCATTCGCCCTTTCCGTGATTCACACAGCTACGTGAAATGTATTACTATATGCAAAACTATTAACTTTTCGCCAAGAGGTGGCAGCTTGATACTGTAAGGTGTAAGCCATTGGTTCCAAAGGAGATTTTATTTGGGTCGCCAGCATAGCCTAGTGACAATTTGTGTTGTGTAATAGGCCTAATAGGCATAGGGCCTACCTTATATAGCTTATAGTTTGTTAACAGTCACGGTTTTGTCATAACTCCCTCTATGCATTTTTGCATTTAGAATAGCTCTAAAACCGGGGGGCGAACACGTCGGGGGGGGGGGGGGGGGGGGGGTGCGTGGATATCTCAATCGCAAAATTAAACAATATTTCTATCGGGCGCCTACCATGGACTAGGCTGGGTGAAAATCAAAAGATTGCGTCAAAAGATTGAGCTTAACCATGAACCTCATAGTTGCAAAATGCAAGGGAACATGAATCAGCATATAATTTGCACAAACAATAACGGACAGTAGCTATTCAACTTTTCCCGTTAAAATGTGTATGAGCAGTCTCGCAACGCATTTCATGAAGGCCCTTCTGGACATGTCAGTTATTTGCACCACTGGGTAAAACGGCATTTTGTTTTAGACTACTGGTATTTAATTTGTGCATTGACAATAAAGCTGAATATCATTTGAACTAGATGACTAAACTTATGCATATGTAGAAGAAGAAACATTCACAAAAATCCATGACATGACCTCTCTTCTTGATAGCTGTTGAAAACTGCATGGAACTGACAGGGATTGTTTTGTTTAATAATAAATAAATAAATACATTATGCTGCTACCTTCTGCTTTTTCCAAATACAATGTAGCCTACAGGTGTACCTTTCATCAGTCCAGTTGCAATGGATGGACTGTGATGAACTGCCCTACTTGTGATTGTTTAGAGATTTTAAAGGTTTTATAACAATGCTACAGATTTTTTGGCCCAGAAACAAATCTATTCACCTTTGCAATGCCAGTAGGCTACTTTGTGTGCGGAATGTGTGCAAACACACATTCCAAACAAGCATACACAAAAGTTTCAAGAGTGGGGGATGGAGTAGAAGATGGAGACAAATTCATTAATATGATTTATTTTCGCGGAATGGATGTGCAGGACTGAGCGGCGGTCATATTTTGTACCGATATGCGGTACATCTAGTTTAAATAACACTTGCCTGATGGATGCTACTATACTGCTGCGTCAACGTTAATTCCGTGATTTGGGAAAAGCCCGTAAAAGTCCTGGCAGGAAGCATGCATAAGGATGTAGATCCAGGAATGCACTAATATTTTGTTCATAGTACCAGTTTGCAAAAATTATTAGTTAACACTAAGTTGTAAACACTATATATATATATATATAAAAACTAGATATACCAAAAAACGTTGATGTAATTGCTTCCTGCCAGGACTTTTACAACAAGAGACCACATCCCCACACACCACACCTTTATATTGCATATTCATACTAGAGGTCACTCCTTCTCTCTTGTTTATAACATAAATAAGTTAGTATCAACCTCGGTATAGTTAGAGAATACTAGTGAAACCCATGATGGGGTGACACAAACATGCATCTCTCCCTTGAGGAGCACTGGCCCCTCATTGAAAAGAATAAAAGCCTGGATCCTGATATTCCATCGTCCTGACTGAGTCTTAAGAGAAATATGGTAGTAAAAATATACTATCACATCCTATATTAGAGACATGAAAACTGTGATATGGCGCATTTACATTTTTATGTTCATTAATGTGCACTGTCCATGTATAAATAAACTTTAAATAAAATAAAAAACATAGGGGAGAGCGGGACGATTGAAACGCGGGACGAATAACAGGGAAGCTACACTGAAGCGTTCCGTTCGCGCCGCACGTGCCGCTATCACGTCTGGCGTGCAGTTTTAGAAAGATGAAAATATATTTGGTCCCACCAGGTAGACCTAGGGGTAGGTGGCCATACATCCGGACCAGGGTTTCCGTTGTCCAGTACTCCGGTAATTGCCAGACATTGGCCGGAAAAAAATGAAATGTCCGACAAAATTAAATATCTCCGTCAAATTATCCGATTGAAGTTTGGCTAATAATCCGGTTCCCCTAACACAAACTGAATTTGAGAATAACACTTAAATGTATAGGCTACTAAAGCAAGAATACGTTCTTTGGCTATGTTTTAAAGGAACAGGCTATACTTTGAAAGTTATTAAACAACACACATATGCTGCATTTCAAATAGGAAACGCACGCTTAAAACGTCTGTTAAGCAATGAACGAATGAGTGAGATAGTTCAAACATGGCCAGGCCCAGGCAGACTAGCCTTAAAAGCTTTTTTCAATGGTGGTAATGGTAAATCGTCAATGCCTGAAGCCAGATGGTCAGCTCCACCACCAGGGAAAAAGCCGAAGTGTCGGGCGTAGTGTTAATTTCGTCAGACGAGACGAAATATGTTCGTCAGCAACCTTTTTTTCCATGACTAAGACGAGACTGCATTAATGTCCTGAAACAATGCCTATATTAACATGCATTATTGTTGATGAAAAAAGACGAGACTAAAATGTTTTGCATGAA
The DNA here is from genome assembly GCF_046254945.1 of Alosa pseudoharengus. Classification (NCBI taxonomy): domain Eukaryota; kingdom Metazoa; phylum Chordata; class Actinopteri; order Clupeiformes; family Clupeidae; genus Alosa; species Alosa pseudoharengus. The sequence goes on from NW_027468657.1 coordinate 24,480,752, forward strand.
ATAAAAACTAAGATAAAATCTCTCTTCATTTTCGTCTACAAAATCAGAAGACAGAATATCTAGCTGTCTAGCTGTATCATGACAGTAGTCCAGTCAAAATATCGCAAAGTGTCCTCCTTTCTGGTGATATGGAAATGGCCACTCTAGGTAGTCGAGTTTTCCCATGTTATCCTATGTAGACTGACGGGCTGTGGGTCGTTAAGGGCACTTCTTTGGATGTGCAGTGGCCTAACCCACGTAAAAACCTAGTGAAACAACATTTTCCACAATAGAAACATGGTATACATGGGAAAACGTACTATTCTAGCTACAAAAATGGCAGAATCATCAACTATGCATGATATTTCAATAACCGCTTCACACTTCACAATGACTGCAACAAGTTGTTACATTCACGAAAATTTTATTATTAGCTTTCAGTGTGGTACGATCACTTTGTAAATTATGTTTAATTAAAAAGTGTTTCAACTGTCCCGGCTCTCCCCTACTCAGATCAGATACTGACACCATATGGCTGTTAGATTGGGCTCAGTTTAATGCGTCAAGTGTGCTGCATCCAGGAGGCTATAATTAGCCGGCAGGCTAAAAGAAATAAAATTGTTTCGGTTCATCATACAGATAACTGAGAAGGTGGTTGATGTCAATCAACGGGTCCAGGATGACATGGAGAAGGCCAAGGGTCCCAGTAAGACTTAGAAGAAGAACAGCAGTAATCACAGTGTAAAAGCCCAGGAAGTGTCTGAAGCACAAGGAAGCCAAGTGGCCGTCAATGTACTGTTCAATCAACACTACATTGACGGCCATTTCATTTACATAAGTGATTCAGTGCATCAGGCCTACCGTATTTTAGTCATGCTGGATTGTCCACAAGAGTATATATGTCTTCCCAGGATATAAACACCTCCCAAAACAGCTGCCAGTTCTGGGTAAAATAAGCACAAAGAAGACGTATTAGTAAGCTAAAACATTATACCAACCTTTTAGTATTGCATATAGCTTGTGGTTCATTTGGAGGTCTCTCATTTGGGTACCTTCATTGAAGAAAAGCCCTGAAGTCCACAAAATCACAAGGAAAATTGGGTAGAAGGCAATACACTTTTTACTAGAGAGAGAGAGAGGGAGAGAGAGAGAGATAGTAAACAGTGTTTCACACAGTGACATTCTAATAGTCAAGTGATAATTTACATCCATCTTGATCTGTGCATCTCTGTGGTAATGTCAGACTGCCCAGAAGCAGGTTGCATTAACATTGACCACCATTGTCATAATTGTTTTAATGTGGTATGCAATTCACTGCTTTACAGAACATATTTTGTTGTTATTGTTGTTATTGAGTAATTAGAAAGTGTGGTGAGCAGTGGAGGTCTTACTGGGCCTTAAATGTTCTCTCAAACTGTTCCTTCAGTGCACCGGTCATCACTGTGTGCGCTGCCCGTCTTTTCCATAACAGGCGTGCTACATAAGCTGGGGGGGGTCAATAAAAACTCAATAGTTTTTCAGTTTCTTCACCTTTGGGGGGGGGGGGGGGGGTGCTCTATAACATCTCAGGTACAACTCTAATGAAGAATTTTAAATATTGTGCAATTAGGCCTATAGTAGCGACAGACCTGTTGGCTATTAAGTTACTCTGTTGGATATGTGAATATAAAATAATAGATAAAGTGATGCGGACAGGGACATGCCTCTAATACCAACCAACAACATAGAAAGAATAATATAAACAAGACAGACTAGGTACATGAAGCGATGGACTAGTCAGGACTAGTCATGAAGCGATGGTGTCATCATCCGTCTAGTCTGGCCTCATTGCAGCTATGTAAACGATAGCCTATATAAACAATAGGCATACAAAAGACTAAAGTGTGATAAACCAGACCCTTACCTGTGTGAAGAGCTGACACAAGTGTCACCGCGCCGAGGGGAAACGGTATCTCCATGTCCATGTTTCTTAGAAGCCTGAACACTGTACGGCCGTCCTCTCACCTAGTGGCTGTTACCTTCAGAGGGTTGCATGGCCTTTATGTCACCATTATGACAGCATCAACTCTTATCTGTTACGCATCGCGTAAATGGAGAGACAGTAATGGAAAAAAAGAAATAAAAATAAATAAATAAATATATTTATTTTATTCTATATATATAAAGAAAGGTAGACTAATGCATTTGCTACAGAATTGCCCAAGAACCATTCAATTAATCACACATTTAAAAGCATTTATCTAGGCCACAAGTCTGTTGGATGAAAGCGCGCATGGAATAGCCTAATTAAAAGGGCCTAATGCTGCCACCTTTATTAAACTACTAAATGCAAAACAAAAAATGTATAATTACCATCATACAAGTATACTGTTGATTCTCTCTCATATTCCATCTTTTTTACACCCTTGTATTCAAAATAACTGTGCCCTATGCTTAGATAGGCTACGGCATGTGTGGTCGAGCCGCCAGTGATGTAGCTCGATGATGTCAGACCGCGCTGAGCACTGAGCTTAACGAAATCGGAGGCTCCGCGACTGTCTGCCCTATAAAACGCGGACGGTTCACGCCCTAGTTTAAAACATTTTCTAGTCGTGGTAAGAAATAACAACAATGGACAGCGATGACGACAACATTGAGGAGGTTGTGGAGGGTATGTTCGTTTTTCTTTATCTTATCAGATAGACAGAGTGGGGTGTTATAGCCTATTGGAGTTCAGCCTGGAGGCTAACGGGCGAGTAAACACTCGGCAGATTGTCATCATATATTTCATAGCAGTACGAATTGACGTTCGGCTGTTAGGGCCCTGGCATGTGCCTCTTCCAACACCCCGGTGTCTATTTTCGAAGAAAACCTGCTGGCGCTGCATTCCGAGCAGACAGACTGCTTGGGTGGACTGTCGGCCTCTCGCTGTATTCGCAATCTAAAAAGCTATTTTCCTGTTTAAATGCGTTGCTAATGCATGTAGCCTATTGTTGTTACATCGTACAGCCACGTTGTTGCCAAAATATTGATCTGCTGCAAGTCATTCTTTCACACAGAAAGTAAAGCGCAACTTTGTATCTTACAAACAACGGTAGTGATTCCTATGTTGACATCTGAAGTGACACACTGCTTGCTGCTAACCACGTTTTGGTATGATAATAAAACATGATAGAAACAAAGATTTTTGTTAAAATACGAAATAAAAACAGCTGTGCCGTATACATCATTTTATAATTGACAGGCGACTATGTGAGAAGTTATGTGTAAGTTAGCCTACTCAATAGTCAGGGCGGCGTGTTTCTCCCAACACACGTGTAGACTGCCTCGCCCTCGTGTCATAGGCATTTTGATTTCAGGAAGAACATGAGTCATAATGAAAATGGATCTATCAGCTGGTTCTGGGACAATAGACAGACTGCAGGTGTACCCGGTCAACTACGAAACCTCTCACTAGGCCTGATATTCAGACTGATACTCCGCTCCACAAAGAAACTGATGGTATGAGGTAGTGTTGCTGATTTGGTGTTGCTCCTTTTGATATGATCCATTTTGACATACGAAACCTCTGAGTGTGGTGAATATGTTGCTCCACTGGTTTTGGCTGTTGGCTATAGATCTGATGGGTCTGAATGTAGGCTACATTCACAAAACAAGGTGAGGAGTTTTTTTTGTTTGCATCCACAAGAGATCCCATACATTTATTTCAAGGAACATAACTGACAGAGCGTTAACCTTTTTTCAATTTCAAGTTTATCAGTGGTTTCTGTCTTCAGTTGAAGATAATAGGATGTGTTAGATCATTTCTATACATATATTTCTGTGTGTAGGCCCCTTGGATGAGAATGACCAACCACATGGATTCTGCATGGTCACCTACTCCTCCAGTGATCGCTTTGAGGGACACTTTGTCCATGGAGAGAAGAATGGAAAAGGGAAATTCTTCTTTTTCGATGGGAGGTCTGTGTGTGCGTGCGTGCACGCACATGCATGTCTGCGTGCATGCTTGATCATTTCCATTATTACATAATTCTTAAGAAAATGTCATATGTTTTCAGTAATGTGTGTGTGTGCGTGTGCGTGTGTGCGCATGGTTTGTCCTAATAACACAGCACGTTGGAGGGCTACTACATGGATGATGCTCTTCAGGGCCAGGGTGTGTATCGGTACGAGGACGGCGGGGCTCTGCACGGGACCTATGTGGACGGGGAGCTGAATGGCCCAGCGCAGGAGTACGACCAGGATGGGCAGCTCATCTTCAAGGGCCAGTACAAAGACAACATGCGCTGTGGCCTGTGCTGGTTCTACTACTCTGTGAGTTCCAACCCCCCCCCCCACGAAGGTTAATTGGCGACAACAACAGGCAATGTGCAGATTAATGTTATCAGAATACCAAAATTATTGGTTCAATACTGAGATCAAGTCAAGAATACTTTTTAAAAAATTATTTGATTTGGGGGCGCCCACCACCTTGACATCATCAGTAATATTGAATATAGTGTGATCATTCACACCAGTGGCCATCCTGGATTCCGCTCGACCCTACACACACACACACACACAGCGGGGTGCTTTGCCGCTCTTGCGTGTCACGCGGTCGAAGTTCAACCATGGTGCACTGTAAATCATAGGTCTTTTACACTGAGCCCGGCGGCAAGCACAAAAAAAATCCTCGGGACATTACCTCAACCAAGAGCAACCTAGTGGCGAGCGCAGCGCATGCCGCATGCAGTTTGAAGTCCCCTTGAGGAGAAAAAAACATGCGTGCTAGGGGAGGCATTAGAAGCATGCACATACACAGTCATTCTTAAAAGTATCGATACTAATAAAATTACGTATTGTGACATTGTTAATTTCAGGGTATTGGTATTGTAGTATCAGTGCACTGTGCAACACTAGTGCATATTGTTTTACAAACTTAAAAGTGTCTGTCTGTCTATCTTGGTATGGAAATAGCACTGAGCTAGACCGTAAAGCTCTGAAGAGAGTAGTAAGATCAGCTGAACGTACCACCAGAAGTGCCCTACCCAACCTACAGGAAATTTACATAAGGAGATGTCAGTCGAGAACAAGGAAAAATTTCAGGGATCCCAGTCACCCCAACAACTGCCTCTTCACTGTCCTACAGTCTGGGAAACGTTACCGCTGCCTGAAGTCCAACACGGAGAGAATGCGGAAAAGTTTTTATCCCCAGGCATATCATTTTTAAATGAGGATTGTAGCAGGAACACCAACATAGCCTAAACACTTTTGCACTTTGGACTTTCTTTCTTTATTCTTCTTCATTTTCTATATATCCTTTGCACAGTCTTGGAGTCAGTGGAACAAGCATTTCACTGCATTTATAGGCTACCTGTATAATGTATGTGACAAATAAACATTTGATTTGATTTGATTTATCTGTCTGTCTGTGTGTTAAACTTTCTCTCCTCTGGGTTGTGGGTCCTCAGGACCGGGGTTGTGTGGTGGGAGAGGTGAACGATGAGGGCGAAATGACGGGGAAGCAGGTGGCGTACGTGTACCCAGACGGCAACATGGCGCTGCTGGGCAGCTTTGTGGACGGGGAGCTGATTGAGGCTCGGCTCGCCCGTCTGACTGTGCAAGAGAGCGGCCGACCACGCTTTGAAATAGTAGATGACCGTGAGTCACAGTTAAAAAAAAAATACCTGCATTATTTAGCAAAAACCTTCATTCTGACTAAGGTACAATGAAATTCTCTGACACTGATTCCATGTTTCCATGCACACCATGTTCCGATTAAGGGCCATATTCTAGTTATTGCAACATTCAAAATAAGATGTTTCCATGTTCAACAGAAGTGTCCATCTCCATGTCCACCAATTCTTCATCTGTCAACAGTGTGCGCAAAACCTGCTCCTTTGAGCATTATGCTTTCACCAATCGATAAGTTCCATCATGACATATAAACTTTCACGTTTGAAAACAAAAATTGACATCTTCACTCAAGGAGTGCAAACTTTTTGCTACACTTTTCGCTACGTTTGCCAAGTATCACAGCATTAAACCAAGCTACCAGAATTCCTTGTTTGAACATGCAGAGATAGAATTTAATATTCCAAAAGGGGCAATTTCTGATTAATGTGTACGTTAAAGGAGGCATATGCCCTCTATGGGTTTTTAGTAAATGGAATATGAGCTTAATCGGATTATGGCAGCTGGAATAAGATCTTTACATGACTCACACATAATCGGAATATTACCATTATTCCAAATAAACCGTAATATGGTGTGCATGGAAATGTAGTCATAGTGTTGATATAATAACACAATGTAATTGTTTATTGTATTATGTTATTTTTTCCAGGAACTGTTTACTCTTATGACAAATCCACTTCTACCTGCATTGCTAACCACAGACTTCTTCCTGATCCATATGAGAGCCAACAGTATGTATGCTAAAATCACACAAAAAATGTCCCACTACACACCAAGACAGATGTGATGGTCACAGCCATATGGAGTATTAATACAAAGCTGTGTCTCAAGGTTGCAGCAGCACTGTGCTTTGAATTACAGGAATGATGAGATATGCATAAATGTATGAATTAAATCTTATGTCAGTTTCTTCTGTGTCCCAGTGAGTTCGTTGAAACCTAGGTCACCTAGGTCAGTTTTACACCTCTCTCTATCTCTCTCTCTCTCTCTTTCACTCTTGCTCTCTTACACACACACACAACGCTGCTTACAGTTTTCAATTATTTTACTCAAGCCAGTTTTTTTAGATTGTTTACTGGTGTGCAATTTGATCTGAGTTAAGTTCATGTGCCTTCTTTAGTGTGTATGTAGGACAGTCACTGATCTCAGGAGCAGGTGAAGGTCTGTTTACCAAGATGGATGCTGATCCCGACACTGTCATGGCCTTTTATAATGGAGTTCGCATCACACACTCTGAGGTGATAATATGGATTGTGTGTGTGTGTGTGTGTGTGGAGCCACTTCTGACCCTGTGTATGTTGAATTTACAATTCTATATGGACAAGCATAGGGAATTCTGATGAACACACAAATTTCCATTGATTAGTTGATTCCTTGAGACTGATAAAATGTCACAAAAATGCTAAATTTGAACATTTTGACATGATTGAAACTCATTGCTGTGCAGGTGGACAGTCGTGATTGGTCGGTGAATGGTAACACTATCTCTCTGGATGAGGACACAGTCATCGATGTTCCTGGGCCCTTTTATCATACGGACAAATACTGCGCCTCGCTCGGTCACAAGGCCAACCATTCCTTCACCCCCAACTGCAAATATGACCCGTATGTGTTAGATACCGCCTTTTAATTATTGAATTTCATTAGACTTTTGTTTACATCATTTTCATTGCAACTACTATACCCATTTGTCCTCTCTTGCTAAGTCTTATTACTAGTGTCTAGTATGTTGTATAACAAGACAAAGAAAAAGGTTGTGGTAGATTGAACAGAATATGTTCCAACCCACCCATATTGTCTAAAACATGGGATCTGTTATTGTGTGGTACTAGGCACAGTCAGGACAACAACGCTGAGATCGGCATCCACAAACAACTACTGTGGTATTTGCTTTGTAATATTACTTTGCTTTCTCTCTCATATTAGATTTATGCATCCTCGCTTCGGCCTCATCAAATGCATTCGGACAATCCGGGCTGTGCAGAAAGACGAGGAGCTGACTGTCGCCTACGGCTATGACCATGAGCCTTCTGGGAAATCTGAGCTGCCGGCGCCGGAGTGGTACATCAAGGAACTCCAGGAGTTCCAGGAGCGGAATGGCGAAGTGCCGGCGGGCATGAAAGCATGCTAATGACACTAGCCACTCTGTGTGCGCCTTACCTGCCCCCTTTCAGTTGCCACCTCACCCCTTACACTTAACTCGGCAGATTTACCTGGGTCCACACACCTGACCATCTGCCTCTTCACCCATGTCTGTCTCTCGCTATCTCGCTCAGTTGTTACCCACAGCCCAGGCACATTCCTGTGTGGGCTCATCCTGGCTTTGCACCCTCCCAGACTTGCTAGTAGTTGACGGCTACAATGTTACAATACCCTACTCCTGTCCCCTCACCCCAACCCATCCTAGACCAGTATCCCTCCCTGTCGTCACCTATTCTGTAGCAATCGCCTGAATGTAACCTGGTCCCCAGCATCACCCCCACCCCCTTTCTCCTCTACCCTACCAATTGGTCCAATATAACCATGTTTGCTGTCTCCGTGCAAGTGAAGTCATCAGTTGCTCCAGCCTTTTCACAGTGGAGCCCATGATGTCTGGAGCCACTTGTGAGTGAAACAGTGGTGTTTACAGGGACAGTGCAGGAAGCCTTGAAGATCAGCACAATACTGTGGCTACAGTCAGCCACTGAACATCACACACACACACCCACATGCACACTAGCCCCAGAGGAACTATGCACACATCGTCCAACCAGGTGTTCTGCGTCCTATACAGATCTGTGCTTGGATCATACTTGCCGCATCAGTGCTGTGATCATGACAGTGGGATGAAATGGACTGTTTTGTGATTGATTGAATCACTCAAGGCTTCCACTGAATACTAAAGGAACTAACTAAAATATAAACCTGTGAGAAGTCGGCTCAGGTCTGTGCAAGCGGGAGTTTTCTTGTTACTTTTTTATTTATAGTACAGCGAGTTGTACTCTCACTCAGACAGACTTGTTTCACTGGAGCTACTGTAATACAACCATTAGTATTATTTGTTACATTATTTTCCTCTTTGCCTTGTATTAATAATATACCATTTCTCTGCTTACTGACATGTTACTGATTATGAATGGAGGACCGTTTACAAGTGTGTGTGAGTGTGGTATGCCTGAATGTGCAAGCGGTAACAACTGGAGTACATTGTTCAGAGTGTGGGTAATAGCAAGTGTTGACGTTTTCTGGTGTAATCCAGACCATACTGAATAAAAAAGTTACCACAGCTGTTATGAATGATTGTTTTTTGTAGGCCTAGTGAAATAACTGGTGCGATAAAATTGTTTAGGTGACTGCTGAAGCGCCAGAAGAAGAAAGAAAAAAGAACCACGGAACCACGGATTTAGGGAGGGACATTTTCGTATTGCACTTGAACACTATAAAATTCGGAAGAGGTTAATGGTTTCTCTCAGTATTTACAATCTACTTATCATTTGGCGTGGCGCCGTGCGTAACGGAGGGTAAAAAATAAGGGCGTGGCCGCGCCTGGCACCTGCTGGTTTAATAAGTGACAACGCCGAGGGGTTTTCACCTACTCACCTGATCGACTTTTCAAACAAAGCAGACCGGAAGTGTCATGCCAGCCTGTCCAGAGGGTTCAAGGTACGTTTGTTTTCCTGGTTCTATTTCGTGTTCTCTAGCTCAATGACCCTATTGGATAAATAACTAAATGCTTTTTTAATCTGATCTGTTACCCGGAGATTCTCAAAACGTTTTAAAAAGGTTGTTTAGTCTATGGCTTTAATCGACAGGTGGATCTAATTTGAGATTATTACCAAAAGTATGGAACAACTGTGATAGGCTACTACTGAAGATGATCTCCTGAAACCACTCAACAAAAAGGACTTACCAAAAACTTTCAGCGATACAGTCTTTGTCATCTCAGTAGGCTTACTACGCTAAGTGATCCGGACATGGACCGGTACAGGTACTTTGTCTTCAACCAGCGGCATATCGTAGTACTGGGGATCTTACAGGTAGCCTGTGCCGGGCTGTGCCTGGTGTGCGGCTGCATGGACGCGTTCTTTCGTCTGAGTACCACTCTCAGCCGCACTCGGGCTCCTGTATGGTGTGCGCTGGTAAGCGCGCGCGTGCACACACACACACTCACTTAAAACGAATGTGTTGAAAACAACAGAGGTTGCGTTGTTTTTAACATATCCTTGTGTCCAGATAGGGACAACACAGTTTGTGTTGTTTCCAACACATTGATTTTGTTATTCATTACACACACACACACACACACACAATATTATGTCTTTGTCTCTGTGCTGGATACTAATATACTATACTATTAATTCCATCAATGCTTTTCTGAAGTGTTCTTAAGTAGACTACTCCAGGACAGTGTTTTTTTTTTTATTATTATTCTTGTTATTATTGAATGTAATGGGTTTTAAACATTAAGAAGTAATTTGACTGAACACCATCATGTGCTTCTTGGTCAGTTAGATTGTGTTTGCATGGTCTGTTTTGGTTTCCTCCTTCCTCTCAGATAATGGCAGTGCCTGGTGTGCTGGCCCTGTTTGCCTCACAAAGGAAGAACCCCTTACTGGTAAGCGTCATGAAGAGAAGATAATATTTCCACAACTGGTTTAGGTGATGGGGACCAAACTGCTATTTATCAAATTTACAGTGAGTAATTTATAGCTGAAGCTTTTATCCAAAGTGACTTACAACAATCAAGGTACAATAAAGGTACAGTGCCACTAGGATATTGTTAGTGCAGCAATGAGCATAGAATAAAATAACAGTTGAATCGAAGTCAGGGGAGGGAGAAGAGAACTGATGTTTGAAATAGGCCTAATTTTGTACTAGGATATTAAAGTCAACATGCACAACATATATAGGCTATTGAAGACTGGACAGGGTGAAATGTTTGCATAAAAATGTGTATGTGGTGACCTTTTGGTCCTGTTTTGTGTGCATGTCAGACATTATTACTATGTGTGATCTGGACAGGTGAGCATTATGATGGTGTCCTCGCTGTTCTCCTGTCTCGCCGTGATAATTGTATTCGCATATGCTGGTTTGACTCTCAGCTATGGAGAAGAAGATGATGAAATTTTCGACCATCATATCCCAGACGTGGTACGTTCCTCTTGATTCCCTCTCCCACAAAGACATGATCTCAAAAGATCTGTCAAGTCTACACTGTGCACGATTCAGATAATGTAGTGTGTAATTTGGCTAGTTGTGACACACACACACACACACACACACACACACACACAGACACAGTCTTTGATAAGAGTAACCCTATAATTACATATTCAGAATCAGACACTGAAGCATCCCACAAACCCATTCGGAATTAAGAATTTCTACTACTCAAGTACATTTTTATAATCTCTTTTAAAGTGAAACGGCTACTGGTTTGTTACGGTTTGCATTAAAAAATGCTGTTTTCCGACCATCTCACTATGTCAGAGTGCAGAAAAATGTCAGGGACTGCTAAATGAAGAACTTATAGCAGTGATTATAGCACCATCAACTCTTTTTCTTTCTTTCTTTCTTTCTCTCTCTCTCTCATAGAAGTTTGCGCTGGGTCGAATGGTGAGGGGGGCCAATGCCACTCTGTTGCTCTCGGGCCTGGGCTCTCTCCTCTTCTCCGGTCTGATCACACTGGTCAGCTGTCGGAGTCTGCCCTTCTGTGCCTGTTACGACGGCCGCACAGGCCTGGTAAGGGAAACAGTTATTTACAGCCAGAGTTCGCACAAAGTCAGTAGTACTAAATAAGCAGCAAGTCAACATTGCCATTACTGCTGTAGTCTTGTAATTTATTACAGTAAATCAAAGCACCATCTAAATATAATAAAATATAAAAAAAAGAATAATTTTTCCTCTCCATTAATGTGTGGAGCTTCATAATATTAATTTAAGAATTACGTAACCACACGATGAAGGTGCACTTAAAAATCCTGTTTGTTTGTTTGCTAGGCTACCAGTGATCTTGTAAAAAAAAAAAAAAAAACACTGCAGAAGCATTACTTACTGTATGAGATGGACACACACATATGTCACTGCTCTAGCCTCACAATCTCAGCCTCTCCGTGCCTTTTCCTTCTCTGTGAAAAGTCTATAACATCTGCACTTTGTTCACAGGAGACTCTAGTGCCCCAGACTGACCCCAGCTCAGGCACAGAGCTGGTCTGCACTTGGCAAGGTGAGTGGCTCTGACCAGGGGAGAGGATGGAGGGTATTAGAGGGGCATTATGATGTTAGAGGGTCATTAGTATCATGTTAAAATGTAGTGGCTCGGCTCCAGTAAACAGCGTGTGAAGTTGTTGGGAAGCTTCGTGGCTTCTGACACTTTTTTCCCCCCCCTTTCCCCAGCAGGGGGCAATGATCGACTCTTCAATTCACCTGTGTCATTTGTAGACAGATGTGTGGAGCAGGAGCAGGAACCGTCCAAACTTCCTCCTTATGTTAGACTCACCTGAGAGACGATGCACACTAAAGAAAAAAGGCCAACTGAGGAAGAGTGTTGTGTGTTTGTGAACTCTAGAACTATGATGCCTTTAACATTTCAGTTTATTTCTGAACGATGCCTTTAACATTTCAGTTTGTTTATCTCAAATTGCCATCTCTGACCAGCCATTGACTACCTCTGAACATTTAACTGTAGAGGAGTTCCTTTCTGTGACAGTCTTTTTAAATTGTAATTCAAAAATGTATATGAATATGGACTATTTATTGTATATATGTAAGTGTGTTGTGGCCTCACTTATCATATGGTGTCCCATAACAAAGGCCAGGGGGAAGCCGGTCTGATTTTGTATTTAAAAGGCTTTCATCCTTTAATGTATTGTGTGTGTGTGTGTACATCTTGAAATAAAAAAATATATATTTTAGATTAAAAATCTATTTTACAGTTTTTTCATTTGCTTTGATGCATTTCGAAGATATGAAGAAATTCTCAAAACTGTTTGTTCAAACTCCATATCATCTTATCACTTGCACACATCATTAAAGCAGTCCCCCCCCCCCCATCCTGAGCAATGCTTAAGTAAATCCAATGATTTTGTACAAATATCTGCTTTTTTTCCAATTGCTTATTATTGCTTATTTTCAAACCAATGTCATGTCGGTCAAAATGCACTATACTGGTTCACTGCTGAATAGTCCTACCCCATAACACAAATTGGCCTCATTTCATTACTTGTGTCATTACATGCAAATGTGTTGAACTTTGTCATAACTAGTGGTCATAGTCTACCTCGCATATATGAATATGTGACCTGACAGGCAGGACAGTCAGGATGTATCCAAGATGTACAGTGGTGCACAGCTCTGACCAAGGGGTGTTTTACTGTATATTGGTCATTTTTCATTTGCATCGACAATTTGATTGGTATAAATATTTGCTTTTGAGGCATAAATTAAGCATTTTGAGCAAGACACACGCGTTTGCAGGTAATCCACTCTGCGGTGCAGTTTGCTCAAATTGTTTTGAGAATGCACTAACTGTTGTGCAAATATTAATGATGATTTGAGAAATGCACCAAAGCGACTAAGAAAAACTATAACAGAACAGTAACCCAGCATGATGGTGAATATGTGCATATACTGTACATATACTGTATTTAAAAAAAAACACTTAATAATAAATTACTGAAATGCTTTAGTTAATTTATTGCAAGGTTACAGAAATGTCATCACACACATAGTAGTAAACCATTGCAGTAAAGTCATTCCCTTTCTATTTTGAGCTCAGACCTATGAACATGTCAGTCCCCACTCTCCCCTAGCCGTGAGATGCCATCTTTTCCAATTGCTGTTACATTGGGCTTTGGTTTCTGTCTCACTGTCATGTTGGAGTGACATGTTGTTCAGCGTCAGCCTCAGTAGGAGTTTGGGATTGAATCTTCACATACATAACTGTGCCGACTGCCCAAGGAGATCCACATAACCTGCCAAGAAACATCCTGGTGTGGTCAATTAAAAGTAATTTAACCTAGGTTTACAAAACTGAGGTAAAACTGGTGAGCAAACTCATAAGGCAACCTAAAATAAAAGGCATATCGGAAATAGGAAATAAAAAAGGACACTTTCAATTGAAATACAATGAGGATATCTATGATAAAGCTCTGCAAATACTTTACAGTATTGTTGTTCTAAGCATCCAACCCAAAAAGAAGTGTACAAATAAATGTCAGGTGTACTTAAATGTTTACATTTTGAACTTAAGTTATGGTATAGGCTTGCTGCCATTTTATTTGCATGGTGGCAGTAGATTTACATTTTCCTCGGTTTGAAATCCCAAAATGTGGTCTATAGTATCACAGCACACACAAATACACCAGCCTGCTTTTGCACAGTTGTAGAAGTTTGCTTGGAATTAAACAAACAAAAGGATAGTATTTACACGTCACTGACTAACTTGCCACAGAACCTGCTGTGACGCAGTACACTGAAGTTGCTGAAGGGTTAGCAAGAACGCCTGTTTCTTAATATCCAACATGCAAGCTATGGTGTATTCGATCATTAGGGGAAGGCAAACAGTTATTGTGCACACACACACACACAGAGTGAGGGAGTAAATGTGGGAGGGATAGACTACAGGCGAGTAATAGCCCTGATAATCCTGACAGTCCGACGTGCATGAAAGCTGTGTAGCACAAGAGGTATGTTTTCTGGTTGGTTATATTTTTCCTTTTCACGTTGCTAAGAGCATTAAACATGTAATTGTTTTGTCCCTTTACACAGCTCGCTATAGCTATACAGTTTTAAAAGACACATGACCAAGTCTGAGACACGTTACTGGTGTGAGATATGACTACTACCTCCGTAGTACTGAGATCTACAGTACATACACATACACATGTTTTTGTTGTTGTTGCAACTGTCAACAACTGCCAGTACATCTGCTGTTACAAAATACTAAATTTAGCTTTTTGCTGTGAAGTGTTGGAGGCAACCACTAGATGGGACAATGTCCAAATGCACAGTTGGCCTCAGGAACATGTGAACGACTACACAGGCACACAGACAACATCCCTCAGAGAGGGGGTGGGGACATCCTACAGTTCATGTAAATGAAGACCAAGAGACTGAGATGGCGGCTCCTGACCTGCTTTAGAGGCCATTTCCTGATCACTGATGAGGCGTGTCAATGCAAAATAGTCTTTTCCCTTTACAGATGTCTTCCTTTCATGACAGGAAGTTCAATATGGTGTTTGTGAGTGAATGTGTGTGTGTGTGTGTGTGTGTGTGTGTGTAAACCAAAGCCGACTGATGGCTTTCATACTCGATTAACGTATGTTACCTGGTGGGGGCAATCTCCAAAAAGTGTGATATGCTTTAAACAGGCAAGCTATTCAAATCAAATATCCACAGCATCTTCCTGTACTGACCATTATGAGAAGAAGCAAACCCACTTCTTTTGTAAACCCATTCAATCCCTCCCCACCATCTGCCAAATAACCCCTCCCCTCCTCTCCTCTCCTTCTTTGTTCTTCTCTCTCTTCGTTGACCATTTTTTCTTTTTCTCTTCTCTGTTCCTCAGCAGCTGTTGCAGTTCCACCCCCCTTTCTCCTCCTCCTCTCTCCGACCCTGGAGTGCCACCGTGTTCGCTGCTCCGGGCGGCTGGCTCAGCACCAGGGGCTTCTGAGACTTGAGCTTGTGCGCCACAGTCATGAAGATGGCCTCCACGTGGTCACTGTTGCTGCTGTAGCTATTGCCGCCACCGCCATCGGCGTGGTTCGGGTTCTTGGCGGACGTTTCGAACAGCGGCATAGAGTGTGAGTCGGCAAACTGCTGCGCCGCCTCGATGCCCACCTGGGTGGCGTGGCGAAGGTCACACTTGTTGCCCACCAGGATGCGCGGCACCTCCTGGCCCAGCGAGTGCTGCTTGCACTCCTCAATCCACGCCGGAAGACTCCGGAAGCTGGCAGCGTTGGTGATGTCGTAGACGAAGACGACAGCATGGACGTTCCTGTAGTAGTGCTGGACCATGCTCTTTCTGAAGCGCTCCTGACCAGCAGTGTCCCACAGCTGCACCTGCAAGAGACAAGAGGAGGACAGACAAACGCATTAAGACAAGACAAAGGACATGTGTATTACAAGGGAAAATACAAGATGTGAAATGCTAAATTCCTCAATATTTATCTAACATTCAGTCCAATATCTATTTCTTACCAATAATTTCTAATCTAATCTGAAAGATGCAACCCACACACTTACGTCATCCACCAAAATAAACAAACACGGTAATGATGTTATGTTTGTGTGGTTTTGGTTTAACACTAGGAGTGGGTGTTTAAAACACTTTTCCCATTTTCCCACTTTTCTCAAGTTTAATCTACATTTTCCCACACAACATCTGGTTAAGCTACATTACATCTAACATGTTTACTCGAATCACTGAGCTAGCAAAGATCAGAGGACTTAGGCAATGCTTCAGAGTTTTGAAATATGTAGTTTAATGTAACATCTGCCAACACCCACCTTGATTTTTTCGCCGTCGATCTCAATAAGTTTCTCCCGAAAATCCACTCCAATGGTTGCTTCGGTTTTCTCCGGGAACTTACCCGCACAGAAGCGGTAGGTGAGGCAAGTCTTTCCAACCCCCGAGTCTCCGATTACGATGATCTTGAAGATCCGCGTTCGGGGAGGAGGGAGAGACCCCAGCGATGAGGTAATTTCAAGAGAGGATTCAACATCTGCCATCATGTCCCCAAATGCAGGTGTAACCAACCAACACTGAATAACTAACGTCAATTAACTAGGACCCTGCTAGCTGGCTATGCCCTCAAAGCTTTGCAAGCTTGCTGGCTAACCTTAGCTTAACAACTGGTTTAGCTATCTAAACATGCAACAAATATTCAAATGACTGACTTGAGATACGTACACATAATTTAGGGCTTCGTGAAATGCATAATATCAACAGTTGCTGAGCTCCAACTCTGAGATATGTACAGTTACTGGCCCTGATTTGCTTGATCCTTCATTTTGCTGATGCATTCCAAGGGACTCTGCCCCTGTTTATGTCTGAAGCCACGTAGAGAATGTGGCTTTATCGCGAGAGTTTATGATAAAACTAGAGTCCGACTGGTCCGGCCCTGTATCAGCTGATTTGAGCAGTGGTTAGAAAGTGGTCTCCACTGACGTAATTTTTCTACCTAGCTGGCCTGGTGGCCGTTATATTATGGTGAGCTAAGGTAAAACATATCTCTAGTCTTAAAAATCCGCTTAGTCACACAATATAAACGTGGTTTCTGAATCTAAACCAAGTAAGCCCATAAATAACATGGTCTATTTTGTAGACTATACAATTCCCAAAGACAGCATAGTGCCAGGAATGAAATCATGCTATGGGGAATACTCAGAAGGTATTTTTGTCCAAACCTTGGACAAGACAAACAAACCGGTCAAAAGGCAGGCTTAAGCCAAAGTCCAACATAACAAACGGAAAGAGAATCCTGCAAAGATGCCTGTGAGTAGGGTACCCTGCTGCTAATTTAATTATTTTTTAGACATTATTTTTGGTGTGATCTTAGGTCCAGAAGTTTTTACATAGGTTATTGGGCTTTATCTTTCCATAATTGCCTGTTTGATGATTTCATAATGTATAGCCTAAGTGAAATCGGTGGCTTTTGTTTTGATATGGCATTGCTTAACTCTGTCTAAATTGTTCACATAGTAAAACACAAAACTGAGTAACTTATACATTCAAAACAGACTAGTCTTTGAGGTGCCTGATGTTTTAGTTACATAACTAAACTTTTAGGATCCCTAAACTAAAAAGCAGTGTGGAAGCACCCTGTTTTATAGCAGCACTCCTTGCCAAACTGTATAAGTTTGTGTTTTACTGAATAAATATATATTTATTTGCAAAGTCTCTGGCTGACCCTCTGATCCTAGTCCTCACTGTGTCCATGAGCTCCACAGGCAGCAGCAGAGGTTGAGCTGGAGCCACCTCCCCCAGAGCTGGAGCTCCAACACCGGACTCTCTTCACCGGGGACGCCCTGACCTTCCTGGCTGAGCTGACCTCTGCTTTCCAGTATGAAGTCGACAAGGTAAAGACCAACCCAGCAATTATACTAACATTTTCTGATTTTCAGGTACTTGGGCATAGTATAGCATAACCGGAAGAACATTATTATTCATTGAAAAAAATGTGGTCATTAATCTCAGAAAAGAGTAAAACATAATGTAGCTTAGTCTTTTGTTTTGAATGTTGCATTTTGACAGAATTGAGTGACATAAAGCCAGCAGTCAAATCCAGCTTATCAAATTGATTTATAGCCTATAAATGGCAAGTTAAGCATGCTTGGCTACCTGGATAGGAGAATTTCTGGGGAAACTAAGCTGGAACTTCAGAACAACTCTGGGCATATTTAAAAACAGCTATTCACTTATAAACAAAGCATGGCCTTTGTTTAAAAAAAGAAAAATCCTCACCATGTAGGTCTCTTTTCTCTGCCAGATCTTAAAACTTAGAACCCTCCGGAAAGCACAGTTGGACCTGACTGGAGATCTCCCTGGGTTCAGTGCGGCTACAGCCCACATCCGGGACGACCCAGACTGGAGGGTCAGCCCGGTTCCAGCCAGACTGCGGTGCAGGCATGTGGACATCGGTGACCTCGCACCCTGTGACACGGATCGCTTCCTCCAGGCTCTGCGGTCCCCTGCCCAGGGTATTCAGGTATAGAGATGGACAGACAAAGATTAGTAACTGAAACATATTATCATCTTTGTGTAACAGTAGTTAGCTGTTATTTTCTAAAATGAAATATAGTTTTGAAATAGGTTGTTTTCCGTCACTGGATTTGAATTATTGTGTTCTTGTCTAATAGGTCGATTTTGATGATGGCAATTGTCCAACATACTACAATCAAATTAAGGGGATTTACAACGTATACCAGGCTGTGCACCACCAGTTTAACAGTGAGTTGAGAGCAGCCCTATTATACAAATTCACACTTGTTATTACTAGGTGCAATTAGTCAAAGATATTCAATTGATGTTTTATTTCCTGTGTCTCAGATGCCCCAGCCATATCCCATGCCCCAATTCTGATGCTCCGACCTCGAGCTTGGAACATGGTGGAGCATTGCATGATGGTATTTCTCAGCTACATCATAATCAAATTGAGAAATATTTAAATTTTCACAAAAACAATGAACACACATTGACTTCTGCTACAGGATATATTTTCACTGTTGCTATAGGATTGGTATAGGGTGGGGACATTCTATGGCCCTATCTGTTTACTTCTGTTTACATATTCAGTACTGATGGATAACTTTGTATGTGTGTATAGGTAAATGGTAAGGAGGTTCCTGGCCCACTGTTTGACTTTGGTCTGCTGATGTTCCATAATGGAAGCCTGCTGTTTCAGAATCAGAGCGGTCCGTTTTTCTACCTATCCAAAGTGAGTGAAATTAAACAAGTACACACACACACACACACACACACACACACACACACACACACACACACACACACACACACACGCACACACACACACACACAAACACAAACACACACACACACAGAAACACACTTCTTTTTCAGACTTACTCTTTTGTCCGCCTCCTTGTTGTCCTTGTCAAGGTTGACACCTCAACACCTCAATCTTTACTTTGTAGGTCGAGAGCTATTTGGAGGCAAGGCTATGGAATGAGATATTTACCTGGACTGAACATAAGGTTTGAGCATACATCTCTTTCCCCTGCAGAGTTTTTTGTTAAACTGGACAAAGTCAGTTTCAGCAGTGATGACAAAGAATCGTGCAGTTCAATAGGGGGGAAAAAACCCCAATAGTCTACAGAGAAGGAACAAAGTACCTGTGTGTCGTGTGTGCATAAATGGGAATGAGTTGTGTATGTGTTTTGCCCTCCTAAGCTTGGCCTTCCCGTGGGCAGTGTCAAAGCCACAGTGCTGATAGAGAGCGTGCTGGCCTCCTTTGAGATGGAGGAGATCCTTTATGAGCTCAGGGAGCACTCTGCCGGCCTCAACTGCGGCATCTGGGATTACTCGGCCTCGTTTGTCAACAAGTTTGGTAAATAAGTCACAACATTGCTCTGACAAAAAATGACTCAACACAAGAGTTTCACTTGACAAAAAAGTTCAGAACATTATAAACATGCCACATTTATATCCATGATGAAATATGATGATGTAATATGGAAGTCATTTCGATAGACATCGGTAGATCATGTTGTGATTGGGGTGTGTGTGCATTGCTGCCTTGTTGCCTTAGTTGTCAGATCTGAAGATCTTTGCATTTCTGTTTAATGTCTAACCACCCATTGCAAAAACACAGTAAAATATTTACATGTGTATAAAATCAAATATTCTATTCAGTTCCTCAGCTTGTTCAGTCTCTTCTTTTTCTCCTTCCAGGTCAAAGGCCCGAATTTCTGCTCCCTGACCGTAGCAAGTATGTAAACATGGAGAAGCGCTTCCTGAGGAGTTACATGGACCTGCTGGTCCAGACCTGCCATCGGCGAGGCGCCCTGGCCACGGGGGGCATGGCTGCCCTGCTGCTGCCCACTGACAAAGATAGCGCCCTCTACGGCACAGTCCTCCAGACTGTCACCAGGTAGGGGCTTTGGAAGTGAGATCCAAAGTAAATCCCAACTACTGTATCTGCATAGCTGTAACATTTGTCCTCCACATAGCATCTGACAACTGGACTGGTCTGGCCCTAATGGGATGTTGATCCATGCCAGAACAGGGCTATGACAGAACTATGACATCTGTTAATAAAATTAACGGCTTAAAGTCATATATCCCACATAAAACAATATTAGTAATAGAATAAATAAAGGTTAAGTATAATAATATGTATTTGAGTGCCTCTGCTATTCTGTTGTTCAGCCCTTTGTATCTGAATCACTTGTAGGACCTTTACAGCTGCAGGCACATGCAGCAGGATGTTTGTTCTCTCAAGCTTGCCACTTTTTCCAGCCATGCCATTTCTGAGCTGTTTTCATAAGTTTGATACAGATTCTGCAATAGTTAACTCGAATGCATTTATTTACACATTTTTTACATTCCATTTTTTGCCAAAATGGCACAGGTTGAAGTTACTTGAAATAAAAGCTGGAGTTGATGGCTTCATGGTGTATGACATGGACTTGATTAAACCAATGCAAAAGGTAATCCTTTCGACATTTTCAACTTTGATTGTCTATTGTTCCCCAAAAAGTAAATCCTGCCATTAAACTCACACCCCCATCTCTCTTAGATACTCTGTTGATTTTCATTCTATCTCTGCTCTCTACCACTTTTAGCTGTTCCAGGCTCATACTAAGGGAGAGAATCAGTTGAATGAGTTGCGAAGTGACCTCAAGG
The DNA here is from genome assembly GCF_046254945.1 of Alosa pseudoharengus. Classification (NCBI taxonomy): domain Eukaryota; kingdom Metazoa; phylum Chordata; class Actinopteri; order Clupeiformes; family Clupeidae; genus Alosa; species Alosa pseudoharengus. The sequence continues at coordinate 24,501,732 of NW_027468657.1, forward strand.
TGACCCCAGAAGATCTCCTCATCATGCCAGCGGTCAGCTGCGTCTCTACTTTCTGTTCCTAAACATCTGTTCTCTATCTGCATTGATCCACATATAATACAGAGTTGTAAGGTCATTTTTCCATGTTTTCGATGTCACTGATCTGTGTAGTATATGGACTTTGTCCACAGGGGGGAGTGACTCTGTTTGGACTCAAGCACAACATTGCAGTAGGAATCCTATTCATTGAGGCCTGGCTGACTGGTGAGCTACTATGATACATTTTGCAACAAATAGAAAGTGTGTAATAATAAACATATAGATATTTGTTGTTTTTCTCCTCAGGAAATCAGACAATTAGTTTTGCATAATAACCCAATGTCACCTGTCTTTTCTCAGGTCGGGGACACTTCTTTTACAAGGGCCAGGTGGAGGACTCGGCCACAGCTGAGATCTCCAGATCCCAGGTGAGTGCGTCACAAATCTCATACCTTGCTCAAGGTGATGTTCTTCAGGTGAAGCTCCTGTCAGCTCTGTTCTCACTGTGCTCAGGTTTGGCAATGGATCCGCCACCAGGTGAAACTAGAGGATGATGGGACCACAGTGACACGTGCACTGGTGCAAAATCTCATCCGAGAGATAATGGGTCACTTAAAGGAGGCCATCCACTGCAGGACAGTGAGGTACCACTATGCTCTGTTACTCATAAACAGTATCAGTACCATCAGACTAATTAAACCATAATCACAGAGGCATTAGTATATATTTACAGGAGGGTCCTGTAAAATAACATTTAAATTCCTAAATCATTTGATTATATTTTTTACTCCTGTGGAGAGGTCATTTGCATTTGGACAAACACAATGATTTTTATACTCCGTAACAACCTAACCTTAACCTAGCCCACCCACTTGTGCACAGGGATCAGCAAAGGCTGGACACGGCGACCGCCATGTTTCTGGAGGTGATCCAGAAAAGCGATTTCCCAGAGTTCCTCACCACATACCTGAACCTGGACCACACCTTCTTGTCCTCCCAGAGCCTGCACCAGAGAGTGGACACAGATGCAGGTGGGGCCCTGCAGTCCAAACTGTAGTTGCTGGACAGTGGCCAAGATGCTTTTACTTCTGGTGATTCAGAATGTAGGGACTTGCCTCCTTCCACAGCTCACTTGGGTGAATAAACGCCAAGTGACATCATAAAATTGTCTCCAGTTTTAAATATAATTTCTCTCCAGCCCTTTGAACTTCTTGAAGAGCAACTTGTTATTGTCTAACAAAGACTGCTGACCAAGATTCTTCAGATTGATATTTCCTACTAGCCTGATGTAGCCATATAGCCTGATGAGCCAGACCCACATTAAAATGTAATTTGCTGCCGCTAGGGTGCGTCTAGATTTCTAGGCTAGTAGCCATACTCAATTCTATTCAGAATGTGAATTTCCTGACCTCAAATTTTGTGGGCCTGTATACATTCAGCCTGGCTTCCAGGCTAATTTCCTACTACAAAAACATATTTCTTTGCCGGAAGGAGACATCCAATCCATTGTTTGCCAGTGCTAGGATACTATTCAGTGACAATGTGCATTCACACCCTCCCAAACACGTACAAACTGAACTCAACAGCTTGTGAAACTCAAACTTCTGGTTCAAACCTGCCTTTGCATTCCCATTCTATAATGAGGTTATAACTGCCCCCCTGGAATGGACGTCCGGCTGAGATTATGCTTCAGAACTTGATTGTGTCACACTGCAGATTGTCTTGGTGGAAATAATTTTGTGTTTTAACATGAAATGCAATTTTCAATCACTGGGCTTAAATATATATGTAGTCTTTTTGAAGAAAGAAGTTTAGCTTATAACAAATGAGAGACCCAAATGCCGTTCAGATGGCTTTCGTGGCTTAAGGCCTTTTGTAGTGAAACGTGAAGAACTGGTGAATGAGATGTTTTGTACTTGAATTCCACTCCATTTTTATTCATTCATATCTCTGTTTTGAGAGTGTCGGGCAGATGGGGCATGTTGCCTTTTGTTCTGACTGAGGTGCTGATAACAGACACCTGCTTCAAAACGGTAAAAAAGGGAGAAAAAAAATCAGAAACAGTGTAATAAAGCTTACATGGGATGAAAATCTCTCCAAAATATGAGAAAAGAAATAAGCAAAGAAAGAAAATCCCAAACATAATTCAAAAACTCTGGTTGCTATGGCAATACCGGTTCCTTAGACCTTTTGTAATTCCTTGTTGTACATTCACATAACAAAAGAAAACCCAAAAGAAAGAAAGACTTAAAAGAAGAACAAAAGGTTTTTTACTCATGCTGCATTTCAGGTAACATTTTTTGATATCTCTTTTTGATTATCAGTCGTGTTTTTGGCCTGAACTGTTCATGAAGCCATAAGGACCTGTATCGTTTTGCCCCCTAGTGGCTATTCTCCAAAACGTCTTTGTGCTCAAGGACCATGAGTGCATCTTTGTGATGTTTCCCACGAGAAACAAATGATCTCGTTTCAACAGATCCATCTAGTCGTTGTCAGGTTTGACACACACTATCCAAGCAAATAAAAAAGAAAAAAAAAATTGTCAACCATAACTTTTTGTTGTTACAACAGTATTTTCCCAGTTTAAACATTTTTTATTTATTATATATTTTTTATATATAAATTATTATTATTTTTTTAAAACATGAGAAGCAGATGCACAGGTCAGGACGAGGTGGTGTAACGTCAAAGTTCATCACCACCATCTTTGCCCGCTCCCAGCAGCGCTCTTTCACTCTCTCTTTCTCTAAATACACTGTTTATTTTTCAGTTTAAGAGTAGTCATCAGCAAGATGAAAAAAAAAAACATTGGGTAAAATGTGTGATTTCCTTTTTTTTCCCCTCTCCTTTTTCTCCCTCCCCCTCTCTTTCTTTCTTTCTGTTGCCACGGCGAAAGGGCTCTCTCGGGCTCAGCGGTGTGGGGGAGCAAAGCGCGCCGTGGTCTCGTGGGGTTTGTTGACGCTCGAGGGAAAAGAAACATGGCCGCCCTCCACGAGCCCTCGTCTTTCGCCCACTGCTTGCGTCCGCGCTCAGATGTCGCTGGACATGTCATCGTGGTCACCTGATGACAGGTCACCGTTGGCAGTGAGGGTGGTGTTGTCGTGGTGACCGGGGGGCATGAAGGCCAGGGCGTAGGGGTAGAATTGGTGACAGGACGCCCGGTACGACTCCAGCGTCTTCTGCTGCTCCGAGCCAAGACCGCCGTCCCGCAGCGCCTGAAGCACCTCAGTGCAGATCTGAGACACAACACAGACAGACAGACAGACAGACAGAGACACACATATTAGCAAAGATTTCATAGGAAATACAATACCCACATTGTTTCATGACTATTTCAAAGCTCAGGAGAGGAGATAGGCTGGTGGTCCATTCAGTACCTGGATGCTCCTGCCGCTGAGCGACTCATCCAGACAGGTGGCTAACTCCACAGCCATCTTCTCTGACGACGGGTCCAGGTACACCATCATCTTAGCAGCTGGAGAATAGCAAACACAGAGCTCACCAATGCGCCATTTTAGATTTTTGCATCTCTAACTGAGGACGGGTAAGCAACAGCATTTGATGAGTGCTGTTCTGACATGTTGTGTGGGAGGGAGTATTTGGTCGGGATATGAGCCAAAAATTCTATCATCTGTCATCATAGTCTGTCATCTGACACTGACACATTTAGTGTATTCCCGATGAAATACATTAAATCTAATTCCCAATCTCATTGATACTCATCTCATGAGTCTCAATCTCATTGCTAAATAAAAACATAGAAAACCTTTCTCTGAGAAAAGCCTTAACCATGTGTGTGTGTGTGTGTGTGTGTGTGTATGCTGTGTGCTTATGCCATGTGTGTGTATGCTTACCTGCCACCCGGTGTGGTATCGAGTGGTTGTGTTTGCTCAGGAAGTTCTTGTTATAGCTCTGGGGGTCGTGCTCTCCGAACAGCCTGCCTGTCTCTTTATTCAGAACCGTCTTGACTGCGTCGGGCAGGTCCTTGCTGCTGGACACTGAGAACGCAGAACATGGAGTAGAAGTTAAAGGTCCAGTATGTAGGAAATAATGGAAAATAAACGGTAATCATTCCAAAAATGATCACCATATGTTGTCAGAGAGTAAGGAAACACGATGAATTGAAGTAATGGCTTATTTGACAACATTACTCTAACCCGTAAAACCCCGTAAAACACATTAAAAAAATGAGTTACGGGGCAGGATCTCTTGAAACTTTCGTTTATGTTTTGAACGATTAATTCTAGAATAGCGTATTAATAATGGGCTAGCGCGTCCTCCTATTTGGGTTGCCAAATTAGCAAAGGCCAACTGTCAACAGCTGTCAGTTGTAGTCATGAACGCCTACGAGAGGCAGGCAAATTTCCAAAATTAAAACAAGAAACAAATTAAGTGGACATCGGAGGAGCTTCCTGAGATGGTGACGTCTTCGTCAAACGAAGAATATCAAGTCTGACGCAGAACTGGCCATATTTCTCCACAACAGGTAGCCTAGGCTAAACTTCATCTGCATCGCTAACTTCAGCTAAATATGTTACGTTGGTTAGAGAGGTATTTTTTGTTTTCACTGTTTCCGTAATGTGTAGCTGGGTCATGGTTGGAGAAACGTTAAAGCAGCTGCAGGTCAACTAACGTTAGCCAAGTCTTCATTACATCTGGCAACCCAGAAGAGGCTCGCGTCTGGTAGTCTTGAGAACGTTCACCAGTGTTTTGATTTTGGCCTACAGAACGTTCGGTAACAATCCTACAAATCACACCTTTAACAATAAATCAGTCACAATGAGGAAGACAATGATTACATTTTGGGCCAATGAAATGACACCAAATCAACTTTTCCATTTATGGTTTGAATGGTAGTGTCCATTCAGCCACTTCAATAATACTCAACTGCATTTTCAACATCTGAACACTTTTGAGAGGAACAATAACTACAGAAGGGCTTGGTACTAATATTATGATCATGTGTACTGATCTATGGATGTTGATGGAGGAAGCAGTGTTGTACCTCCTTTGAAGAAGCGGACCAGGCACTGGTGAAGCCACGGGTCATCAGGGTCCATGGAGAAAGCCCTCTTCACAGACTGCAGCATTAGCAGGTACTTTTCTACAAACACAACAGACAAAGGGAGAGGGAGAAAGCGAGATAATTATTTTTTAAGAATGTTTATTTCTAATATTGTTATTGTTCCGATAACAGAATTTTGACATGATACAGTCCGAGGAGTTGTAGCTTTATTCAATTACACGCTGTTAAAACTATACAAATTTCCCTCACAAACTTGGTTTTGGTCACTAGCTTTTTCCCCTTCTAGCCGTTTATCTGCATTGAGCATTTATTCCATAGATATGAAAACGATTCACACACTGTCGCTGGCCACTCAACTCACTGACGTCACGTTCACTTTAAAGGAGCCGCACATATGCCTAGACTACTGTTATTTTGTTGACTGCTGTACTGCTGGACTGCAAGACTAATATTATCAGTTATCGTATCGGTATTGGCCACAACAAACCAATAAATATTGGTTATCGTTATCGCTACTAAAATTCCATATCGCTGCATCCCTAGTATTAAATAACTGAATTTATAGAAGTACGTTTTGATATTGGTGTAGTTGCATGTTACAGTTATGTGTATAATGTGACCAAGAAAAAAAAGAAAAAAAACTCAAATTAAAATTCCACTGCGTGATCGGGTGGGGGGTCTCCTACTCACCTTTCCTGAAGTAGATCTCGAAGGCCAGCAGGTGGGTCTCGATCTTGTCCTTCACCAGGTTCTTCAGGGGGGTGAGGAACTTCACCGCCTCCTCTAAAGGACTCTCCGTCTGCAGAGGGAGCAGCAGGTAAGTGAGCAGGTACAACCACAAGTGAGCAGGTACAACCACACACAGTCACAGACATGTTCTCTCAGGAAAGCAGGTTTTCTCCCTCTCACATCAAGACGAAACACGATTACATCCCCCCAAACACTGGCACAACTTCAACTTAAGGCTAAGTAATCGGTCTACTTTGACATAGACACACCTCAGTACAACAAGCTGTAACATATTAAAGCATCCACACAAACCTACTCTCTTACAGACAGACAGACAGACAGACAGAGACAGACAGACAGACAGACAGAGACACAGACCTTGACCAGTTTGTCGGGTATGAGTTCCTCTTTGGGGCCGCCGATCTCCTCATCGTCTTCCTCTTTCTTCTTCTTCTGGTTCTTCAGCTGTTTCTCCTTCTCAGCGTTCTTCTTCTCCTCCTCCAGCTGGGCCTTCTTCTGTGCCCTCCTCTGCTTGTTTCGAAGCTTCTTCAGCTCCTTGTCCGTCAGGTTCCCTGCATACACACACACACACACACACACATTAATACAACAGCACAAGGCTGACCTGTTGATCACTGAAAGGCTGCACTTCTTGTATTGATGTGCTTATTTAACTGTCTATTTACTTCTATAGACCAACTATCTTTAAGCGTTCATCTCCATACACTATACTGCTTGTGATCTTCATGGGGATCAATAAAGTATCTATCCATCTATCTATCTATCTATGTACAGTACGTGTATACGGAACGTTTCCCTAGTACCTGTCTCGGTTTGGGATTCCTTGTTGTCATCTGCGAGCGGGTTGTCGTGGAGACTGAGGTAGATGTTGATGGCGGTGCGGGCGGCCTTGAAGTAGAAGGGGTGCATGCGCAGCACGTCCTCCAGTTTGAGCAACTCCACATACGAGCGCAGCGTCATCTTACGCATGCAGTACGTGTGGAAGTCAAACTGGTCGTCTGTGATCTCCACAAAGTGCTGAAATGGAAAGAAATGGGGGGGTGGGAGGGAAGGAGAGAGAGAGAGAGAGAGGGGAAAAAAGAGAAAGTGAGGTATAGAAGAAATCAAGTAAGATAACTGATATTTGAGATATTTTCCCAACCTAAGCTAAACAGACTGTCTGCCTCCATATGGCGGCCGGTCACATTTTGCTCACTATTTTTGCACTACTCACATTCTCATGATATGGAATTGTGCTGACAAACAAACAAACAAACAGGCAGCCTCTTTCCACACAACATCCACTGTGCAGCTGCAGTATCCTAAGAATGCACCACTTTCTCCTACCACTGCAGTTTTAATGTGCTGCCTCACAATCCCAATATAACAGCACACCAGATGGCCAAAACAGGTATCTGTGCCCAGGACTCCACGCACTTGTCCTTCTGCCAAACGCTCACAAAGAAACCGTGTTGTTTCTGTAGGGGAGCTTTATTGTCCCAGGATGCCAAGTGTTTGTGGCCACTGTGTGGTGTGTTGTGTGTGTGTGTGTGAGGGAGGTCAGACTCACTCTCTCAATCTCATGGCATTTCTTCAGCGCGTCGCCGTACTTGTTCATGCTCTGGTAGGCGAACGCACACTCTGTCTGAAACCACATGCACTGCATCTCATTCAGGTTCTCCACCGCCGATGTGCCTTCCTGTGGGATGAAGGAATATGAATATGAACACACACACACACACACACACACACACACACACACACACACACACACACACACACACACACACACACACACACACACACACACACACACAGTTAATTCAGGCTCACACATATAAACATGATCTAACACTTCAATGTAAGCCTTTAAACAAAAACTTTCTCTCTCTTAAACACAAACACATATAAATGCTGCACACATAACCACATCAGCAACATGTTGAAGAGCTCCCACAAGGAGCTCACACTCTCTTAAGGACACTGGCTTAAAGAGAGTACACACTCATTCACCAAACCAGATACACACACACACACACACACACACACACACACACACACCCACCCGTGTGAACTTGGAGCACATCTCCTCGGCCTCTTTGACCATGCCGGCCTTCAGCATGTACTTGGCACATTTGGAGTTGATGAAGCGGTCAGCTGTGTCCAGAGCCTGAGCCTCGTCCATCCAGCGGGCCGCCTCATGGATGTTACCAGCATGCTGAGAACAAGGGGGAAGAGAGAGGGAGAGATGTAAACAATGTAAACAAACGAAAACAAAATAACTAGACACAGAATATGTGACAATGCAAGTGCAAACAAACAAACAAACAAACAAACAAACAAACAAACAAACAAACAAACTCACACAATTGTCATCAGATATGCACACAAACCACAGAAACCTACAGACCATATGTTTTAAGTAGTTATGAATTGTGTTCTATATCTTGGAGCAAACTGAGACAGAAGGAGTTTGCCCTTGTGTGTGTGGTGGTTGATGCAAATCTGCTACCTTGTATATTTTTGCCTTGATAACGAAGAGCTCGATGAGTGTGGGTGTGCTGTCGATGGCGGCGTTGATGTAGTCCAGGGCTGGCCCAGGCTGGCCAATGTAGTCATAGTGCTGTGCCAGGAAAAACTGGACCCACAACAGGGTGGTCGGGGGCTCCTCTCGGCCGTTATCTATCACGGACACATGACAAATACTATTAATACACGTACACACGCACGCACACTATTTACAAATAAAAACACATGCACAAATAAATGCACTCACCCTATGACTACACAAAGAGATAAGAAGAAGCAGCACTCACACATACACACACAGACAAAAAACATGCAAGATATAAACACCGACACTGAACACTCACCGTTCTGGCTGAACATTCGGCAGCTCTTTAAAGAGGTCTCGTAGCCCACTACCAACTCCTGAATGACTGACACCTGAGAGGGAGACAAAAAACATGAAGCCCGTTGAATGAAAGAAATGGCCAATCTCTGTCCTGGATCACTGCAGTTCATCCTCTGTCCGTGTGTGTGTGTGTGTGTGTGTGTGTGTGTGTGTGTGTGTGTGTGTGTGTGTGTGTGTGTTCTCCTCACCTTGTCTTTATCGTGGTAGAGGGATTTGAGTGTGGTGAAGACAGGGGGGCAGCCCTTGCTGAAGTTTATGCGGAGGTATTTGTCCAGGCACTCAAGGAACTTCTCCCCTGAGGAACAAACACACTCAATTACAAAATCACATTATAAAGACTCTCACACACACACACACACACACCTGCTGACAAATATGTAAATGACAATCTAAGCCCATATTTTCAATGATTGCTAAAGACACAAAACACACACACAAACACAGAATTATATGAATGATAAAACAGATAGACACACACACACAGAACAGCAACTTCTATTAGTGAAAACACACACCCAAACCTGTCAGGAAGCTGAGTGGCAGTCTCCTGGGTACCAGGCCTTTAGGGTATTTCACCCACGCGTCCTCATAAATCTTCAGCTTGTCTTCTGTGTTCGCTATGGAAAGACACACACACACACACACACACACACACACACACACACACACACACACACACACACACACACACACACACACACACACACACACACACACACACACACACACACACACACACACACACACACACACACACACACACACACAGTAAGTCTTATGAGTGCTACAGCGAGGTGAACAAAGACATAATCTATACAGAAGAAACTATACACAAGTCTGCATCCGATTGTGAATGCACTGGCATGCAAGTGTAAAGCTGTGCATATTAAAGTATGAGCAATTTGAATGCAAGTGTGTGTGTACCAGGATTCAGTGCTTTCTCCAGGCCCTGGTAGTAGCTCCAGTTCTCCGGGTTTCTTTCTTGTAGCCGGTGGTAAACCTCGGACGCCTCCTCTGGCCGGGCCAGCTTCAGCAGCAGCTCCCCTGTGGTCACAGACCCACACATTAAACAACTGAAACTACAGCATGCGGAAATAAATAAGAGCTGACACAACAATCCCCCCCCCCCCCCCACATACACACACACACACACACTCAGAAATACACACCTCTGGACTCTTCCACGGCCAGTTTGTCACAGATCTGTTTCTCATAGGTACTGAGGTGATCCAGAGCCTCTTTGAAGAGACCCGCCTCTCTAAGGACCTGGTTCTGGTAGAGCAGCAGCTCACTGTACTCATAATCCACCTTATCAGGCGAGGTCTGCAAAACACACACACAGACACACAAATATTGCAAATTATAAACATGGACACAGCTCAAGATGGACACCATCTTTCTCCTATCAGACAGCAAAATGACAGGATGTCTGTGAGTGTCTTACAGTAAAACACAGTGAGGGCCATAGTGAATGAGTGGCTTACAGGCATACTGAGCCAGGGCGCATGTGATTGGTTGGTATAGGATACTAGCTCTAGGCCCACATCAATCTAAGTTTCTCTAAGGTGAATGGCTGTTGCAGTGCAAATGCATGTGTCTGTGCGTGCGCGTACAGATGTGTTTCAAAGTTTGCCTGTGTATGTGTGTCTGATAGACAGGATATTATTTCAGTGCATGTATATGTTTCTATTTTTAGTTGGTCTCTGGTTGTCTGCCAGTGTGAGTGTGACTGACTGTGTGTGTGTGTGTGTGTGTGTGTGTGTGTGTGTGTGTGTGTGTGTGTGTGAGTGAGAGAGAGAGAGAATGTGTTTATATGCATAACGCGTGTGTGTGTTTTCTGTGAGAGTGTGAGTGAGTAGGACTGGCATACCTGCTGCGTCTTGCGGAACTCCTCCACGATCCTGGAGGCCATCTCGTAGTCCTCCAGCAGGTGGTAGGCGATGGCGTAGCCGATCCACGAGGCCCTCTGGGCCGGCCGCAGCTGCAGCAGCTGGTACCGTGTCTCCTACGACAACCCCCACACCGCACACACACACACACACACACACACACAATCGGCATGTCAAAGAGGATGCCAGGGAAACCTGTATCTACACTCACATAGTACACCCTTACTGTTTCTTGCTCAGACATCAGGAGGGTACATCACACATACGCTCACCTGGAGAATGAGTCTCTGAGGATTTAACACGCTCACACTCACACGCACGCACTCACTCACACTCTCTCTCTCTCTCTCTTTCTCTTACCCTGTAACCCTCCAGGTCTCTCATTTGGATCTGCAGCAGTGACAAGTCTCGGAGGATCTGCAGGTTGTCTTTGTCCCACTTGAGGGCATTCCTGTAGCACTTGATTGCCTCGTCATACTTCTTGTCCGAGCGCTGGAGCAGGCCGTACACATGCCAGCCTGGGACACAGTCGTCAAGGGAACAAAAACACCACATCCACGTCCCAGAGCCTGCCCACAGCTCAAGCCCTTACTGCTGGTTCTAGTAGGCATCTCTCTTATAGAACATTTGCTCTCAACTTCTAAGATAATATATGGAGAGCAACTTGATAGCAGTGGAATTGCATGTATAACTCTAGTTCTTCTAGTATGGTGGCACACAGAGATGAGAAACAATGGCACGCAGGACCAGTGTGGAAAAAAATATCACTGAAGTCCACAGACATAGAGAAACAGAAAAAGACATCTTACCAATAGTCACTCACATTCTACTTCATGTCCTTTTCTTGAATTCTCTTTAACTACCTTTCCCTCCCTTCCTCCCTTCTTCCCTCCACCCCACCTTCCCTCCATCCCTTGCTCTTGCTCACTACCAGAGAATTCATGCAGGTCTAAAACGACAGGTCGAAGTGGTGAAGGATACACACATGGCTCTTCAGGTCATTGCGAAGGCCTCGTCTGACGAGGTCATAGGCTTCCTCCTTCTTTCCCAAACAATTGAGGGTCAGCCCCTTCATTGCTAGGGTCTCTGGGCGAGCGAATGGACAGAGGAGAAGGAGCAAGGAAGCACCAGACAGACCGACAGACAGACAGACAGAAAAACAGAGAGATGTTTTATTTTAACAAAAGAGTAGGCAAGATGTCAGACAGGACAGGTTTTGGCTAGGGAATTGAACTTTTAGCCCCTACCTCCATGCTCTGCAAATTTGGGATTGGATAAGATCTGTTTGCAGAATTTGAGGCCGTTCCTGTACTGCTTGTGCTCGTAGCATCTCTGCAATGAAGACACAACCATGATGAGAAATTTTTCTTTTTCATGTCGTGACAATAAGTGCATACAATTCACATTAACACAATCAAGGGGGATTTTGTACAGTCCGTAGTACAAAATAATAAAAATAATAACATGATAATAATAAAAAATAAAATAGCTGATCAGTGTGGTATCCACAGCCTAGCTGACAAAATCATACTGTGTATGACTATGTGCTTGTAGTATTTCAGCAGAAATCTCCCGCTCTCACACACAAAAAACTCTCTCATGTTTAAAAAAACCTTAATTTACGACAACAGAAGACATGCAGGTGGCTTGTGCATAAAGCTGGCATTCACCAGACACAGGTCATGTGGAAAAGCACTTCGGTCTATATTTGTATGAGAGATGAATTCAGAGCACTTGTAGTGGTGTCGGGCGTCAATATCATCAGTGTGTAATGTGATCAAAGAACAGTGCAGGCAGAGGGGGAGAGTGAAAGAGAAGTGCTTGTATTTTTAATTTTCATTTTGTCCCCAGACATCACAAAATAGTAACATGTAGTGCTTCAGATGCTTATCAATGTTCAAGCTATATACAATGCTCAAATACTGGATAGAGACCAAGTGTTGACAGCATGGGTATCCAATACAGAGCCTGCCAACTCTGCCCACAACACTAATGTGCAGGAATGCCCCTTGGAATAGTAAGTGCATAGTGCGATCTTCGCCAGTATGGCATTAACCAGTGTGTCCAGCACAAGACTGCAATACACCTCTGGCCAGGCAAGTGTCAAGATAAGAACTGCACAAGTTTATCCAGTTGGCTTGGCACAAATACATCCCTGGAATAACTTTGGTCAGATAATAATTAAAGGTCACATGGTCTGCTGATAAGGCACAATACATGTACTTCAATAATAGAGGCCTAAAATAAACCACAAAACTTTATGCGTACTACTATTACATTATTTACTAGTAGTTGAACTGAAATGTGATGTGTGAATCTCCAACATCAGCCAAAGTTCCCAGGCAGGTGACTTTTTCCAGACAGCAGACTTTCTAGACACTCTGCATTTACAATCATTTGATAGGTAGGTAAAGTGGGCCCAACAGTGTTGAAGATATGCATCTACAGCCATTATCACTTCAGAGTAACGTTACGAAGTTATTCATGATAAGCAACACTTCACCCGTTACAAACCAGCGGGTGGTACTAGTGGATGGTCGATACAGTTTATCAGGCAAACATCCGTTGTCAGGTTAACTTAATGCTCTCCCCGAGTGACAGCAAAAACCGGCAACTCACAAGGCATTAACAAGAACAGCAGGATATCCATACCTTCATAAGGTCACACACACTACGTTAGCGTTAGCTCACTTCCAGTTTCTAACTTACATCACAGATAAATGCATGACAATTTGCCAACTTAAAAAATGGCAAATGTCTCAAATCTTAACAACCGGCCAACACCTTCCATTAGCTAAGTAAAAAAGCTTAGCTCGTGCACTAGTTAGGAGACAACTGTATTATCGCTGAATTCCACTTTGTTCTAACGTTAGGTGATGTGATATGTAGTAATGTCCATGTAAAGTTTGCAATAGTTTACGGCTGCTCGCAGAGGCCAATCTGGTCCTCGACACACTGATAGTTAACGTTAATTCAGCAGAACAACTTAGTAATTGGGAATGTGATGAAAGACGCCGGACCATTTAAGTCTTGATCAACTTAACGCTGGTTAGCTTGACATTTACCACTAGCAAGCTAGCGTTAAATACACCGAAGTGTCAACCAGCACAATTGTGTGTAGGGGTGGTTTGCTAGCTAACGTTACCTATTTAGATATCAGTAGCGCTCGCTTAATCAATGTTTAGGGCGGTGGGGTGCAAGGAGCATCGCACATTGACCGGTCAGAAAATGTAGATAGCTAGGTAAGTTATCTGACCAGAGAACCCAAAATAGCGATTGACACATGCAGCTAACCAACCTAGCTTGCTACCATCGAACCACGGCTAACATTAGTTTGTGAACCACTCACCAATATTCTCTTAAAGAGAGCGTTCTCTTTAGGCGGCAGGGTGATCGAGGGCATTGTTCAGATATTGCTTGCCACAGCACTGCAGTCTGTGAATCAAAACATCAATCAAGATCGTAAAAACCCAATTATGTATTCCCTTTCGGGCTGTTCCTTGGGTCCAGGACACGGACTAGTATCTCCCTTACTCAGGCTCCTATGCCTCACGTGGTGACAGCAGGCCCCCTTCAGATCCAAGATGTCTGCTCACCTTCTCCTCCGGGTCAGGGTTCTCTATGCGCATGCGTGGCGAGATCTCTAACCAAAACCAGAGCATTTCTAACTACAAATAATCCCTTATCAAAAACCCCAGTGTGTCAAATAGTTAGTCCATTTTCATTTATTTTCACGGTACCTATGCACTCTGTGGTAATGCACTCAGTCATGAGGCTGAATTGGATAACTAGCCTGTTACAGGTTAAGGGGTGATGCTCATCAGTACAACTTCAGTAATAATAATTTACCTGTTAAAAGTTTACCTGTCATTAGCCTAGAACGGAAACTTTATTTTTACCCCTCTGTTATACAATTCTGATGGGGAAATTTATTTTTTAGGCTATGTTCTGGAGAATGAATGGTTGTTATATCAAACTGTGACGAGAAATTAAGATACACCGTATGGATGACAGGGACTGTTACATCAATCATTACATTACAGGAGTGTGTATAAACAGCGGGAGTATTACAAAATAAAAGAATAATTATATGAACGCCTTATTCCCAATCGGTTGCTCTGAGTTCTATTAGTTGTCAGTTACCAGTATGTGGAGTGGATTGCAGGAGAATCGAGCAACGCATCTTTGCTAGGCTGACTCCTTGTAAAGTGTGGACATGTCTTTGAATCGGCTATTACTTCGAACGGCAACAGTCACCAGGAGTAAGTTAATATATTTATTTTGATGGGATTTTTTTATGTTAACAGCAAAGTACCTCGTAAATGAATAACATAGACTGCTGCCAATCTTGAAGTTGTCCTCGGGATTGACCTTTGCTTAGCACTGACAGCTGGCTAACCTTAACTTAGTTGTTGCCCAACAAATCTCTTCCAACGTGAAACAGTGACTTAATATTTAATAATTTGTAGACTGAATATAACAATACATTTGCTCTTTTACTATGTTTAAAGAACCACTGTTTGCTGGACTCTTAGGTTCATTGATAAATGATGATGAATATAGCTAGTAGCTACCTAGCTAGCTCGCTAGCACAAATAAGATGCTGGTTAACGTTAGTAAGTCTTGTTGTAAAGACAACAAATTGTGTGCAAACGTTAGTTAGCAGGTAGCTAAATCCACCTTTCCTTTCTAACTAAATGCCAGTTGATTATCCAGGAGGGCTAAAATAGTTCAGCAAATGCTGGTGCTTCTCCCGGGAAGTTTTCTTTTTTTGTTTGTTTGGTTGTTTGGTTACTGGCTTGCTGCTTGCCTCTCTGACCTTGCAACAATTTGGTTGTTTTGCTGGTAAACTCATTTGTGTGTGATGTAGCGATACGTCTGCAAGTAATGGATTGTATCCACACGGAGGGACATTTGGCTAAATCAAACAGCATAGGTTCTACTTCAGGCAAACGATACCTTGCTCATCTGAGAGACAAGACAACACTGTGACATGTTGGAAAAAATAAAAATGAACTGAAAATAATTCTGAACTTTCTTTTGCAGCTGTTACTAGATCTGCCTTCACTTCCTCTAAACAGGACACAGCAAATCCCAACTGGGTTCGCGTGGGACTTGCTTTTGCAAGCTCTGGCATCCTATGGGGCTTGGTAATGATACACTGATCATGAACAATGTGTTTCATGGCCACAATTAAAGGCACAGTTCATCCATGGTAATTGCATCACTACTATAAAGAAAAGTCTGCACACCAATCACTCCCAAGCTAATCGGTGTGCAGACTTTTCTTTATAGTAGTGATGCAGAACCATGGATGAACTTGTGCCTTTAATTGTTACTACTTTTGTTTTGGCCCAGCACCCAGTTCAAACTCTTAACTGCATCACTACTACCACAGATGGTGATGGAAAACTGACTTTACTTTTCCCCTCTCTCTCTCTCTGTTCCAGCTTTTCAGTCAGCACAGCATAGATGTGCAGGAGTACAAAGCCAGCCAGGGAATTGAATGACATGTCCTACAAATGTAAGTATGCAATTAGCCACCATTTGTAACTGACCATACACACCGCCTTGGGTTGGATGTATCCTCTACTGGTCAGCTAAAGCTGGCTGGACAGGAGTATTAAAATTGACACGTCACTTACCATGTTTAACTTTAGTAGGCACAATCCGCAATACTTGTATGTATTACTAAGACCTTAGTCAGCAGCAAAACACATATAGCACCTGGTTTCAATGCTGTCTCTGGAGTCCCTCCCTTGGTGCAGTCATGTCATGAGAATGTTTTGTTTTCTTGTTTAGTTTTACTTGCAGTTCTCTTCACTTATATAGTCTGAAGTTTTAGCCTGCTATATGAATACAGAGCTGCTATGATAGATAGAGATAGATAGATAGATAGATAGATAGATACTTTATTGATCCCCAAGGGGAAATTCAAAGAAGAGTCTACAGATTTAATATCCAATAGGGATACTCCGGACTAAAAACAACCTATGGTCTATTTTTGGTAATTAACTAGTTCAAACTTTCGTTTAAGAGCAAAATTACATTAATTGGTGGAGTTTTGAGCAAGACCGTTTTTTTTGTAATGGCTTATAGTGGAAGCTCTGGGGGCAAGCTCTCACATCAAAAAATAAACAATATTTTATACCACTGACAATGCTCAAAATGTAATTGCACTTTTGTGGTAGTGTGATGATGGTCCCTACAGACAAACCAAAGTATTGTAAACTTTGAAACTACATCAAACAATACATCAAAAAACAAAATGCTAAAAAACAAATGCTATTTTACAATGCTCAAAATATTATTTTTAGCATTGTAAAATAGCATTTGTTTTCTGATGTGCTAGCTTGCCCTCATGTGCTTTCACTATATAAGCCATTCATTGCAAATGCAACCAACAGCAGTTTTGCTCAAAACTACACCAATTAATGTAATTTTGCTCTCAAATGTAAATTTGAACATGTTATCTTCCGTAAATAGACCCTAGGTTGTTATAACTCCGGAGTAAGTGCACCAGGAGTTTTAAGGAGTTTATTTAAATAACACTTGCCTCTGCATCTGCTACTATACCGCTGCGTTGACGTTTCTTCCGTGATTTGGGAAAAGCCCATAAAAGTCCTGGCAGGAAGCGATTACATTGTTTTTTGGTATATCCAGTTTTTAATTTTTTTTTCCGAAGTGTTTACAACTTAGTGTTAACTAATAATTGTTGCAAACTGGACTACGAACAAAATATTAGTGCATTCCTGGATCTACATCCTTATGCATGCTTCCTGCCAGGACTTTTACGGGCTTTTCCCAAATCACGGAAGAAACGTCGACGCAGCGGTATAGTAGCAGATGCAGAGGCAAGTGTTATTTAAATAAACTCATTAAAACTCCTGGTGCACTTACAAACTTTCTAATGCCTCGTTATTGGACTAAAGGTCATAGTTGTACTACTGTAGAAGTTTCGTACCATTCAGGGCATTATTAGTGGGGTAATTTACGAGATAAAAGTTGGTTCCATTACGACAGCAGAACGTCATTAGTTTCTGACAGCGCTACTCGACCAGGGTTCAACCAAGGGAAAAAAAGGTTCTGGGAGGGTGTTTGGCTCGGGGTTGAAAGTAATTGTGGTGAATAATTACTTAATATTAATCTTAGACTGGTGAACTTCAGGAAAAACTCAGGAATCAAGTTTATTCTATTACAAGCAGTACAAAAAGGTCTATGGTCTATGTAGGCCTAGCCCAGGCCTGAAAGGCCTAGGTTGGCCTGTAGCCAACTCCTCCTCTCCTCAGCTACATCCTTAGTCCAAGTCTAGAAATCTAAATCTCATTTCAGTTTAGTTACTTTTAAATGCTTTAAACAAAGAACAAAATGGCGCCAAGAACAATCCCACATGATTGGTTCTCCAGTTGGCATCAGACACACCTACTCACACCCACTTCACACCTATCAATTCTTATCAGAATAGCATGAGGAGAGATATCATATATATCAGAAATATCACTTATAGAATGTTCCAAACATTCTCACAATCAAATCATTACAATCCTTGTACTGAGACTATCAGAATGATACCAAACATGAATACATTTACATTTCATGACACATGGATACATTATATCAAGGTAATATCCTTTGTCCTGTGTAACTAACCAGCACATTAGCATTCCATTGGGGGAGGGGATGGTGTCTTTGTTTAAAACCATGAAGGGTTACATGGCTAACTAAAAGTAGTCTTGAAGTTAAATTATTATCCATTTTAACCATAAATGTATTGCTATCAGGGTCATGGTGCAAAGGACCCTAGGGTGAAATTACTCCGAACCATCGCTTTAAGACATCCGGGATAAGTTACTGAGCTGCGTTCAATGAATCCAAAACAAGAGCGTACAGGCTTAATTGGTTGCACAACGAGCAAGCCAGGATGAGCAGACACGGATTCATCAAGCCAGGCGAAACCTATCCTGGATAAGTGCGCGCTCACGGCTCCCTCAAATAGACCCCGCCACCGATCACAGATTCACTGATTCACCATGGCAACTAGACATAACTACAGCGGCTTCATTGCTTCTTCTACGGTGTGAAGTAGGTAGCGATAGCTTTTTCACAACAGCCACAAACAGCAACACCTCTGTTTAGGAGAATATTGCAACTAGTGCTGCGACCACCACGCGCGAAATGGTTCCCGTGACGTCACATTGTCGCATGACAGGTCGGGAATGGCGATATGTCAAAGTTAATTAATGATCACAAACGTTTAAATAATGACAGTGGGTCTAGTTATATGTGATAAAAATGTGTAGTGGGCAGTGGAATAACTATTGGTTTCCGTTTGTGGTGACTGCTGACTGAGATAAGGGATGAGATTAAATAGATCCTGGAACTTAGCCTGGTCTGGAGCAGGCTAGCTCCACAGAATAAATCGGCATGATGATTTATACCATAATATATCCTGCTGCCCCCTATCCCGCTTTTGTGCAACTGGATCACGGATAAATTGAGCCAGGATAACCAAGATATCCCGGCTTAATCCCTTATCCTAGTTTTGTGCAATAGGCCCCTGGCCTCTGTTTTTACAAACGTTGACGTTTCACACCTAGTGATAAGCAAAAGGTCCCGAGCCAGGCTCTCAGTGAATTCTGATAAGACACAGGACACTCTACATACAGACAAAGACACACACGAGATCCAACTGGGTAAATGACCATAGCTGATTTACAATACTTTCAGTATGGAAAAAGTATGGAATTTTGAAATGGAGAATGTGTAGGAACCCTGAATTTAGTGGTGCTACTAATGACAAAACAATGTCCAAACATGACTTGATGCATGTCTGTGTGTCTGAAATACGGCATGTAGAGTGAAATCAGACCGTGGCAAGCCCTCTTTAAGCCCTGTCATTGCTGAAAAGTTAGTGGGGGTCCTCCTCATAAGCACATGATTTGTTTCAGTAGACAAATCTTGGCCAGTCAATTCTCCTCTGAAGATGTCTAGACGAGTAAATGTAGTACTTTGCGCAACACCTGTGCACAAGATCCATTGAATATGTTTGTGGTAGTTGTATTTGTGGAGACTTAAAGGAGCATTAAGTTTTGTTATCCGAATAAAATCCTATACACCTTGTGGCCAAAATGTTTACACTGTTTTTCTTTTTCTGTCAACAGCACATTCTGGTTGATCTAAATGCTCCATGCTTTTGGTGGACTCCTGAGTGACCCTACCCCTTAACTGTATATTCCAATGGTGTTAAAATATGAATGACTGTCAATCAAATTGTGTAATAAAGACATCTATGTATTAATATCCATTGTGTGCAGTTGTAATATTATTGGTGGACTTATTTCCCAAAGAGGAATGTCAAATGTTGCATTACATCCACTCTGAAGCTCTAAGCTTGCAGTTGGTAACCCACACAAACAACATTGCAATGCATTTGTTTTAAATGGCAAAATACAGTGGTGGTAGCTGTTAAGGAGTAGCTATGCATAGTACGCTATACATTAACATGTAGTTTTGTATGGTTAACGCCAACATTAGAACTTTGGACTGTGTGAGCTACCTTTGTTTCCCCTTCAACAACTGAAACTAACAGTTGAACCGTTTACTATAGGCTCTATTTATGGTTTGTTGAGCAGACTGTTCATAAGTTACATTGCATGTTATTTGATAAAACAGCAGTGTACAGTTCCTCCTGTTTTGTGATCTTGCAGTTTTACAAATTCACTGAATTTCAACACTTTCCCAAATTTCTGATATTGCGGGGCAATATTTACGCTAAAACTCATAGACATGCACTGGTGGACTCAGTGCCTCCGTGGTTGAACAAATGTTGATAAAGTGTGTGTTGTTCAATGCAGAGAGTCACCATTGCCCATGGACTTCTTACAGAAGTAAGAAGTCTTTGTGTTAGTGTGAAGCGCTTTGAGTAGCTACTGGAAAATGCACTATATTACCTAAAATGCCCACTTTAGTAGTGAAATATAGAGAAAGTGTCCTATTGGCTGGCATCCATAATGAGAGAAATGTTTCAGTGTCCCCTATGATGTGCCCCTAGTGCAACTAAATTCGATAATGTGTATTAATGAATGTCGTAGGGGAGAAAACAGATGCAGTGCATATACATTTCATGTGCCCCCCTTCCAATGAAAAAAGAGTGCTATGATGACATTAACTCCCATTCTGGATTGCCCCTAGTGGAGGAGATGTATTATGAAATGCCCTCTTAGCTGTTACTCAAAGTGATAAAAACACAGTGAAATGCCCCTCAAAGTGAAATAAGATGCGGTGCCTGCCTACAGCCTTTCTTGCCACATGCCCTGCAGGAAAGTTTTTTCGCAAAAGTTTGTCCAATGATGACAATCTAGTGGTAGCACCAATCTTATCTGCACTGTACTTGTTTTTATTTTTCAATGTTTTACATGAATATTATTTAAAAAAAAATTAAACATATCTTGCAGTGTTCAAGAAAGTGTATGTGCCCTTTTAATTGTTTCATCTTTTGCCCTTGCCTTCCAGACCCTGAGTCTGCCACTGGACATGGAATTCATACATTACTTGAGATTGATTTTTTAACTCAAAATCACTGCAATTGTTCCTGTCCTTTTGGGCTGCAACAATCCTGGTAGGACTCAGTAGCACTTATGGTGACCATTACTTAAAAATATTTTTGCGATAAGATTAATTTAATTGTTGTACTATAGTTGTTATTGCAGTAGTCCATTAAAAGGTGTGTGTGTGTGTGTGTGTGTGGGGGGGGGGGGGTGTCTGGGCTAGGGCTATAGGATGGGAGACTAGAGAGAGCAGCAACAGAGATTTTAAGAGTGGTCTGTGGTCTCTGGTTTTGAGGCTGGTTTTTAGTGGGGAAAGAACTTGTTAGGGGGGGAGACTGATGATCTGGGAGCAGAGGATAGATTCACAGATAGCCTATATTATGGTTATAATCCATTAGGGCATTCAAATAAAATACTAAAATTTCAATATCAATTTATAGCCTAGTCCACATGATAACCTGCATAGTTGAGCCAACACAAGAGCGTGTGAGCGTTTTTAGAGAATTTAAGTGGTAAACAAATGGGCTGTAGGCCTATTGGGATAAAGACTGCGTCCTAGGCATCCGTCTTTGTTTACTTTAAGTGAACATTATTATTAAAAGCAGTCGCTCTGTGACGTCAAGGAAGGAAGTCTTGAGCGTACGTCATAAAGCAACACGCTTCTAGAGTGGAGCTTTTACTAAGGACTTCCTCTGCTCATCCCCTCCCTCTCATCCATCCACCACCACCACGCCACTCTCTCGACAGGTCAACCAGAGCTCGCAGCGCACATTCACGCCGCATTCCCGTTGCTGCTGGATATCGCACGGCCATGTCTCTGTGTCGGGCAGCTTTGCAGAGATCTGGGCCTCTGGCTCGGCATTTACTCACAAAATCCCCCTTCTCTCACCTTAACAGAAATGGTAAGTTTGTAGAAAATGCTTGGTTAGTGGTATCAGTTTTATCATGCTTCAGAGGAATGTTTACGATTCTGAAGTTGTCATTTAGTATTGTGAAATGAATTGAAAAGACCCAACCCCTTTCTTTAATTGGAGAATGCCGAGTGAGGCATGCTTGGTTAAAACCTTGAAGGGACACGATGTACTTTTTGAATTTGAACCATCGACATTGTACCATAGGCGTCTGAGCAAAGCTATTTTGGAAAGATGGCACCCGTTTGGCGTTAAGGGGAGATGAAGGTCAGGAGAGATTTTTTCGTGATGCTGCAGTGGATTATTTATTTTATTTAAAACCGACAACCTGAAAATATTGCGCAACAATTTCGACAAAACGTGGCATAGCCTACAACTGTTAAACAAGTGGGAGCTGATTGCCGGATATCCACAATTTCAGTAGTTGATGGATATTCATATAGTTATTATCTAGTGATGGATATTCTTGACCAGCCTGTAACATAGGAGATCCAAATGTATGACCAAGTAACAATGCATGTCTGTTTTTCTCCTTGCTAGGTCTGCTACAATGTAGCAAAGACAAACTTCGATGCGTTATATTTTACACAAATTTGTGAAATGACCCAGTTGGGATTGTCTTATGAAACACGCTATTACATTATTTTGGATTGCGGGAGTTTTGAGAAGATTCACTTTTAAATACTTATGATATGTGACCTTCATTAGATCAAGGGTGCCAGGAAAATATGGTTCGTGCATATAGGCTCACGTGGTATATCCGTGTGACGTCTAGCTCAATGTATAGGCTGCCGGTGCGCAAGCCACGCACGACATGGAGAGTGTCCGTAGCCAACCCTCATGAACTTTGCGCGCGTGCATGTGCCTCGCTCATGAGTTAGCAAAACTAGAAAATGGCTGAATAATTGAAAGCCACTCTCAAGCTTTACAGCTCTGTCGTTCTAAACGCGGATTACAATCGTTATCCCCAGTGACACTGCTGTAGCCTAAACGGGGTTGAGAACATGACTCGAACGGTTGCAGAATCTGAAGAAACGTGTGGTAGGGAAACACTTGACATACACACTGATGGAAAACATTAGTGTGGTAGTGTCACTATGGGTGTACAACATTAGAAGCTTTAGTCTTTAGACATCAGGCTGAAATATGTCCTTTTAGCCAATACCTAGAAAAGGTACATGTACTTTCTGCTGTTCTAGAGCTCCCTTATCCGTTTGCTTAGTAATAAACCTTCACAAAACAATAGCTGCAGATTTTTTTTTTTTTGTCAACGCTCCAGTTTATGAGGAATCACTTGCAGTTCATTATGCAGGAATGCAAAGTTTCGGACACGAGAAAATTGCAGTGCAACTGGACATGAAACTGCATTGTACTTCAGAACTGCAGGCTTATGCAGAACGTAAGCGTCAGAACGTATCCACAAAATTGCAATTTCGTTTGTGACCGTAGGATAGACATTAGCCAGGATGCGCCATTGCAGTAGTGTACTGGCCTCGTGTTTGCACACAGAGATGTACCAGGTCAAGGCCAGAATGGTCCCAGGCAGCTGCACTATTAAATCAGCTGATTGGACTCTGCATGCGTGACCAATGCCACCTTACTGGACTTTTAGGGTGACTGGACTACTGGCAGAAGGTCACGATAATTCTGACCTCGCCACAGGCTTTGTCTTCCCTAAGACCAATTTGGACACACACACACACACACACACACCTCCTGTCCAGTTGCCTTCTTGTACACACGTGCAAATGCAGTATGTTCCCAGTCATCCCTGTGTCCCAGCATCCCTCTGCCATCCTGAGAAAGTTGTTCTCTCTAGGTCCCTCTGTCTTACTTCCAAGTAGCTACCCTTTGACTCCTGAGACAGATTAGCAGATTAGCTGGTATAAATAACACTCTAGAGTCTACAACCCATTTAACCGCTGCGGGTCCTGTGTGACAGGATTAACTTTGTGAGAATGTGGGAGAAAGCTGATGCTTTACTGATAACTGACTGTTACTCATAGTAGATAGCTGTTGTCTTTATCTGGGTTTCTCTAAATTATTATATTCATAGTGGGATATTTAAAAGGTCTGTCCAAATTCAGAGTATATTTTAGGGCCATTGTCACTGAGTAAGAGGTTATTGTTGGGCAGTATACCTATGCTAGTATACTAATGCCTGTACATTGTGTAATAAACACTTGAGAATGTCTGCACCACATTATGAACTATCCCTGTACATTCTCACTAGTAGTTGGATGAATGGCAGGCTTGTAAGAACAATCCCTCTATCTGGCAAGAGGAAGCTATTGTCACTCAGCCAAGGGACGGAGTAAACACGACATTTGGCCCAAGCGACGCGCCACGCCACTGACGTAATGATGATGGCTTCTGCCAGAGAGTTAAGGGGACTGTTTCTAAACATGGATCCTGTGTGCATGTTGTCTGTTTTACATGTTCACATGTGAAAGTTTAGGTGGTGTGATTGACACCATTGCAGCAAATCAGACCAATGTAGTACAGTAAATGAAGACAATGGCAAAACTATAATTTTTTTTGTAAAAAAGGGGATGACATTAGGGCAGCCGTGGCCTACTGGTTAGCGCTTCAGACTTGTAACCGGAGGGTTGCCGGTTCGAAACCCGACCTGTAGGCCACGGCTGAAGTGCCCTTGAGCAAGGCACCTAACCCATAACTGTCAACACTCCCGTTTTTCCGGGGTTCTCCCGTATTTAAAGGTCATCTCCCAGCACCCTCCCGTTTTGTTATTTCTCCCGGAAAACTCCCGTAATTTGCATGGCAATCAAACTTCATTTTAAAATCATTGATCCATTAATTTTTCTGTTAGTCTGACATCTCTCAGGTTGCCAGATTGTGTATGAACTACACCCTACACATACACGATCATACACGAGTGAAATATCACTTACTTTCAATTCCAACCGTTTTGTCATAGGCTAAAACCTGGCAACCCAAAACCCAAATAAGGAAGCGGGTGCCGACTGCGCAGCCTAAATCTCGCAAGCAAGCGGGCTAGTTGAATAGCCTACTCCAGAACTAGCTGTTGTCAAATTGTTGGGAATTTAAGTGATTAACACATCACATAAACTGTTATTGAGTGTGGTTGATACACAATAGGCAACTTGTGTCCTCGGAACCGAATCTGACAGCAAGCAGCTTTGGAGTTTTGGAAGTAGGCTGCAGGCAGGCAGGCAGGCTGGTGGATACATTCTGGCATGCATAGGCTTTCTCTAAGGTAAAAGCAACAACGGAAATGCAGTGTTGAAACACGTATATGAAACATGTAATAAGCAAACACTGATACGGTACAAACACTGACTGCACCCCCCAAAAAAAAAAAAAAAAAAAATCGGTGTGTTCACTGTGTGTGCGCAGTGTGTTTCACTAATTCACGGATTGGGATAAATGCAGAGACCAAATTTCCCTCACGGGATCAATAATATACTTATACTGTTTCTAACTTAATGTACGCATCTCATTTGTAAGGTATTATAAATCTTCTATTCTTCTTAGTTATAGTTTTGTGTGCCTGAGTTCCCTCTTCAGAGTTTAATTGGGATGGCTTTATGGAAACAAGACCAAACAAGACAAGCTCTGACAGGCATATTTCTGGATACCTAAACCCATCTCCAGGAATCCAATCAGGCTAGATCCAGTATCCCCTGCAGGGGTGAAAGCCTCTCAGATGCTTCCCTATAGGTCATTGTCCATTCTGGATCAGTAACCTGCTTTGTTTTGCCACTTGTTTGATTCCATTGGCAATCTTTTTAAAGCCAGCAGGGGCTCTGGCAGTAGAGGAGGGGTTATTTTAGAGTGGTCTGCGTAAGAAGGGAACGAGAAGGGTTAATCCAATTGTGATTCTTGTTAACTGGTGGTAATTATTTACAATCTGACAAGCTTAAGGATCCCACAGTGTCCATCGTAACACTCCCATCCCCCCACACACACACACACTTGGCCCTTCGGGTCAGTAGATCAGATTTTTAGTGGCCCCTTGTATGTTTTTATCTGTAAAAATATCACTTTTCTATAACACTGTTCATTCCAAACAATTGATTCAAAGTGCATAAACGGCAGATGATCGATATATTGAATTGGTACACAAAATGAAAGTTGTGTATAACATTACATCAGGCCAATGGCTGGCCAATTAACTTGCCCTAGATACCCTTTTATTTGCCCTGGGCCTAAACCCTGAAGTTGGTCAATACAGAAGTCGGTGATTCCTCCTCATAGCATTTACTTTAATGGTACAGTCGTCATAGTTTTATTATAACACTCTCTGTAATGTATGCATTATGTGTTTGTAGCTGTCGTTGCTGCACATAATGCTAATGTTTAACCGCTTTAGCAATCCTCCTCCTACTCAGCACTGGCTTTTTAGAAGGTGATAACAGCTGTGCTGGCACTTCTCAAAGTTTATTAGTTTATGTTGATAACCATCTGACTCTCTCCACTGTTTTTTTTCTTTTTTTTTTTTTTTTCTTTTTCATGCTCTGTCACCACTGAGATTGATTGCTCTCTGATCTGTTTCTTGTCCTCTCTCTCTCAGTCCCTCGAAGGACCATGTCATCAGTCCCTGGTGGCTCCGGCGAGAACATTGTTTATGCTTTGCTCTGCGGTGGCGCGCTGGCTGCGTCCCTCGCCTACGTAAGTGACACTACTACTTAACGTTTTATTTACTTTTTCCTTCTCTGTTCCTCTATTAAACATATTAAATAACCTTAATGATCAGGATCAAGTGTCTTCAGTTTCAAAATACTTGTGAATGCACTAGGCCTAAAGGTTACCGTTTTTCATCCTTCCATAGACTTACCAAACCGTGACCTCAGACCACGACAGGTTTAATGACCGTATCGCTGACATTAACGAGCGACCCAAGACCGAATGGAAGCCTAAACCATGGCCACCCAAGAGTAAGTCCTTTCCAGATTTCTTTGAGCCCTGTGGTTTTTTTTTTCATGACCATATTAACCTGGCCACACCTTAGTCAAGCACCTTAAAGACTGTAATGGTTTAAGAAGAGGCCATCATCCGGTTGCTCCCCCTATATGCTTTATTGGATGGCTCATCGCTACTTTTCTGTCAGGTCACCTGCTACCAGTTAGCTCGCCATGCTAAGCTGACTAGCACATCATCTGATTCCTCTGTGGTTAGGTCGGGACACCCAGGGCACGGACTGGTTAGCTATGTGGGGTTTGACATGCCTGATAATCCTGTACTTACAGGTATCTGTATATACAGTATGTTTCAAACTCGTCCCAATCCCTGACCTTAGGTCGCGGTCCATGACCTCTCATAGCTCATGTTATACACAAGTGTTGACTCATGCTCGCAGAGCCAGGCAAAATGTGTGTGTGGTCATGATTACACAGGACATGTTTGGGGTCCAACCTGCTCACACACTGCATATTCACACACACTTTCTCCTTCACCCTGTGCACACATAAGAGGTTTTGTGTGCGTGTTTTCTTTGTTCCAAAGGCTCAGAGCTTCCCTGCTGAGCTTCCTGCTTTAGCTTTATCTTTTTTGTAGCACAGCAGGAGATGATTCAGGTCACTTTATCCACCTTATTTATGAAACCCTACATCCATCCGGTTTTTATCTTCTGTCCATTCTGTTTACATTATTACTTAGTGCAGTCTCAGCAGGCTAACTAGAATATTTTTCAACTTATTTCTTATGAAATACAGAGAGGGCGACACACACACACACACACTTATAACCACACACACAGCCATCTTGGCTCTGACCATCTGTTTTTAGCAGTAGTGTGGGGCAGCTCACCAGCAGGTGTGTCCACTCCTCCTGCCCACTGAGCAGAATTTAAGAGCTTGGTCCTTTTATAGAGACCACAGACCATTTAGAATCTCCTAATGATTCTCGGCCAATGAAGCCTGCCCTGCATACCGGGCACCCCTTCCCTCTTTGTTGGTGATGTAATCTCTCTTGGTCAGTGGAGCTTAGGCCAGTCAGCTGTCACCACCAGGCATGTCACACCCGGATGGTTCCGTACCAGCCACTGCCAAGACCACTTCCGATGCAGGAAAAACAAGCGTGTCCAAGCCAGTTACAGCTACTGTACAGACACACACGCAAGCATACACACACACACACACACACACACACACACACACACACACACACACACACACACACACACACACAGAAAAACTCACCATGTGTATGTCACTTATATTGACTTGCATGAAGGTTTTCATTTAGTGCAGGTTCCTTGCATGGCCATCCAGTAAAGCTATTGGAGGTTGTTTTTCTGAAGTTTACCCTTTAGTGAAACATTCCCTGTTTCTCTCTTCATAGGCAGGGATGATGATGAAGAGGGTGAGTCCCTTTGTGAACCTAAAGATTTTAATGATTTTATTCTAACCACTTCCATTAAACACACTGTCATTGAGTATGATATGTGGGTTGTGAGGATGAACTGCATGGATTTGATTCTTTAATAAGTACTCATTCACTAGTCAGACACTTTAACATCTTTTGGGATGTGTTGCTCTCAAGGGTTTTTATGTATAACTTCACTTACAAAAAGACACTTTCCAAGAGTAATAGAGACATTCAGATCTTCAAAATGGGGCCCTTTGATTTTAAGAGCAATTTGTCCACCTGGAGGCAGTGAAGTCGTTCTGCCTCTTAGCTATCTGAAAACTAACATAGACGCTCTCAGGGCATTGATTAAACACCTCGCAGCTAGTGTTTGGAAACATATTTGATGAGAAATTCCCTGGTGGCCTTAAAATGGCTTGGATGGAATTTCTACACCTCTATGCCTTAAATAGCGTGTGTGTGTGTGTGTGGGGGGGGGGGGGGGGTCTAGGAATGTGCCAATTTCCCCCTATACTTTCTCTGGACACCACTTGCCTGTGTAGCTGTGGTCACCTTTGACGCTTCTAAAACACATATAGACAACAGTATGCCACACAACGGCATGTTCTAATACTAGAGTAGTACATTTTTAAACATGAAACAGATTCTTAAGAACAGGAGAAGACGAGTCACCCACAAGTTGATGTATCAGAATAGTAATGTCTTCTGCTTTCCATAACATTAAAAACGGTAATGGATAAGGGTAATGAAATATAAATGAGCCTTTGGCTTGACCATATCAAATCAACTCCACACTGCAAGTAGTCTGGATTGATTCATTCATTGTTGTACATAATTCTCAGTCAATTTCATAGAGTTAAAAAAAAACAACACCATATGGACATGCTATGTTTCATTGGAAGGGGTTATGTAGGAACAAAAAATGTAGTTATTAGTTGGTTCTTGCCAGTTAAAGCTCTGTAAGTGGTCACTCTTAACTATGAAATGGTCCCCATTTTGGAGATTCTGAAGTCTCTCTGGCTGATCACCTTTGAACACCTCTTTCTGTTTCACACACTTGAGAATAGTGGTTACCCTGTTCTGACCATCAAGAGATCATAACCACTCTAGAAAGTAATGATTCATCCCTTAAACCTGTAACACAGAAGTAGCCTATTTGTAAGAAATGTGTTATTTTGTGATTAAGGACCGTTAAGATTTGGATTGCTGTTCCATTTTCTTTTTGTAGCTATAGTTATTTGATGTACTATCTAGATTTGCACAATATATTTGAGGTGCGCAAATTGGCTGTTTTTGCAATATGGTATAGAAATATGCCCCACACACTGCCTACTATATTTTACAGCATATGAAAAGATTATAGGCCAATCCAGTGAATCACTATCTTAAAAAGTGTTAAATATTTTAAAAATGTTAGAAAACTTCATGGATGTTAAAGAGGAGAGTACTCTTGATTCCCAGTGACTACTAGACCTTATAAACAACCTTTAAAATGTGGTCAGTCATTGCTGTGGTCTGGAACTGTTTTTTTATTTTTTTAAAACCCCAAACTGCATGTATACCACATCCAATTTATCCACGTCTGATCCCACTCCAAAAAAACCTGTTGATCAGAACAGGGTTTGCCTTCCCTCGACACTTCCCGCCACACTAAAATCCTATTGGACTATCCCCGTTCAATTACCTGCTCTTTGAACCTATCAATCTCTCCTTCCTCTTCTCAACTCTCTTCCTGCCTTACCTCAGAGCATAACAAGAAACACATAATAACGACAATAACACCTCACTAGAGTCAGTCAAATGGCTAATGGCTTGATAGCACTCTGATGTGTTAAGCATACACAATCAGGATGTGTGAATGATGAGCCTTTTTTGTCTTTGACTAACCTCAAGTGACGTTTAAAAGAAGTTTGAAAGATGATGTTCATTTTTATTCTTTTTATTTAAAAAAAAAACAAACTAAAACAAGAACAGAAAACACAAGCTTCTAGTGCTCCTTGACAGTTTTGCTAACTCTGTGTCTGTTTTGACTCTTTCCAGCGGTTTAACTTTTACTGGGCTGCAGACAACCTCGGCCCAATAGTCAAGAGTCAGGACTGTATGGATGAAAGTCACCCCTGCTACTGCTACTGCTAATGTCTCATTGAGTCCTGCTCTACAAGTAAAATTACATGACTGAACATAGTGTTGGATTTATTTATTGACTTTTTACGTTGACTTAAGACTTGGACACTGAAATCCAAATTGAATGGATTTTTGTTTACATCATTGATTTTTAAAAACCAAGCATGTGCAGAAAGCTTTTTGTCAGAGGATAACTTATTAAACAAACACGCACAAGGAAGCACCTGGGTTGTGTGTCATTGGATTTTCCAGACTCACTGATAGCTTTGAACAGATGGTAAGCTCAGCCATCTTTTTTGTATCTCCCTCCCTCCCTTCCCTTCTCTCTGATCCATATCTTCTTTGCCCTCCTTCACTCCTCTCTTACCCCCTCCCCTCCTTGGGTTTGCATGCAGCTTGCTGTGGGGTGTGTGAGATTGTGGTGGTTTGGCTTCGCAATTTTCTTTCCACAGGAGATGGCTGGTAAGAAAAGTGTGTGTGAGTAAGAGTCGCCATGAGTAATGACTTGTTAAAGAGTTCCTAGTCAAGGTAGGTATTCCAATGTTGTGCTTTTTTTAGGTGACATCTAAGTCAGTAAATTAACTCAAAGTAAGTGTTAGGACATATGTACATAAAAACAAAGAGTACAAGTCAGAGCTGGGATGCTGAAGCGGATCACATCAGCTGTCCGCTAGTCCATACCATCTCTCGAAGCAGTCATGAGCAGGAGATATCCACCAACAGAACAGACTATATGAAAAACCTCTTAGTCATGTTAGAGCCATCCAGGTAAGCGAGTACGAGAGTGTGTGTGCGTGTGTGTGTGTGTGTGTGGTGCTTTGTGTTTCTTAATTCACTGGATGAAATACTGATTTTTGCCCTCTCTGTCTCTGTCCTTTTCCCCTTTGCTTCTGATCTTCTCGATTGACTAGGTGAAGGTGAGGAGGAGGGAGGTGAGGAAGGAGAGGAGGCAGCAACGGAGGATGGCGAGGCCGGAGAGGAGGTGGCCGCCGCAGAAAATGGAGAGGAGGCGGCCGCCGCAGAAGACGGAGCTGAACCCGAGGCTGAGGCAGAGCCTGCTGCTGAGGAGGAGGCTGGACCCGCAGAGTCCGCAGTGGAGGCGGTTGCCGAGGCTGTCGCTGAGGCCGAGGAGGTCGTCGCCGCGGAGCCTGCTGCTGCCGAGGAGGAGGCTGGGCCCATAGAGACCGCAGTGGAGGCGGTTGCCGAGGCTGTTGCGGAGGCCGCGGAGGTCGTCGCCGAAGCCGCAGAGGTGGTTGCCGAGGTGGCGGAGGAGGTGGCTGCAGTGGCGGAGGAGGTGGAGAAGGTGGCGCAGGAGGTGGAGGCAGCGGCTGAGGCGGTGGCGGCGCCGGAGACTGTGGAGGCTGCGCTGGCCGAGGCCATGGAGGAGCCAGCAGCAGAGGAGACCAACGGTACGCCCAGCTCTGAGGAAGCCGAGTCAGAGGCCTCTTAAGCCTGAGGGTAGACACACACACACACACACACACACACACACTCAATCTCTCTCCCATACACACACTACATCTCTTACACACTTTCTTCCAGAACTCACACACCTACTTCAGGTAGAGGCTCTCCCCATACCCACTTCCCAACCTTATGCCGCACAGACAGAAATAGATATATGCACACACATACACTGCCGTTCGAACACCAAGGTGAGGAGTCAACCTAATCCACCATACCTACCTTGTCTGTCAGGGATACTCTACACTATAGTTTCCTCTGTGTTCACACGTGCAGTAATGCTGTCAACCTGTGTGGTGTAAATCTAGCCACTCAATACCTCTAGATTAGTTGTCTATCAATGGTAGCAGTTTTCAAGATCAAACCACTTTGTTTTCAATAAGCACTGTTGTGTAGGTAATATTTATTGGGAGATGAAAGTTGCTTGTTTCCAAGAACAGAATGTATGCCTGTGTGAACAAGAGTAGATTTTTTTTTTTCCTGCCCGCTATACCTTAAATTCCTGTCCTCAGTGTAGATGCCCTGTGTGTTGTATTGATTTTTGGGTTGTTTGTTTTGTTGACTACGGTCAGGCACTGTAATGGCCAGTTGTGAATATATTATATGTAGTCCTTGAAGGGACTTGAAGAGTAAGAAAGGCTTTTACAGATGTCTGCATCATAGATGTCTAGAGCTGGATTCCCTTGCCAGCAGAGATGGTGTCGGAATGAACATACCAATCACATCCGTGTTTCAATGTTTCCATGAGGTCATCAACACGAGACAAGCCACTCTATACTACTCTGTTGATGCAGTATTTTTGGTTAAAATGGCACCAGTTTTCCTTGTGACCAAAACAGACAACGAACTTGACTCTCTTTGTTCTGACTGTCCTTCTCTCCTCTCTTTTGTCCCGGTCACCACTAAACCACACTCTGTTTACAAGCTCTCACCTAGCTACGACCTTTTACCTGTGACTTGCCTTATGTCTATTGCAAGGATCAAGGCCGCTCTCCAAAACACAAAAACTTGTCAAGATAACTCAAATATGTTTTTGTTTTATCTTTAGTATCTGCTTTTTCTTCACTTGTGTATTGTAACCACCAATAGTTGATTATGCTTTCTTTGGGAACCCTTAGTGATGTTTTTTTCCCCTTTTCTATTTGTTTTATTTTGAAACAACTTGTGCTCTTCTGCCAGATATCACTGAGTTGCCACACGCCAATGGAATGTGAATGAAGGTCTAATACTGCAGCTCCGCATTGGCTGTTCTTAACTCCATCGACTTCTAGTAACATGTGCAGGCTGTGGTACTGTAACCTTGTGGTATTCAACATTCAACATCTCTGATTACTCTCTACTGTTTTGGAAATACTAGGAACTCTAGATGTTTTTAATGTGAAAAGCTAGTAGGTTTAACTATTGTGTGCTCCATTCAACCTGCTCATTTAACTGGATCAAGCAGTAGTGTAACAAATAAGACTGGACAAGGGAATTTCAAGCCATTAAATAAAAGTATTGAGAACTTCAGAACGTATCCTTCGTGTTTAATTTCTCTTGATTGGGTTTGCCTCTGCTAACACTGCTGTCCATGAAAACAAATAAGGCCTTAGCATCATTTCATTTTTAATTTTGAAGGTCAAGGTGTCTCCTGCAACTAAAACATTAAGCAAAATCCTATTTTAACAATCGCAAAAGTGTGGTCATCATATATTAACACCAGTAGTCTGCCGCTTACACAAAAGTACACTTTTTTTTATTTTTTTATGATTTTTTTTTACAGGATTTTGGAAGCGTTCTGTAGATGTTATTTTCTGGTGTGAGCATTTCTTTGTGATATTTGGCAGGAAGGCCTGGGTCACACATCTGCATGGGTTTTAAGAACGTTCATTTGTATTTTGTCTGTCACATGCAGGACCACAGGTCCATTTCAAATCCAGGCTGTTATTTCTACTCCTCCATTGTCTTTTTAATTCATTTTCCTCTCCCTAGTGCATACCTGATTCCATATTTCGCTTTTATGCTAGCATCTAGTGTACAGTATGTAGTACCTTCACTTTAGTCCTTAACAACCCTAAGGTAAACCTCACCATTTCCTGACCCACATATGTTCCTTCCCAATCACTATCTCTTCCTTACTTCACTTACTTCGCCCATCACTTATCTTTTATTATTATTTTTCTTTGAACTTGTCCATTCTGTTGGGCACTAAATTAATTAAGGTTGCACTAAATGTGTTTATAGTTTTGAAGTGCCGTAATATTTAGACATTGTTTCTACCTTTCAACCATTATGACATCTGAGTGTGCTTGAGAATGTTTTATTACCCAATTCAAGTTGATTTTTGAAATGTCACAACACATGAGTGTTGGTTACTAACCAACTTTCTTGCATGTTCACAATTTCTCAATCACATACTCCATTACAGATAGCAAAGAAAGGCTAAAGTGGTCCCAAGGAAGACTTGGTTTTTTTTAAAATTATTATTATTTTAATAAATGGCACGGTTTCACAGTACAGTGAGCAAAACATGACCCCTCTACATTATACCTATACTTTTTGTTATATAGGCCTAGGTGAAGGGCATCTTTCACATCCATTTTGAGTTTCCATGGCAATCCTGTTAAATACATTTCAATTCCCCTTGAGAACACATCAAATGTGTAAGGAGAAGGTAATCGTCAAAAATGTATTGTTTTTTTGGGTGTAAGGGATGGGTGTACTTGTTTTAATTCTGTGTTGAGTGAGTGATTGGAAGCTGCTTGGTTCTGTGTTACAGGGACGGCGTCAGAGGCGCTCTCCACAGTATTTAGTGCTGTGGCCCCTGTGGAGATAGCTGCAGCCTCCATACTGGAGCCAGTGGCCGTGATCCCTGCAGAAGAGGAGCCTCTCCTTGTGGAGGAGGTGAAGGAGGAGGTGCCAGCTGCTCTTGAGGCCCCAGCAGCAGCTGAAGAGGCACCTTCTGCTCCTGCTGAGGAAGCCCCAGCAGTCGAGGAGGCCCCTGCTGCTCCAGAAGTGGTTGAGGAGGCCGCTCCTGCCCCAACGGTCGAGGAGGCGCTAGTGACTGAAGCAGCTCCAGCAGTGGAGGAGGAGGCCGCTCCTGCCCCAGCAGTTGAAGCCCCTGCTGCCCCAGAAGTGGTTGAAGAGGCCGCTCCTGCCCCAGCAGTTGAAGCCCCTGCTGCCCCAGAAGTGGTTGAGGAGGCCGCTCCTGCCCCAGCGGTCGAGGAGGCACTAGTGACTGAAGCAGCTCCAGCAGTGGAGGAGGAGGCCGCTCCTGCCCCAGCAGTTGAAGCCCCTGCTGCCCCAGAAGTGGTTGAGGAGGCCGCTCCTGCCCCAGCAGTTGAAGCCCCTGCTGCCCCAGAAGTGGTTGAGGAGGCCGCTCTTGCCCCAGCAGTGGAGGAGGCTCCTGCAGTGGTTGAAGAAGCCCTTGTTGCTCCTGCAGTTGAGGAGGCGTCAGTGACTGAAGAGGCCCCAGCGGTGGTGGAGGAGGCACCAGCTTCCCCTGTAGCAGAGGAAGCCCCTGCTGTACCCGCAGCAGAGGAGGCGCAAGCTGCCCCAGCAGCAGAAGAAGCTACGGCCGCGGAGGTCGCAGAAGAGCCCGTTGCCCCAGTGGTTGTGGAAGAGGCCCCAGTGGCTGTAGTGGAGAATGGCGCAGAGTCGCCTGCAAGTCAGGAGGTGGTCGCAGAAAGTCCGGTCGTGGAAGAAGTCGTCGCAAGTGTGGTTGTGGAAGAGGTCGCAGCAAGTCCTGCTGCGGAAGAGGTTGTTGTCGCAAGCGTGGTTGAAGAGGTCGCAGCAAGTCCGGTCGTGGAGGAAGTCGCAAGTGTTGTCGAGGTTGCACCTGAAAGTCCAGCGGTGGTAGAAGTGACCACGGTTCCGGCCGAACCCGAGCCCGTTGCTCCAGCCCCTGTTGATGAGGCCCCAGCACCAACTGAGCCCAAACGGGAGTACATTGTGGTTGTCCTGGAAGGAGCTCCAACATCTGACAAGAAGCCCAAGGTACTGGGAGTGTCCTCCATGACCGGCAGGGTCATCCCTGCCCCCGATGATGACGAGGAGCCGCTTGTCCAGGTAACAGGTAATTCGACTCAATGTACTAACACGCATGGCAAGGGAGGCGACAGGAGGAAATAGACATGACCTCACTTCCCTTTCTTCATTCACCTTTCTGGCTGGTGGAGGCTGTGCACATATAACCTCATGGATAACGCTGTACCGCCATCACCACTAGAGCATGACGGGCATCTGTGTGTCTCATTTCACTCTTCTGTCTGTGTGTGTGTGTGTGTGTGTGTGTGTACACAAACACTTACACACTGCATGAAAATCTTCCTCTCAAAGGTTATTTGACATTTTAAGTCTTTGTTATATTGTATATTTCACTAATAGCTTTTTATTTGTTTTCCTCAGGGAAAGAGGCGGCTGCTTAGAGTTCAAATGCAGTAAGATCATCATATGGTTCTGTAAGGTAAATGTTTCAATCTACATATCCAGAAATTATACTTTACCCTACAAAATGCTTTACTAATAGTTCAACCCCATTCAGTTATTCCTGTACATTCATGATGGCCCTTTATTCATTATATGGCAACAATTGTGGTGCATCTTTTGTGAAGTGGATTCCTTCATGCTTTCATATATTTTGAATATTTTCTCCATAAATGTGGGTGCTGAAATCTCTTCTGATGTGCTCTTTTCAAAGGACTTTGAATCCCTGGATGGTAAAGCTCCCTCCGTCCCCCCAACTGGAAGAAGAAAAAATGGATGTGCCTTTCCCCCTTAACCCAACCTTCCAGTACCAAACCTGACTCTCCTCCCTCCCCTTACTGTCTATCTGCAGGAAGTTTTGATTTGTGGTTCCTTCGACTAGAACAATTTCATGCAATTACTTGTTCTACAAACAACTCTCCTCTCTCCCAGTCAGAGAGCTGACTATAGCGTTTAAGGCCACAGAAAGCATGCACAATCTATCCATAATACCACAATTATTGTAGTTGGAAGTCCAAATGTCAGTCATGACTAAAGCTGCACTCCTACATTTAACTCACATCTCAAATTGCAGATCTTTTCTTTTCTGAGTAACTGACTCGTGTCATTTGATCACTATCGAGGATCTGGTAAAACAAACTTCAATATTAATGCAACTGGTTACATTTTGCGAAGTGATGCACAGTGGTAGTAGTGTAGTTTGCTCCAGGAGTCTGTTAACACACGTGTAGTAATTCAGGTGTCGGCCTAGATAATTTCTCTACCAGTCCAGTAGCACTATCACCTGCCTACACTTTAGTCTATGTTTACCAAATCTACTCTGTCCTGTCCTGAGCCAATCCCTGCTTCTCTACTTTACACTGCCTTTGCTGCTGTTAAAGGGCTGTGTTGGTAAATTAACTGTTGAACAAGCTTGACTTCAAGGTCAATTACAGGGTAGAGGGGAGCTACAGCTACGTTTCTAGTAGCGCTCTGGTTTTGTAATTCAGCTC
This sequence comes from Alosa pseudoharengus, assembly GCF_046254945.1. Taxonomy (NCBI): domain Eukaryota; kingdom Metazoa; phylum Chordata; class Actinopteri; order Clupeiformes; family Clupeidae; genus Alosa; species Alosa pseudoharengus. The sequence goes on from NW_027468657.1 coordinate 24,539,161, forward strand.
GGTTCGTTTCAGGTGACCTACCTCAGCCCTAACGCTTACCAGGCCATGATTCCTTACCACCATCCCAACTGTTGCCGTGCCGATTGGCTACACTAACCCCAGCAAAAACTGCCACAACAAGCTTTAAGCGAGCTCTACAGAAAGGGTCGCAGGCACTCCTCACTGCAAGCAGTTGTATTTTTATATAACTTAAAAGAAAATGCATTATTTATTTAACAAGATGTTAAAGGCACTACAGCTGTACACAATGTATTGCTGTTGTATTTTAAAAGATTACTGGCGTGTTTGGGGAATCATGGACCTACACTGTACCTCACTACCTCACTCCTCTATAGGCTCCTTAAGCCCTCGATCTTTCACTCCCTCTCTCCTGGAGCAAGCAGTGTTACAGCAATATCAGCAGTACTATATCTATGAGGCAAAAAATCTGATCCTTAAAACATTTGCTCGTCTGATGGCTACTGAAGCCCCATCATATCATACAATGTGAAGCACTAGGAAACAATTGGTGCATGTGGTGCGGTGTACCTAGACTTACCAGCGACATCAAAAATGACCTCAGGATTGAGTCAGCTTTTCTGCTAGCATTCTCAGTCATATCAACACCCTTATCTTTCTCTCCACAATTAATGTTGCCCAGATTGTTTCTTTCAAGTCCATAGCTGCAAGACAATTCATGCCCCATCCCGATCAAAATGGTTGTTGTAGTGGGTACCATTGCTGGCAGCAGACTGATCGTGCTTCAGTGGTCAATTATAATGATCACTCAAGCACATGGCTTGTGTGGTTCAGTGGTGTTTATTTTGTTTTTAAACACTTGGTTGGTATAAGGGAATTTTTGTGTGAATTTATTTTTGCATAGTTTTTTCAGCTTGGCTTTCAATGATTTGCAATAGAAGTCCCACTCTTCAGTATATTTCATGATCTCATGTTTCAGCTGCTTCTTGCTAGGATACTCGAACAGCTCTGTTATAGTGTTTAGCATTCAGTATCTGGGTGTAATTAACTGTTTCATGCTTATATATAGCCTAGTTTTTGCAATGAATTCATTTTGTCATTTCTGTATTTATCATGTTTGAAGAAAGGGACCCTGAAGTGAATGTAAGAACACAAAATGAGTAGCTTTCTCAGTGTCTGTCCTTATGTGTTTGCTCACTGCTGTCTTCTTTTACCTTTTCATTTTTTTGTAAACGTCAGCTGGCAGGGCATGTGATATAGAACGTTGTGTTGCTCTGTTAGTTGCCTAGCTGATGGTCCACCCTGGTGGCCAATTTACTGTGAATGTAGACACATTCTGCCTGTTTGAAATAAAGAGGGATGAATAATTATATTGATTTGCTCTATTTGCATTTGCATGTGTGTTTTCCTATAGGTTTTGGATTTCAGGTATGGTGACTGACAGTAGCCTCCACCAGGTGGCACTGTTTTCTCAAACAGAAAATACTTTTCCCCTCCAGGGTAGGTGTGACTATTGTTCCTCAAGTGAAGAAAATCACCCAGACCACAAGCCACAGGCAACACAGGCCATTGTTGCTAACTCCCTTTATAATTGCTGATGAACTAATTTTTAATAGGATAATGCACAAACACCTGAAGACCTATGCATTGAAAAGCCATAAAATGTGTGAGATGATGCTATTAGATAGATAGATAGATAGATAGATACTTACTTACTTACTTTATTGATCCCCAGGGGAAATTCAAGGATTAGCAAATGGATCATGTGACTTATTGAAGTTTAAAGTCTAGAAAATAATATTGAGAAAACAGAAAAATTAGGCACTCCTGATATAAATATAAAAGGCCTTTAATCAAAATTGGCTACATGCCGATGTGTTTCAACTATGATGAAAACTATAGTTGAAATGTGTTTGCATGTAGCCAATTTTGATTAAATGCTTTTTATATTTATCAAGAGTGCCTCATTTTTCTGTTAAATCAAAGTTGTCTTAGGCCCTTTTTGAAGAGCACCCTGATTTTTAAAATTATAATTAACATTCTTCAACCCAGAGAAGCGTTCCTTCTTTTTTTCTTTCTAGAAAATAATACATTGACCAAAGATGAACCAAATGGACCAAATCTTCTTAAGTTTTCACTACCAAAATACCAATGATATCCAGTTTGCATCATTTGATATGTTGTACAGACCACAGTAAGGGTATAAGACTGCCAGTAAGGGTATAAGAGGTAATAATGTGTTTAATGTGTAATTAATAATTACTGCTTAATGCAATACCCTGCAATATACCTAGTCTTATGTAGTATGCTGATATGGACAAGTTTTGCATAACATTTTGGGAACAAATCTGTTGAAATAAAGTAAATGATTACTACAGTTTAACAGCAATTACATGGTTGAGGCTGTGGTAGAGGTCAACATTTCTTCATTTGTGTTAGGCTTGGCTGTTGGCCTAATAGACTATTACAGTGTAACATTGTATCACTTATTAAGATGATAAACTGAAGATACAAATTGTATCTAATTTGATTCAAATTAGTAGTTCACCATATCAATGTGTAGATACATATTATTTCAATACATTATTAAATTGAAAAAAAAAAAGTAAAACATAGTACGTGACGTCACGCCCCCGTGTGTCATTCGTTGGCAGTTTCTAAGAGGTTGACCTGAATCCCTGGACGAAAAACTGAGTCGAATGACAACAATTGAACAGAAAGTACAAGCTTTGCAGCCACGGCTACACGTATCTTTCTTCCAGTCAACGCTGTAAACCTTTAGTTATATAGTGAATGTCAGTCGTTTGATTATTCCAACGTATAGTCTTTATTTCTGAGGTTACTTTTGCCAGCTATGTCTAGCGAGCGATACCTCAAAGCGCCATAATTGTAGTCGATAGGTTAGCTAGCCTCTGGCCTGCGTACAGAGTTGGCTAGCAAGGTAGAAAGAAGAGGGAGGCCTTAGCTGTTTGCCTATTAGCTGTTGACTTCGCCGTTCACCGAGCTTGATAGCTGTCAGCTGATGAATGGATAGCACTGTAACGTTAGCCGTGCTGGTTAAACTGACGTGAACTGGTCAGGCCCCGTCTCAGTAACGTTACTTTTTCTGCTTCAGCATCTGAAAGGTAAGCACTTAAAATATTGCTTGTAAGCGAACATGAAGAGATAGCTTGCATAGGTATTGGTAGATTGCTGCAAGGTAATGCGAGACAGTCTTGACAATAACTACAATGTGACGTTACCTGTTAGCTAGCTAGCTGCCTAGCTTAACAAAGTGTACTCATGAAAGGACTTGTAAATCACCAAGCTAACCAGTTAGCTAACAAGCTTGTTTTGCTAACAGATAACGCGTAGCTTGCAAGTACTTGGCTCATTAAATATGGTGAAGCTGGAGCTGTGATCCTAACAAGTGAATGTTTGATGGGCATATTCTATTTTGATATTTATATTACAAACGTTAGATATCTCGGCCTGGGTTGGTTCATCAACGTATGGAGGCTAACGTCAGGAATAACGAGGCTGTGTTAGCAGCGAGCTGAATGCCAGTTTGCAACTGCTGTTTGCAATATACATTAGCTGCTAGTAGTTGAAGTTAGTTTGCTAAATAGTCTGCTAACGTTGCCTAATAATCAAGAATTCAGTAAACATGGATATCTAGCCAGTGTATTTTCCTCTAATCTGACTCCTATGATGTGTATAACGTTGTAAGATTAACGTTTTGGAGGCAGTTGAGTTTGCAGTAACCTCAGTATCAGTAAAATACAATAACGTCACAAAGCGTTACACAGTACCATTCAAACGAGCACCGTGCAGCATCAGTCCTAAGCATACAGTTAATGGTCGTACGTTACTGTTTTGCTGCAACTCAAGCAGGCTCTTTGGTGGGCCTTTTATAATGCCAAGAAAACTCAATTAGAGGAAGGGTGGGGTATAGTTTGCTCTGTATGTGTGTGTGCCAATGTGCCATTGTGACGAGTGTAAGTGGTTCGCTTGTTGTCCTTGCTAGACAGGAAATACTATGTAGTCTGTGCAGACAGTTCTTTAGAAGTAGAGAAAGGAAATAAATCGCAGCGCACTTATAAATGTCTCGATGGAACCTTCATAGCATCTTATGCTATACTATCAGTGCATATATTTGGTCTGCAATCAGTGCATATATTTGGTCTGCATGATAGACTAGTGTTAACATGGTATCAACATCACAAGCTGCTTTATAAACACTAAAAGAAGTAGAAGTAGAACTGTTTTTTTTTATAGAAAAGACCCCACTGAGTTGGAAGAGCTCCAGTCTATGTATGTTACACTGATTGTGAGTGTGACACACCACACCCCATAACAGTACTGTGTTTGTTATGTTCATCACAAGACAAACATAATCACCTCAGGGGCCCTCTGTGACTCCCTCCCCAAGCAAATTGTAGGCCACTGTGAAAAAAAGGGGACAAGCCCATTTCTTACGCTCATAATGTCACTCTGTGGAAACCAGGAAGTAGCCTACTTGCGGAAACAGATGCGGGAGCGAGTCAAGTCAAGCGACACTCAGCTGATGCAGACCTCTGCTAATTAATACCATGCTTTGCAGCAAGCTGCATGAGCACAGTCAAGTATAATGATGTGTCTGAGGCGCTGCTCTGTGTTTGTATGTGAGTAGTGTTATTCATGGAGGAGTTGCTTTGCCTTGGCCCTTGAGGACTCACAGAAACAGAAGTGTGCCTGGGCTTCAGGGGCCCCTCTGGCTGTATTTCTCACTTCCCCTTTTTTAGGACTGCAACAGGAAGAGAGCTTTTAAAAAATATAGCCTATTGTGTTCATCAACTCAGCAGTCCGGTGTGTTTTCAATAACTGTTTTCTTTGTCAAACGGATGTCCGACCCTTCTGGTGATTCAGAGATGATGCTTACCTGCGGACATTATGTGTAAACGACACCGATGTACATGAACAGAATCTCTGTGTGGTTTAACACGCACATGAACAGAATCTCTGCATGTCCTTCATTTCATTCAGACATGTTGTCATTTACATAATGTCCGTCCAAAATAGTAGGAGGGGAGTAGTGTAAGAGCCGGCTAAGTTCGAAGTTCTGTCTGGTTATGCGGTTCATATATAAGACCGAATTGCTTGATATCCACAGAGCATGCAGACTTACACCTATATCTGAAAGCATATAATGACAACACGACAGTGGTCTTCTATTAGTCAAGACAACAAATATATATAAACAAAGCCACTAAACGGAGAGGATGCATGGTAGACGCCCTACGGTCTGTCACAACAAACATTTTACCCTGCGATGAACCACGTGATGCACAGTTGCTTTTCCTTTCCACCTCAGTGTTTGTTTGACCCAAATGATTCTAGATAGCAGCAGACACAGGACTGCACTCTGCCTGGTCTCCTCTCTTCTGCTCATAGTCTGTCTCTTTCCTCCTTGAGATCTTCTTCCTTTTCACTGCCACCCCCCTTCCTCTCTCTCTCTCTCTCTCTCTCTCATGCTCTGTCTGCTGATGTTTTCTTCTCTTTCTTGTCTGCCTGTAGTGAATTGTATGTTATGATGTCAGGTGGCTATAGACAGAACTATTGACCCAGAGCAGGGTTGAACCTAAAGTGCTTGGAAGAAAGAAGAGATCGTTCTGGAGAGAGATGGAGAATGAGAGAGGACATGTATGTACAGATCCTTCTAGCAGTCACATCCTTCTGGACAAAGACTATGGATGTCTCCAACGCTATTTAGAAGGATCCTGATGGATCCAGAGGAAGCCTTGGCTTCAAACCGTAGGATGTTGGACACGTGGAAAGGCAGCTGTCTTCTAACAGAGTGAGACAGAAACATTTCCTGTCACATAAAAGTTGTAAGTTAAGATTTCTGCACCAATCTATGTTGTGATTTAACCGGAAAGCTTTGAGGAAATGGCCTAGTTGTCAGTTGGTCTTTCTGAGTCACTGTGTTGTGGGTTGTGCTAGTCATAATTTATGTGATTTTGGTTTTAAGGGTCTCTCTCCGTTTCCAGTGAAGGTTGTCTGACTGCTTTTGCATTGGTTTTGGTGTGTAACACATTCCTTCTTGAAGCTGATAAGCGACTTTAACTATGCAGGCAGAGATAAAAGCGGGGAATGAAGTTGGTGGCATTGAGAGTAACACTCTTTATCAGACTTTATTTAGTTCTGTTTTCTGATCATTCTGATTTTACCAGCGATCCTATTGCAAAGCAGATGAATAGAATAATGTTTGATTTGTGCTGATGACAAACTATATTTAAAAAATCATGCTTGAAGCTTTTGGAGCTATCAAGAGGAATGTTTACTTTGAGGCAGTTCCCAGTTCCTTCTTCCCCCCTCCCTCTCTCTTCTCTTCTCTTCCCCTCCCTCCCTCTCTCTCTTCCCCTCCTTTTCCTGTTCAACTGTCTTAGTTGCAGCTCAGCTCATTCTGAAACACACCCACACCTGTGTCCCCAATACATGACTGCTTAACTCATTTAAAAAAAAATTCTAAGTGCAAGACTTTCAGGCAGTGAGAAGTCATGGTTGATTCACAAAAGGACTGCAGGCCACTGCATGGTTGTTCACTGGGGAAAATGTAACAATAGGTAACAATAGGTTTCCAATAGGTTGGAAATATTGCATATTGATTATTTTTACCCCAGATGCTAATTGTCCCAAAGGACTTTATTTCTTAGTAATATTTAGCAAATTGGTAATAAAAGAGAAATGATCATTGATTTTGAGATCACATCACCATAGGACATTACTTCCTAAGTGCGTTTGGTCTGACCCTTGGACTACACGCCTACAAGGGTCACCTCAGTGACGCACCCATGCAGAGCAGCTAACTCAATGCCCCACTCTCTCTCTCTTTCCCCAGACTCTGCTGGACTGACCCGGAGTGTTTGTGTTCTTTCTGGGAAGCGGTTGCCATAGAGACAGACAGGGCGTGCTGTGGGGGCGAGTCAGAGGAATGAGTCATGACCTCGGTGGTGGTCGTCGATGGAGGAGGGGCTGTTCTGGAATACATCTCTGACGCGGAGGTGGTGTCCCAGGTGAGTGGGGATGATGCACGCAGTCATGCACACAAAGACAAGCACACACAAACACACACAGTAAAGATTGCATAACCATACTTACTTAGACACAAACAATGATTTGGCCTTTGGTCACATTGAAGACTCACAGACAGGCTATTTAAAAAGACCTACAGTACTGTACATGCAACCTAGTGTTAACACCCTCACACAAAAATGCATTTAGTTGTGCCATGCCATAACCTTTGTTGTCATGGTTCTATGTTTTAGCTCAAAGCTTAACATGCACTGAATATGGACCTAACCTTAACTCACAGTGGCATTTAAATGCAGTAAACAAATCTGGTATACCCAAGCCCAATATATCTATCCAGGTGACATTGGTAACATTGGTTATTCTGTTTGAATATTTTGGCAAAATATGCTTTTGCACAGAGGCCTTGGCAGACTGATTTGAGTATACATACAAGAAATACGCATCATATGTGTATTTCTAAAAATATTTAATTTTACATTTATATGTTACATTTAATGCTTAAAGGAGAAATCTGGGCGATTTTTACATGGCTACAATGCTAGGTCTAGGGCATCATCTAAAAGTGCCTTTTTTGCCTCTTAACAAACTCAAAATGTCTTTCAAAGTTCTGTGCAACATGAATAGGGCCCTTACGTGACAAAACAATGCGTTTTCAACTAATTAATTGTGAAGAAACCATTTGAATTCAAAGTTTGTACTGTCACATACCTCAGTTTCCATCAGTCGCTTCCAGGAAAGCCCAAGAAAGTCTGTTGTCGAGCTCATGCCGGCTTCGCAACGAAAACTTGAAGTTTATTTCCCCCAAAAAATAGGTAATTGAGCACTGTAATGGTTATGGCCATATAATGACTATGTAACTACATGGAAAGGTCCAAAGCTTGCACATTACTGAAAGCTAGCTCTATTCTTGTGCTGCAGTATCGTGGGAATTCAGTTGTTACAGGAAAAGGCAAACAGAGTAGTGTGCAGATGTGACAGTACAAACTTTAAATTTAGACGGTTTCTTCACAACTAATGAGTATAAAAGGCATCGTTTTGTCACGAGGACTCTGTTCATATAGTACAGACCTTTTAATGACATTTTGAGTCTGTTAAGAGCTAACAAAGGCACATTTAGATGATGCCCCCAGACCTAGCATTGTAGCTGACTGGGAGTACTGGCCATTAGCTGCAACTACTCCAGTTCGGTAGTACCGATTTTGGTTGTTTTTTCCCTGTCGACGGTACTCGGCGATGTCTAGCGATCAAGATCCATGTAAAAATCGGCTATATATATAAATATGGCTATTCTAGTTTTTTGAGTTGCTGTTCCTCTGGGAAAATATACTGCGTTATTGTTTCTCTGCTGCAACACTTTAGTGACTGCGATCTCTCTCTTATTCTGTGTCAATGGCAGGAGGTGGCGCTGGATGCAGAGGGGGGCGTGTGTGAGATAAAGAAAGAGGAGGAGGAGGAAGAAGAAGAGATGACTGAGGAAGAGTGCCCAGCTGTGGTGGTGGAACAGGTGCCCTGCGCAGAGTTGGAGCAGTGCTATGCCGCACAAGTGGTCGTCTATGATGACGAAACCTACCTGATGCAGGGCGTGGCTGAAGAGCAGGAGGTGGAGACTGAAGTCCTGGAAGTGTCCTCAGGTAAGATAATGTCCTTTTGTTCTGTGCATGTGCTAGAAATGACAATTGTGAAGGACCTCTTGGTGATGGAGGCGAGAATAAAGCCACACTTATCACCTTTGGGGCAGCCGTGGCCTACTGATTAGCGCTTCGGACTTGTAACCGGAGGGTTGCCGGTTCGAACCCCAACCAGTAGGAAAGGCTAAAGTGCCCTTGAGCAAGGCACCTAACTCCTCACTGCTCCCTGAGCGCCGCTGTAGCAGGCAGCTCACTGCGTCAGGATTAGTGTGTGCTTCACCTCACTGTGTCTTCACTGTGTGCTGAGTGTGTTTCACTAATTCACGGATTGGGATAAATGCAGAGACCAAATTTCCCTCACAGTATCAAAAGAGTATACTTATACTTATACTTGACAGGCCATGATGCCAGTCACCTAGCATTTTTTATATTCTGGCATTGCCTGTTCCATCAAACTGTGCTAGCACCCTTAACTGGAAGCATATTGGGAGACGTTGATCCATGCTTCTGAGCGGTGCACCGCACCATAATCATGATTTGACACCTCACAAAGCTTCACTTTGCAAGTCCGTTTAATTTTATTTTCATTATGATAAGATGTTATGTGTCTTGTTTGTGTCTGTGTGTTTGGAAAACATAATGATGGATATTGTTTATGGTATGATTGAACCATGGTATTGACCGCTGGTTCAAGGAGGACATCTAGTGGCTAAACCTTTCACTGTCATAAGGCATAGGTTGGAAAAATAAGTCTGTAGAAGTGATGGTAAGATTTACCGATTTGCATCGGTACACTGGTATGAACATTCACAATGCGATTTCCCCAATTTTAAAGTGTGCATTGGATAAAATTTATGATCAACTCGAGATGCATTGTTTGTAACGTTCTATAGTAGAGGCTCTATAATTTATTTTAAAACTTGACCAAGACGTTTAGATCGATTTCTCTTCTTTCTTTCATGTCGTACGGTGTACATTTTAGGACATCCTCAGCTGTCAGAGTCAGGTGTCAGACATCAGATGAAAAAGCATAAGGTCTCAGGAAAACCGCTGTCAAGTTTACGGAATTACACAGTCATGTCTCAGACATCAGATGAAAAGGAGTCAGGTCTCAGGAAAACCGCTGTCAGAAGAAGCGGAGTCAGACGAAATGTTATCAGATGAAAAGTTATCAGAGTGAGGTTTCAGACATCAGATAAAAAGGAGTCAGGTCTCAGGGAAACCGCTGTCAGAAAAAGGGGAGTCCGACAAAAAGGTCTCAGATGAAAAGTTATCAGTCAGGTCTCATAGTAGTACCACGACAATCAATAGTCCTAGTGATGTAAAAAGATGCACCAGTAGCTCAAAGTATGGATCGACCAATTATCGGCCTGGCCGATTATTAGGGCCGATATTTAGCATTTTTATAATAATTGGTATCGGTCATTTTTTCCACCGATAAGCCGATATTGAAATGGATAAAGAATGAAACGCGCTACTTTGTAAAGCGTCTCTCACTCCCTGCATTTGCTACTCTGTGTTCAAGAGCATCGTCCCGCCCACTACACCGTCTGATTTGTTAGTTAGCACGAATGCAGCCAATCAGGATCGAAGACTGAACACAGACAAGTTTAGGATTCTCACTGAGGCAGACTGTAGACTGGGCTTCAGCTGTACGGAGCTATTTTTCGAAGGTAAGGAAGGTAGCCTACATTGCTGAAGTTGCAATGAATCACAATCATCTACACTGAAGTTACAAAAACACCACTTTGTAAGCTATTGTCTCTTTGATCCGGATCGATCAATAAGTAAAGCACCCACTTCCTTCATTTAGCGAATTCCCGATTGATGCACGTTACTGTTTACTAGTTAGCCTACAAACTCGGGTGCTGCGTGTCGGGAGTTCTCTGCCTCCGCCTCGTTCGTTAATTGTGAATAACGGGACACCACGGCGGACATAGTACAGACAAGTCCTAAATTATGGGATAGCGAACGTCAAAAAGTCTAATTGCTCCTTTTTGAAACGGACTGTCAGAAAAGACAACATGCACCCAGGGCCAGCCGTAATTTAATCCGACCTGAACTAAATCGCGTCCTGAGCTTTAGGCTCTCAAAAGTGTAGCTTGTAGCCTACACATGGACACAAATGGCATACTTAAATAGCCTAAGAACTATTTTAAAACTGTTTTGTTAAACTATTCAACCGTAACACTTGCCATCACACATCCACCTCTTCCTCTCCCTCTCTGGTGCACTCACACACACGATGGCAAAGCATCCTCTTTGTGACAGGTCCCTTAACAAGCACATAGCCCATTGTGTAGGCCTAGTCTATGAAAATAATTGCTATCACTTAGCTCTTGGATTAATATGATACACAGGATTTACACTTGCAAGTGATGCAAGTTGAAAGACAATTGTGTATCAAAAGAAGAAAGAAAAGTTTGCATAATTAAATGCTTTTGAATACATTTTTTGCAGCATATCGCCTTTACTACCTACCCCCCTTTTTGACAACTGACATATCGGTTTTACATATCGGTTATCGGCCTCCTGTTTTGGTAATAATTGATATCGGTATCGGCCCTGAAAAAACCATATCGGTTGATCCCTAGCTCAAAGCACACTTTAAAAGTAAAGAGTGAAAATGAACTTCCACATTGAATTGCAGATCATATTTTTTTTTCATTGTATAAACAAATCGTATTGCATCGCAGTAGGGTTAAATCTATCTTATCACATAAACATCATATGAATCTGTATCGTTGCCAATCATGAAGATGCACATTCCTAGTTTGTAGAGTTTCAATTATGGTTTGAGTATAGCAACAACCAAACAGTAGGCAAAGTAGAGGGTGGAAGTTGTTGTGCAATATAAATGGCAAAATTTGCCATATAAATTCATGGATCAGCGGGATTCAAAAGGTCACGCGTTTAAGTCGCACACTTCGCTGACGCTTGTCACTTCTGACAGAAAAAAATCGTGTTGATCTTCCATACAAGTTTGTTGTAAAGAAGACTTTTAAAACATAGTAGCTAACCCTTTATATTATGTAGTGATTATGGTTGGTTAGATAAGATATTCATAATTGTGACTTCAAATAAGGAAAGAATCAGAGACAACTCCAAACTTTCTTGAAACTCACTGAAGATTTGGCGCGGAATGATCCCCTTGTCTTGGTCTTAGCTCGTTTCCGGTGAGTGGCGGAGTGATACATTCATGTCGCGCATATGTTACTGTGTATGAATCCGCAGCAGTTCCTGGGAGAACATGGCGACTTCTCTGCACGATGAACCCGCTAATCAGCTTGATTTGCTCATCAAAGCCGGTAAAAGAGTGTTTTTAGCTAAGGTGTTCTCAGAAATATCTGCATATATATTTTTTTCATGTGAAAATATTGCGCTTCGTTGAGATGGAAGACAACTCTGGTACGGGAAGTTTGTGCAGTCAAAGTAATGGAGGGCGAATCAGGAAGTAATCACCTTGGTTGACAACCTGCATGGCGTCTAGATTCATTACATTATAAATATGTTTTTTGTTAGGAACAGTTATTCTGTTATAGCTTGTTAAATTATTTGCGTGTTGACCTGAGCCTCTGCGTTATCAATGAGAAAAGAGTTCTAGGTCAATAAACGTGTTCATGTTTTTGACTAACGAATAGCGGGTGATGCCACTTGAGTTGCTGTGGGAAACCAGGAAGTGTGTCAGATTGTTTTCTTTATTTCCAGTTACACGCCATGGTACTTCCAATTAATTTACAGTAATGGTATTCGTGGTTTTAATTCCGTTTTAACATTACCATACAGTTAAATAATGGTCCTAAACGCTGTCTTGGCTGGATAATTAGTGTTGAATTTCGACAAAGTAACGGTCCTTTTATTTTCAGACAATGCTCGCTTCAACATTGTTTTCCCCCATCATTTTAATGGTTAATGATCTGACTGCGCTTTAAACAGACAGTGTTAAGAATTACTATACAAACTGTTTGGAGTGAGATGTTTCAGTTGTGGGAATTATCACATCGAATTTAATGATTGTTGCTTGATCTAATGGTGGTGTTCTTGCAGCTGGAAATGTCTTGCTAATTTAAATCCCAGCGATTGTCTAGCTGGCACATGTCGCTGTTATAAACTTTGACTAAGGATTATTGGCGGCTCTTTCAAGTGATCAAAATCAGAAAGTCGACTCAGCGACTCTCAACATATTGTATGCGCCTCACGCTTCATTACATATCGACTTCAACGTGATAGCGGAAGTATTTCAGTCTTTGTAGGTTTGGTTCACATGATTGATCGTTGATTCTGGCGAATTGCCTGTTACGGTATTTTGAAATATTCTGGTAAACCAATGGAAAGGCCGGAAAGCAGTGGCGTCAAGGAAACACCAAGCCAATAAAATGGGGGGCGTAACATGATCGACAGCAGCCCCAGCTTGTGCGTAGCGGGAACTGAGGAGAAAGATTCGTGTAAACACGGAAGTCACAGCGCAGAGAACTACTTTCTGTTGAACCGCTATGTGAAACACTGGGTAATCATTTCAATGTCGACAAAGTCAGGGAATTTGGTCATTTTTGGAGCAAATATCAGTGAATTTTATAGTAGCAGTTTCAAATTTACTTGCAAAAATACATTAATACAAATACATTTCCACACAGAATTGGTGTATATCTGGTTATTAGCTTTGCTGCTTGCTTGAGTAGCCCAACTTTGTTTATTCAATGCCCATTTATTCATCTCCCACTCTAAAAAAGTAAAAGATTTTTGAATGCTACGCGGCTGCTCTGTAATCGTTGGTCGGTAATTGTACCATTCATTATATAGAAAGTCATGGAAATTCAGGGTTTTTCTTTTTTATCAGGGAAAGTCATGGAATTTTACATTTGACTTGGAGTGGGAACTCTGTAGATCCATGTTGTATATATTGTATACTCTTATTGTCCCCACCATTTTGAATCTGGTCAATTAAAAAGCAGGTGTAAGATTTAACAGAAATTATTGTCAAGCTAGAAACAAATGCAAAGGAGTTTTGTATATATTTTTTGTTGTTTCCAGCAGTGATTGTGTGAGAGAAATAGCCTAGCTCCTGTATCCATTCTTCTGTAACCTGTTCACACACTTCTGGATCAGTAAATTCCTAATCGTGGTGGCACTTATGCCCTGGCACGAAGTAACATTGCTGTGTAACCAAATCTGGAGGAGGTCTAGTATGACCTCACAGAGCCATGCTTGTGTGTGAATGCACCGACTCCAGCTTACTGTCTAGAGGGAAAGGAACAGGTGGGGAAAGGGTGTTGGGCACATTTAAAGTAGAAGCTGGAAGGTGTATTTTTATAACTGGCTTTGGTTTTCCTGTACACACATACATTTTTGCCGTTATTTTACCATATTGCAATTAAGTATAAGTATATATATATATACTCTTTTGATCCCGTGAGGGAAATTTGGTATCTGCATTTATCCCAATCTGTGAATTAGTGAAACACACTCAGCACACAGTGAACACACAGTGAGGTGAAGCACACACTAATCCCTGCGCAGTGAGCTGCCTGCAACAACAGCGGCGCTCGTGGAGCAGTGAGAAGTTAGGTGCCTTGCTCAAGGGCACTTCAGCCGTGCCTACTGGTCGGGGTTTTCGAACCAGCAACCCTTCGGTTACAAGTCCAAAGCGCTAACCAGTAGGCCATGGCTGCCCTAATTATATAAATTATAATCTTATATGATGACTGGCTAATATTTTTTTTGTTTTCAGTCAAACCTTGACTAAGTTTTAAGTCTGTATGTGTCCCTTCTCTCTTTTTTCCTTGTCTTCTCTTTTCTTGTCTACAGTGGAGGCATCAGCTCATGGAGGAGGAGGTGGATACGTGACACTGGATAAGACCATTGAAGCCGCAGAGGCCTTGCTACACATGGACTCGCCGTCCAGCATGAGGGAGGACCGTAGTCCTGGTATGTACACATGCACACAATCACACTGCTGACTTAGTCAATCTAGATGAAGGCAGCCTCACAGTTGGCTGAGGACAAGTTGCCTCTAGACATACTTAAAAGTGCCGAAGTTCTCTGTGTCCAATTGACACAAAAAAGGGAAAGGGTATAAATGGGTCCCATACAGCTCTCATACTGATGCGAATATAGGCTACACCTGCACTGTGCTCTACTGTTTCGATAAACATATCTGTGAAATGAATGAATGTAAATTATCTCGGTGTATGCAAAATTATCTTATTGTTTGTGTTTGTGTTTGTATTTGTGCTTGTGCGTGCGCGCGTGTGTGTGTGTGTGTGTGTGTGTGTGTGTGTGTGTGTGTGTGTGTGCGTGCGCTCTCTCTGCAGTGCCAGACATGTTGGGTGAGATGGAGGTGGAGGTGGAGGTGAGCACTGAGAACACGGAGCCCATTGAGCCCCTGGAGGAGCAGCTCACGCTGGAGGGAGACATCCAAAGGGGCAAGAAAGGTACTCGCCTCAACTCTCCCTTCTACTCTTCTCTGTCTGGGATTCACCTGTCTGTCTGGCAGTCTGTTTGACTCACCCTTGACCTTTCTGTCTGGTATTCACCTGTCTGTCTGTGTGTTTGACTCACCCTTGACATTTCTGTCTGGTATTCACCTGTCTGAATGCTAGACTCTCCCCTATTCTCTCGATCTGGTATTCTCCTCTCTGTCTTCTCCTCTCTGTTTGACTCCTCTCTGTATTCTCCTCTCTGTACTCTCCTCTCTGTCTTCTCCTCTCTGTCTTCTCCTCTCTGTTTGACTCCTCCTTTATCTCCCTCTGTCTGGTATTTGCCTGTCTTTTGGTTAGGTTCTCTTCTTTTCTTCTCTGTGCATCAATCAATTGGACATCTATCAGTGTTTCTCACTCTATCTCTTTCTCTCTCTCTCTCTCTCTCTCTCTCTCTCTCTCTCTCTCTCTCTCTCTCTCTCTCTCTCTCTCTCTCTCTCTCTCTCTCTCTCTCTCTCTCTCTCTCTCTCTCTCTCTCTGTCATTCCCTGACTCTGTTCTCTGTTATATGTATTGAATCCATATGCTTGGCATGCTAGCTAGTGTTTATGTTAGTCCACTGCAGTGTTTATTGTATACATATGGATTTGCATTCCCTTCTCAATCTGTCCTGCAGGCAGGAAGCGGAAAGCCGCACACACACCACAGGCTGAACGCGAGGAGTCTCCTGACCTGACCTTTAAGAAGAAGCCCCGTGTGGGCAAAAGTAAGTCTGTGTGTGTGTGTGTGAGAGAGAGAGAGAGAGAGAGAGGTGGGTGCATATGTAGACACTGGGCTTAAATTCTAAGGTATTGTGCTGCAATTCAGGTGTTTGTTGGAATGTTAAATGGATGATTATACAGCACAGAACAGCTTTGAAAAATTCTCATGACAGGCACAGACATTGTCTTAAAACCCTGTTTTAGACATGTTATTTTGTGAACTTGCTCATATTTATTACCTGTAGTTGTGATGATGGCATGGGGTCATCTTTTCTTTGACAAATTCAATGTTTTTGGCTTTTGGCTATGTGTCTGTGTGTGCGCATGCTAATGATGAAATTATATGACATGCACAGCTTATCATGCATCTATGAACTTCTCCCCAAAGTAACCAAGCTCTCACGGTCTGTGCCTGTGTGTGTTCAGACAGCACCTATTTGTGGGAGTTTCTGCTGGACCTTCTGCAGGACAGGAACACCTGCCCTAAATACATCAAGTGGACCCAGCGGGAGAAGGGCATCTTTAAGCTGGTCGACTCCAAAGCAGTGTCCAAACTCTGGGGCAAATACAAGAACAAGCCTGACATGAACTATGAGACCATGGGCCGAGCCCTCAGGTACTGACAGAGTGTCACAAATGACTGCAAGATGAACCCTTTATGTTCTTAAATTATATACTCACATGTAGGACTAATACTTTGGGTCAGATTGTGTCAATTAAAATCGTCTGTATCTACTGCAATATGAGCTGCATCGACTTACTATAAAATTATATGCAAGTTAGAAAATATGTTTTGATCACACCTAGCATATTCTCATATCATAAATATAAGATTTAATTTTCAACTTGATGTGTCTGTGTGTAGATATTATTACCAGCGTGGCATCCTGTCAAAAGTGGAGGGACAGCGCTTGGTGTATCAGTTTAACGACATGCCCAAAAACATCGTCTTCATCGACGACGACAAGAACGACGTGCCGGCCACCCCCCAGACGCCGTGTGAGCGCGTGACCCCCACCACACCGACGTCTCCCAGCATCCTCCGGGGTGGCCGCTTGTCTGCTCAGGTCAAAGTGCAGTCTCCCACCGCGGCCCCCGCGCCCGCCAAACCCACTCAGATGCTCCGCATCGTCAACGTGTCGTCGGGTTCTGAGGCCTTCGTCACCTTGCAGGGCGCCTGCCCTGTCACCACAGCAACGGCCCCGAGGTAAGAACGGAGCAGAGAACTATTAACCAGGTTTGGATTTTGAATGTATAGGTTTGTGTCTAGACATCTTTAGTGTGTGTGTGTGTGCGTGTGCGTGTGTGTGTTTGGTTTGGTTTTTGGAGTTCTGTATACAGTATATATACATTCACTTCTTTCCTCACCTGTCAACCCCTCAGGACTGTTCAGGTCCCCTTGATGATGACTACATCACTGGGCCAGAAGTTCTCCACGGTAACGGCCCTGAACCAGCACGGCTCACCGCTGCTCACGACCACCGCCCCGACCATGGTCACGTCCAGTGGCGGTGGGCAGAAGGTGTACCAGATCCAGGCGCTGCCCACCATGGTGCCGGCCACAGGCGAGAACGGCCAGAAAATCACGGTGCAGCTGGCCAAGCTCATCACCATCCCCGCCTCCCAATTTGCCCAGTATCAGTCTCACCAGCAGCCCAAGGTCACGACGGCAGGTGCCAGCGGCCAGGGCATCAGCCTGATGGGATCGCCGCTCACCCTCCGCACCATCACGCCCGTCTCCATGCCAACCACAACCGTGTCCTCTCCCGCCGCCACGCAGGTGCTGAGACTCATCACCCAGCAGCCTGCCACTCCTACCCCTGCCCCTGCTCTTGCCCCTGCCCCTGCTCTTGCCCCTGCTCCTGCTCCTGCCCCAGCCCCTGCTGCTGTCCCTGCCCCAGCCCCCGTACCTGCCAACACCGTTGTTGTGGCGCCGCAGGAGAGTGCCGTACCAGTGGTGGCAAAGTCAGAGAATGAAGTCACCATCATCAAGGTGGAGGCAGAGGAAGACATCGCCACACAGGCGGTCACAGACGTAACGACTTCTTCTGAGAGCTGAGACCGTGTCTGTCTCTCTCTCTCTCACACACACACACGCACACATAGAACACATTCGCTTTCAAAAACACATTTCAGTTGTGTGTTGAAAATGCGATGGAGGGGTCTTCCCTTAAAGCAATGTAAGAGGAATTCTTGCTGTGGCCTGACTGGTATAAGAAATGTATTAGTTTTCTTCATGGCCAGTCTCGTATACAAACTCAAACTCATACACTTCTTTCAGTCGTAGCGACTCTAAAGATCAGATAAGGAAGCCCCCCGCAAAAGGATATGTGATATAGGAATTAACAAAATTATTGTCATGGACAATAATAATAATAAAAAAAATGCATAGGAGTTAAGGGGAAAACCTGTTTGTGGGTAAGATGAGCAGATCAGTGATTCCACACATTCACACTAACAACGGCAACACTACAACACACACACTTATACAGAGCAGCGATGGCAGAGATGGTTGAATCAGGCTTTAACTTACCATTGGCAGTGAAATCGAAATATATAAATTCATGGTTAAAAGTATTATTGAGACAATAATACCACCAACACATCCTGACTTGCACTAGAATGGAAATCTAACTCGGCCAAGCTCTGGAGGAGTGTTGTTTTTGTTTTTTTCTTCAATTAAAGTACTCAAAGCGTCTGAAGACTCACCTCGTCAGTCACTGTGCGAACGCGAGAACCAATCACCTGGTGCTACTACCCGGAGACGGGCGTTGGGGTGGGGGTACCCCACCAACACCCCTCTGCTCTGCTTGGACTTGGGGCATAAAGGGACTTTGTACATACTGTCAATACAGAGTAGGAGAATCCTTCAAGGAAAACAGGCAGCCTTAGATAAAGATGAAATGAATAAAAAAAATGCTCCCCTTTCCCTATTTGTATGTATAGTACAAGCTGAATGATATTTCCTTTTTTTTTTTTTTCCCAAACTCTGTTTTGATATTTTATACCAGGAACAGTGTTACTCTAGGTCTGAAGCAAAGTTTATCGTCATGGCCTCTCGGCCGATCACATACTCATCATTTTTTTTTTTTTGGTCTTTTTCTCCGCCCTCTGTTAATATTCTGTTTACTGGATGCAGTAATTGCCTGTAATGTTTCTTATTTTATTTCTTTTGTAAGTCCACCACTCTGATGTTCTCTGACATTTCTAGCTGTATAAAGGAGGATATAAGGGAGAGCGGGGCAGGGGGGGTGGGGGGGGCATACTTGCATTCTGACTTAACTAGATTGTATTTTCAACATTTGAAGCATATTCTATTTTGTTGTACTCTTATCCAAGTGTATCCAAGTAGATTTTACTGAGCAGTACAGTAAAGAGCACAGAAAACATGCTGCATTGTGGTTGTTTCTTCAATCTCTGGTCTAAGGCTTAATAGAGAAAATGTCAGCACTTCACATTACACCGCTATGCTTAAAGTTATCCGTCATGTGTAATAATTTGACTATTTTCAGGATTCTGTCTGGTGGATGGTAGGGTGGTGGCGAGGAGACCAGAAATGTGTGGGAAAGAGGTGGGCAGCAGCAGGCTCATTCCCATGCCCCTATGGGCTATTGATCTCGTGTATGGTATGGGATCTCATCTCTACTACCATGCTACAGCTCGCGCGTGTTGATTATTATTTCAAACGTTCAATCACGGAGATGTGAATTTCTAACTTATCTGTATACAAAAACAAGTAGGTTTATATGATGGAATTTTTTTCTAAGTTGATACACATTTCAGAAAATACACTTGCATTTTTGTGGTTGGGTGAGAAATATGCCTGGATCACTTCCGTGTATTATGTGGAAACACAAACCCCTCCCACACAAAACAAAATATTTCTTGCCTTCAGCTCCATTGACTTTTGCAGGAGTGCATTTTTAGTCTGCTCAAGGGTTGTCTGATAGGATTAGCTGGATTTGGAACACTTTGGATTGGATTAGAAGCTCAGATCCATTGGGCACTTCCTGATCACACTAGGTGTCCTGACTGGCAAAGCCTCTATAGGGAACTTGATTGTAAGTATCACTGTGTTGTAGGTAAAAAGTTAGATTTTGTTTAAACCAAAACAGTGATTTATGAAATTACTATCAGGGACTGAAAACATGTAAGTAATATAAATATGCCTGAATGTAATCAACATTTTGGAAGTCCTTAACAAATGCTTGATCTTGGCAGGTGAATTCACAACATTATATTAAGTAGAACAGAGTCAATTCTGTATTAAAGGACAAACAAACCTTGACACTACTGATGCAGCATCTGTTGAGATGCAATTTATTATTTGCTTTTGTCATTAAGTATAACCACAGCAGTGCCTGTAGTTGTTTGTGATAAAAGTTTGCTCATGGAGCATCCCAGTGTTGTAGTCACCATACAGCATTACACAGAATGTACATCAACATCTCACACGACAACTTAAAGTCTGCACGTTAACAATGTTAATTAGTAAACAGAATAAAAAAAATGCTAACATAAATTAAAGATATAAATTACAAGGTAATATTAAGTCATTTCAGTTCATTTAAATCAATTCAATTTCATTGTGCAACTAGAATAGCTTAAAAGGCACAACTGACAAACTACACCTGTTTGTGTTATCCAGAATAGAGGACAACTTAACAGTGCTGAGAGCAGTCAGGTCTAAAAAACCTATTAATAACCTACTTTACTACCTTTTCACTAGGACTGTTCGAAAAGAGGTAGGATTTCTGCAGTTATATTTATTTTTGTCAATTTAGCTCAGGAACTTCACCTCTATTATATAGAAGGAAAGCATAAACAAAACAGAAAATCTAAAACCGTCCAAAACAAAAATGTGACCCTAGAAGATAAGACAAGTGCTCTACCCTAAAACCTGTTTGGATATAACTAGCTCCTCTGAAAACAGCAGCCTTGTGGTAACAGAAAGTTGAGGAATAGTGCCACGATAAGGGGATATAAATCCTCTCCATTGAAGTAACACTTATTGCACACCAATACTATTATCTGTTTGCAATTCAGTACCTCACATTTTCATATGATGTCATTGTGGACAGTTTGAATGCATATTATATTATTATCCAAATGAACTTCTTACGACCGTTTGTCTTTCTTGCGCTCGCTCACAATCTTACTCTCACACACACATGCTCACTTAGTTTAACAGACATGTTTAACAGACATGTAAAACACAGTGATAGACAATACTGCATGTCCTTAAAAAAAACATGTGCCATGTTTTAAGACAACAAGAAAAGATGATGCTTGTCTGTAGGATAGTTTTGTGCCTCCATCAAGTCCCTCAGCAAAGTTCTTCTACGTTCCCACCTCTCCAGACTGTCTTTGGTGTCCCAACTTGTATTAGGCCTATGATTGGAGGATGAGGGGGACACTGCAGTCTGTACCTTTGTTTTCCATGGGAGGATGCGGTGATCACTCGGATCTGTCCAGAGTGCTGATTGGGCGACTAGAGCAGCCGGTGGGGCTGCGTGGGCTCGGAGAAGCTGAAGTCACAGACGAGCGACAGGTGGTCGGAGGGGTAGTGGTACGAGGGCAGGCGGTCCGGGCCGATCTGCTCCTCGTTGGGCAGCTCGAGGACGCCGCTGACGCAGAACCGGCGGCTGGAGTACCAGATGTAGTCGAGCGTGTGGCGGCTCTCGCCGCTGGAGCGCCGGATCTTCCAGCTTGTGTAGGGCGGCTCGCTGCGGCCGTCGGCGCTCAAGTGCTTGTAGGCGCTGTCCAGGCCCAGCGGCGACGAGGCGAAGCGCCGGTACACGTCCTCCCACGGCTCGGCGTTGAAGTCGCCGCACACGATCAGCGGCACGCCGGCCTCGTCTCCGTCCGCCACCGCGCCGCTGGCGTCCTGCCCGACCATCTCCATGGTGATGCCACACAGGCTCTGCAGCAGGCTGCTGCCCTGCGCACTTCGCAGGCTCTCCCAGCCGCTGCGCGCCTTCAGGTGAGTGACCGCCACGCAGAAGCGCCGGCCGGACGCGCGGCACCTCAGCGTCGTCACCACCGCCACCTGGTTGGTCTTGAGCATCATGGCCGACAGGCGCAGGTGATTGGTGGCCAGCGGCTCGAAACGGTCGCGCCGGAAGAAGAGCGCGCAGCCGTCCGGGCCGTTGTTGTTCTCCACGTCCAGGCAAGGCGACCAGGGCTTGGGGCAGAAGCTACTTTGGTATCCCAGGCTGGACAGCACGGGCCGGAAGGTGTCGAAGTAGTGGTCCACCTCCTGCAGGCACAGCACATCCGGCTGGTAGGTGAGGATCTCCTCCAGGATCAGGTACTTCCGCTCGGCCCAGTTCAGAGCGTCCAGCGGGCAGCGCAGAAAGCCGTCCTTCCCCTCGCCCAGTGCTGGACACACAACACACAACACGCATCAGACTCAGCACAATAGAAACACTCAGCACCATAGAAACACAAGACTAGCAGGACTCACTAGAAATACAGACAAGTGTGGAATCAATGCATGTATTCTCTATAACTTATCAAATGTGACATTTGTAAAATAAAACAATACCTTCACGTATTTGTACAAAATTGTCAGTACAATAATAAGCACTGAGACACAGCATTGCTACACTTTGGCACACTGCAGAATAAGCACTCTACATAATGCAGTGTACCAGTAATAATAAAATAATGTTACATCTGTAAAAATATGGGCTACTCCAATTCATGAACAAGCATCACAAACTTCATAATTCCATACAGTTTATTGTAACACACTTACACTTATAAAAAGTATAAACCTCCCTTCTTTTATTGCTTTTATAAATGGAATCTTGAACAATTTAATTTGGCCTTTTTTACAATAATGTACAAAAAACCCTCTTTAATGTCAACGTGAAAGCAGATTTCTAGACGACAGCAAAGCTCTTACCTTGAGCCAGGATGTTCCACTGCATGACGCGGATGGGCTGTTGGTCAGGGCTGGGTCCGCGCGGGGTCACATCCTCGTGCGTCGGATGCATGAAGCCTCGTTGCCAGCGTGCCGGCCGGTTGCGCAGCGCCTCCTCGCACTCGCGCAGCAGCAGGTCTGGGTCAGCGGGGTCGCACGCGTCATCGTCGTCGTCCTCCTCCAGCGCTGCCGGCAACGCCAGCGGGATGCTGGGACTGCTCAGCGTCTGCGCCAGAGTCCCGAACAGCCGGCTACTGCTGCTGCTCCCACTGCTGCTCCCACTGCCCATTGGACCCGCTGTGGGAAGAGACACACACACACACACACACACAGGTCAGGGGTACAGTACATAATGTATAGATCATATGAAGTACCTTCAGTTGCAGTTGAAAGGAAAATGTGACATTCACACTCGCACATGCTTGGATGCCTAGAAAAAAAAATCATTCAGAACTCTAGGAGCAGAATTAAGTATTTGACCTTGTGAGATACAGGTGCTCACAAACATAAGCCTACACACACACACAGCGCTACTCATTATTTGTAATGCTAATGTCACTTACAATTATTGTAGGCTACCTTTTCTGTAATTCCTACATAAGTCACATACAGTGTATCACTTGTACAAGAAAGACAAGTCACCCTCAATAAAAAAAAGCACTAGTCACAGACAGCACTAGTCTTACCATCAACTTCCATTTCTTCACCCAATCAGTGTCAGCAGATACGCTCTGACACTGTATGTGTTTGAGTACATCAACAGACTGAACAGAGAGCAGAGTTACCGGTCTCCTGTCTGGAAGTAAGTGACGGAGACTACTGTAGGCCTTTGTTCATTGTGTGACTGGTTCAGTTGCACGCGTGTGTGTGTGTGTGTGTGCGTGAGTGTGTGAGAGTATGTGAGTGAGTAAGTGAGAATGAGACAGAGAAAGGGAGAGAGACAGAGGCCTTGGCCTGCGGACCCTTTAGTCTCTGAGCCTGTATGGGACACCAGCAACCGCTGAGAAGCTCAAGTTGTCCATGTAAGACTGTGTGTGCATGTGTGTGTTCGCCTGTGTGTCTGTGTGTGCATGTGTGCTTGTATGAGTGTAAGTCATTGACAGAATGACTGTTCAATGAGTAACGACTCCTCAGCATACTCACAGAGAACTAGGGGTGTAACGGTACACAAAAATCACCGTTCGTTTGATTTTCGGTATAGTAAGCCTGTGAGTACTGATATCCTAAAACTCATGGAAAATATTGCTGATGCACAACAGGGATAGTATTTTGAAAAAAAAAATTTTTTGACGTAAATTGACTAAACTGACATGTGGTCCACTACTTAGGCTAATGTTTGTGACATGGTCCACACACAAAAAAACTTTTGTTGATTACTGTTAAAGACTGCATTTGGAACATTTGGGTAAACATCTGTATTGAACATAACATCCTGTACCTAAACGGCTCGGTATGAATAGGTGTACCCTTACACCCCTACAGCGTGCCAAATTGAGAGGGACACACATACATGCACGCACACACACTTAAACACAAACACACACACGCACGCACACACATCTACTCATGTTTCCTTCAACAGTACAATTTACTGCATGCCTGTGATAAACTCTTCTAACTGTCTGGTTGCATGCATACTACATGTTCTCAACACATGGCAATGTCAGTCAATGATTTCTATATAAACACAAACATACACACACGTTTGAACACACACATCTCTGAAAACACACATACACACGTTTAGAGGAAAGTATGTCAGTGGCTCTTCCATCTCTCTACTGGCACCAGGTCAGGTAGCGCTGCCAGATTAACAGATTACTAATCCCACACCATGGCCATATTTAGCCATGACATGTCTGCAGCACATTATATGATCCATACTGTATGTCTACTATCCAGCTTATGACTTTGCCTTAGTCAGCAGAACCCTTTTAGGCCAGGGGAGGGAGCCATGGAGCTGAGATGCACCAGGAGTTCAGTTCAGCGCAACTAAGGCCAGTGCCAGAGTCATGTCTTGAAAGACACTGTTAATGTGATGGGAGTTTTCTGTTTTCTATTATCTTGTGATATACATATATGTTACTTCATCTGTCCTTTTTGCAAAGTTTTGTGTATGCAACTATGATGCAATACAGAGTGTGGACTTGACCTACTGATCTCAAAAGAAAGTTATTTTATGATCACGGACTTGACCTCATTTTGTTGCCCATGGCAATGCTGATTGTATGTGTTTGTTTAACCCTTCCTCTAAAGAGAACAGTTGATGTGAGGTGTCAAAAGGTCAATCCCTAAAACAATGGCTGATATATTCGGCCCCAAAGGAGGACCGACCTAATTCTCCCCCAAAATTCAACTCAAAGCACATAAAAAAACTTATAACACATTACAGAGCACTAGTTAATATTAAGTTGAGAACAGAGTAGAATCACAGTCACACTAACTGAAAACCCTGATGTCTAAACCAAGAGTGTATAGAAGAATAAAACTAGTAATTTCCTGCACAGCTTCAGAGTAACTAATAACATGGAATGCAAGAGAGTTGTAAGACAGTAAGCAGCATAACACTATGGTGTTAATGGCCTGCTGTGTATTTGATAAGCATATACTTTGTTTCTACATCTATCAGTAAGCAACTTCATGATAAGATAAAAGATCCATAAATTTGTATCTGCGTCTGTATGTGTTACATGACTATCACAAAATATAGCTTATGCACACACACTTTCACAAAACATCTTATCAGTGTTCGTGTGTGGTCAATAGAGGTGTATCTCAACAGATTAGAACATTGTAAACAAACGGAGGAATAACATCAAACCATCGAATGTCATTCATGAAGAATGGAAGACAGCTGAGGCCATTCATGTAAGGTAGATGAACGTGACAAAAACTGTAGTCACAGACTGAACAAAGCCCATCACAATGCCCCTCCACATAATTTCCTGCTTTCTCACAAATGGCCCTCCCCTTGCTCTGATTATGGCCCAGTTCATGCCAGTCATACCTCCATCACGTTACTCTAGTTAATCCCCATTATGGAGATGCAGTTTCAAGCCCAGAGACTGCTATCTATTGAGGCAAACTAACTCACCCAACAGAAACCTCATGGTGAGACTACGCCACATGGGTGTAGACACCGAATGAGTCAGAGGAGGTGACTCAACTAGACATGAGTGACAAGACAGAAAGTTGCCCCTCCTTGTTGTAAACAGTAAGCTTGACTCATAAATCACTCCCAGATATTACCGGTAATACATGGTAATACACATATGGGCCTTTCACACGTAGACATTTCCACTTCTTTCTCTTCTCATTTATCTCTCCCTCTCTCTCTTACTTTCTATCTCTCTCTCTCTCTCTCTCTCTCACTCACACACACACACACACCAACTCACTCTGTCTTCACGTTTTGGTATTGAATGTATTGTCTGCTCTCAGCCTTTGTTCCTTCTCTTCTGTCTCTCCTCCTGTCCTCTTCAGTCTTCCGTTACAGGTAGGTCTCACAGGAGTTGCTGAGGCAACACAACTAACTAGACACCTCACGAAGCTCTGATCACTGTGACTGTATCTGTCCAAACTATTCTCTCTCTCTCTCTCTTTCTCTCTCCTCTCTCTCCCTCTTTCGCAATTCCTTCCTGCTCTATCATGTTATCTCCTCTACAACCATATACCAGGTTCACTGCGTGTCCCTCTTCTCTCTCATTTTTCTCTCCACCATTTTATATTGACTCTTCTGATTCCCTATCTGTGAATATTCCTGTTATCTCCCACCAACCTCTACATTCCTGCCCTACATTTGTTTTTTTTCCAACTGTCTCTCTCTCTCTCTCCCTCCTTCTTCTCTTGTCCATCTCTCTCACCTGATGGTCAGTTTCTCTGTTCCGTGTCTGTAGTTGTGGATGTGGCTGTTGCTCAGTCAGGTCCAGAGGTGTTGTCTGCAGTGAGGGGCAGCGCGGGGCACAGAAGCTAAAGAGACACGGCCTGACCACCCCATCCAGCCTTTTCAGTTCTGACGTGGCAGAGAATTCCAGACCACGCCGAATGTGACTCTCTCTCTCTCTCTGTGTGTGTGTGTGTGTGTGTGTGTGTGTGTGTACGTGTACGTGTGTTTGTGTGTTTCAGAGGATTCTTGAATAGACTAGTGTGTCTACCACCTCCCCCATTTGCTTGGCATAATGGGTCACTTTGAAAGTCACACACACACACACACACACACACGCACACACACACACACACACACACATACGCATGCACGCACACAGATATGTGTACTCATATTAGGAGAGACAAACTAACACACGGTCTATTCAACCGCTGACTGAATTGTCTGAAAGAGCTATGTTGCTAGGAGTTATTCAATCTACGAGAAGGGAGGCCTTGCCTCAATAGACTGGAATGTAACTCAATAAGCTAATTTGCCCTCATACTGTCGAAACCCTTCCCTGTCTCCTCTCAAAAGTGACAGACAGAAAAAAAAGTGAAAGGGCAGGCAGGGCAAGAGAATAAGGCAGAACCATGGAGACCAATAATGCTTTTAGCGGTGACACTCAACTCACATTTCAGTGTTTAGTGTATTTTATACCAGTACACAAACTGCAAAAGTGGACATTCGCTTCTGACAGCTTCTGAGGTCAGTGCATGCATGTTAAAATGACTGGAGGTCATTTAGTCGACTACATCTTGCAGCATTATCACCCACACAACCTCATGTGACACCATCATTCCAGACGGGCTGTTTGCAGTCAGCACTCCAAACCTGCGTAGGTCCCACGGATGAAACGCTGAAGTGCAGCCATGCTCATCCATGCTCTCCAGCTTCCCTCTGGAGACCCACGCACCACACAGCACTTTTTAAGCTCCTGCTCAAAGAAGCCTCTCTCAACGTGGTTATGCAATCTTAATACGTAATCCCAATGAATTACGTGAACTCACATCCTGACCATCAAGAGCCACTGTTCAAAACACTGTACAGACAAAAGGGAAAGGACTTTACACACTGGAGAACGGTGAATAATTCCTCAATGGTGAATAATTTGTCATTTCTAATTAATGGCTGGGCAGGTACGATAAACGTTTTGGCACAAAGAACCTTCTTTGATGTGGTGAAAGGTGCATTGTAGGAAGGAGGAAGACGCTTTGCTCAGAAATGTCAGATTTCTGTGCATTTTGAATAGCTTTTCCTGGTTTCAAACACATCAACAAACACAGTGTCCCTTCATCAAACCCTTAAAACTGATGAAGGGACACTGTGCCACGGCGTTGTGGCAGATTAAAGACAGTACGACAGTGACCACTTCTGGGAAAGCCAACCCTCTCGGCCATAACACCATCTCCTCACCCCCAGAGCATTTAGGCCTCTCGTAAAATGTCATTCACCCCTCTGACATTCTTGGAGTGGTCTTCTCGTCCTTGTGCAGTTTTACTGTGCTAAATTAAACCACAAGGGTGCCCCCTACTCTTTACCTTTCTCTCTCTCTTTCTCTCTCCTACTTAACTGCAGAAGTATTGATCTCTGGCGTAGTAAAAGTGTTGTTACATAAAAGTAAAGACCTTCCCTCTTGACCCTGGTCACAATGTTTTATGTCCACGCTGTGGACAAACTGTTCACGCCAGGACTGGGACAAACTATTTGTGTACACAGTCGTTATATAGTAGCCTGACAACAACCGCTAGGCCTACAACCTCAAATCGCCAGCACAGCATTGCAAGATTGGTGTGAGATATTCACGGGCATACTCTTTCAAACCTTTCATACGAAAAACCCTATTATAAATGACTGATGTGCCGATGCTGGTAGGGGATTGAACTCTCATAAAATAAAGCCTCAATTAAAAAAAAATCAGCGTTCCTTCAAATACCCGCATGTCCTCAATTATATTCTGCCAGGACAGACACGTAAGCGTGACGTAAGAAGTGGGCAAGCAGACACCCTGCAATGCGTTTTGACGCATCCTTCGCATG
Source organism: Alosa pseudoharengus (assembly GCF_046254945.1). Taxonomy (NCBI): domain Eukaryota; kingdom Metazoa; phylum Chordata; class Actinopteri; order Clupeiformes; family Clupeidae; genus Alosa; species Alosa pseudoharengus. The sequence goes on from NW_027468657.1 coordinate 24,567,868, forward strand.
ATGCTGCTGGGTAAACTAGCCTACTGTTCCATAGAATGCTGCATCACATAAATAAGCAGCACACAGTCGAATAATCACAAAGTGAATGAAATCCCCTGTCCCAGAGAGGGCCCGAGAGATGAAACCCCCACCCAACCTTCAAAAACACACTTAGGTAGGCTATTGTTTCATGTGCAAGAATCACCCACGCGACCCTGTTATGCAATTGTTCTGATAGGACAGTCGAGATGCGCAGAGCCATGGTAGCAGGCCAACTTAAGCATACTTGATACTAAAATTATCTACACAATAATCAATCTGACAATGAATAGGCTACGTCACGTACCTATTCTTGTGTTGACTGAGACAGACGAAACACTTGGCTTCACCTGCGGTTGACAGGTTAGAACTTCTCCACCGGACGACTGGTGGCAATGTCGAGAAGAAGGCGAAGCAACTCTTTTAGGGGTCTCTGTTTTCGGAGATCCCAGTGACGACAGGCACAATGCTGTAAAGTCTCTTTGAAGAAGTGCCGAACAACGTCGTACCGGATTCATCCTCGCACTGCCCGGAGACCGGAGATGATGCCGACTGAGGAACCAGACGCTGGAATAGATACCAGTGGCTCACCGTCTTGGTTGATATAACACCTACACTACATACAGGCTTCTTCTCAATGTAATGAAATTATACCAACACAGCTTCTCTTTCAGTCTTATTCCACCGGCATTGACGTATTCTGTCAGTTAGCTAACATCACGGAACCGGCAACTTGGTTATTTCATCATTTTTTGTGATCTCAAACTTCATTAGTTTAGGGGGGGAGTAACCCAAAGATATTGTGAATGGAAACAACAGTGAGTATTTTTCCCTCTACGTATATGGACTAAGGGACTAATTAGTATTCTGAAGCTTGCGGATCTAATTGAACAATCATTCCCATATTAATAATATTTCTATAAAAAAAATAACAAAATGCACTTTATCTTGTTGTCCACCCCTATTTCGGACATGGTAGGATCCAACTAAAGAGGACGGAAGAACTGAGAACATCTCGTTCACATGCAAATAGGAGGAGCTAAATAAGCGTAGTTGAGGCGGGTCAACACTATTGGACCAATCATCGATGAATGCGCTTTTGGAATATGTTACGCCACTCAGGATGTTCTTACGTAAACCCATGCATAAACCACCGAGTGTTTCCAGTGTCCCAGTCAAAGTTGTCAACACAAAAGGTTATACCCTTTGTCACGTAGAGGTTTAATAGCCTAAATGGGCGAGTATAGTCTAGAGTAGCCTATGATTAAATGTAATGGAATATTCAACTAGGTAGACTGCTGTTATTCACAGTTCTAAGCTATTTATGGTTGCTGATATACTTCGAGTCTCTGGCCCTCTCTTAGAGCCAGGCATAGTGAGCGGGCCCTCAGAAGAAAAAGTTTGGGGACCACTGGTCTAGAGTCTGACTGACTGATAGGCTATCCGTACCATCACAATCCATATCCATATCCATCAAAACTCTCACTTTTGTTTCAGCATCGATTCAATGACTGATTGTCAGACTACTGAGGCCTAATTAATCATTATTCTATGTTGGCGTCCTCATTTTAAATAGCCAAGAAAATAAATAATTAATAAATGGTAGGCTAGGCAAATGTTTAATTCATTCCTGTCTAACTATTTCCGTTTAGGCATCAAAAAAGAACGTGTTCTCTACCTTAATATCCCAAATTCACATGCAGTAGTCTGTATCACTGAGTCGCACACTGAGCTTGAGCAGCCACGTTCCTGAGAAGTGGGAACTATGGAGACCCATGTTTGAGCCACAATTAGGTTTCTACTGCCCTCTAGTGGCCATTTAAGTAAATGGAAGAAAACAGGGAATATCTCAACTGTGTCAAATGAAATAGCAGCAGTAGTTAAGCAGTCATAGTGGAGAAATTGAACAAGAATATAATAATCATCACACCATAGAATTGCCTAATTGATCACATCAAGTGTGACTTAGGTCTTTGTGCTATGTTATACATGAAGTTGTTTCTCACACTTTACTTGAAGTTGTTTTTTTTTTCAGTTGTACTTCACTTGAACTTTGACATGGTCTTATTCTAAACATATTATACTGGCACTTGTTCTAAATATGTCCTTAGATGTTATTATTATCTAATGAGTTTTCCTGGCAGTTTGTGTGTGAAATGATGAAATGACTGAAAAAACACTTTTATTTCAGTAATATTGTTAACCTCAAACATGAAAGGATGTTGACTGACTCGGTGACTTTAGGGCAAATCTATGTGTAAAACTGAGGCTATATTTGCTCTCGGGGGCTCCGATGTGGCGCATCTCTGAGGTCATGACTGCTGAGCCTGTTTGCTCTTTATTAATTTGCCACTTCCTTTTCAGCTTCTGCATTCATGCAGTGCATGCACCTTTCTAAAAGGTAAATGATGTGCACAAGTGCACTGGTGTGCTAATTCTGATCAAATTAAATAGTGCATTACTTAGTTTGGTTGAGAGGTAAGATGCTATTGGTAATATTTATACACATTCTGACAATACCATGCTAGTGAACCAACTACAACAATAAAATGATTGTAAAACAACAATGGGTTTACAACAATAGTATACTTATAGTAATAGTCAAGTCAAGTCACTTTTATTTCTATAGCACACTTAACAAACAATAGCGGTTGACCCGAGGTGCTTCCCAGTAAAACGATTATGGCAGATTACAATGATACAAAGACTCAGGGCCTCATAGTTAAGTCAATAAATAAAAAAGGGGACTAGCAATGCAATCAAATATTAAAATAATACATAGGCTAAAGGGGTAAAACACATAGCAGTAAAGCAAAGTAAAGAAATAAAGAAATAAAGAAAATAAATAAATAAAAAATAAGTAAGTATGTTTTACAGGGTTCCCACTCTAAGTCAAATGTAAAATTCCATGACTTTTCCCTTAAGAATTTTCATGATTTACTATATAATGGTTACAATATATTGACCGATTTCAGAGCAGCCGTATAGCATTCAAGAATCTTTTACTTTTTTTAGAATGGGTGGTGAATAAATGGGTATTGAATAAACAAAGATGGGCTACTCAAGCAAGCAGTAAAGGTAATGTTCCGATATACACCATTCTGCGTGGGAATGTATTTTTATTCATGATATTCCATGACTTTGCCCCCTAAATGATATACATTTCACTGACTTTCTATGTCTGGAATAGACTTTCCAAAATTCCATGACTCGTGGGAACCCTGAATGCTACATAACTTGAATGAACCCAAATAACAAGGCAGTCATGAGTCATGTCTCAAGAGTGAGGGCAGAATAAACCCCCGACTGCTCACGGTTGGGACAGTCTACTCCCTACCTCAACATTTATTTATGTGACTTCAAATGAGGAAAAAAGTTGGTATGTCATGTTCATATTCATGTGAGTTTGACATTGGCATTGAGTGGGGAGGAGATGATATGTACCATTCTTTACCCATTCCACTAGTAGACGCCGTGCTGCCTGCTACTAATCTGTATTGTACCTAATGCTCCTGCTGAAGAGACATGTCAGTGTTATCTTTCCTACTACGGTTAACTGTGCTTTTGTGTTTGTTTGCGGGAAATTACTTCTGTTCTTGGAACAATACAGGTTATTGTGACACTGTAGAGCAACAAGGAGGAATGCATGTATAGTTCATGGACATGGCATGTCACACATTCATTGCCAGGAATATGACTTCTATCTGCCAATGAAGGTTTCAAACTTCCTGGTTGTTGACATAATTGGGTACCGGTAGTTGAGAATGTGACCTAGATATACATTGTATCTACAAGGCTCTATGTACAGAAGCGTCACATAAGTTTAACAGATCTCATACAATCTCATACTACATGTGTCTTTTCTCACTCTCACAACTCTTTGCTTCCTCCAATGTAATGTTATAATTTCTGATTAAATATGTGTTGAACTGATGAAGGAATCTGCTCATCTTGTACATGTAGTTTGCAGGTCACACATGCAAATAACCTACTGTTTCCAAATGTCACAGTTCTTTCACATCAAAACGAGTGCCAAGGTTAAATTTACCCATGGCATGGAAAGCCTATGGAGGTCGCTGCTTTAGGCTTTTCAGACAACCTAAAAATTGGTCTGTGGCAGAGGTAATTAAATAATTATGACCGCCGCTAGCGAAGCGGTCATATAGGGATTGTCAAAGTGTTTTTTTTTGTTTTTTTTCCCATCATCTACTTCCTGAAATTTTGGTCAACGATACCCGGGGCACCGAAACACCGGGGCACATGAAATTTGGTGGGTATGTAGCCCCACTAGACTTTTACGAAAAAATTTCGTTTGGTCCCCGGGGGCCACTCCCCCTCCGCGCTGGGCCCCCCGAAACCCAAAAAATTCAGTTTTTCCTAAATAACTACCTGAACCGTGGCACCGAGGATGAAGAAATTTTTATGGTATGTTGGTCTCAAGGGCCCACATCAACCTAGCCCATAATCACTCATTTGTGATTTGCACCCCCCCGGTAAAAAATGAAAATGCAATATCATTCTGCTTTAATCGCCCCTCTCTTCAGTAAAGACGTTCAGAACTGCACCAAATTGTATGTGTATGATTAACCTGACATTCTCTGGGGGTATGCCAAGTTTCGTAGAATTTCATCTATGGGGGGGTCTAAAAAATTAAGTTATGTGTACATTTAGTGACTCTACACTCATTGGCCTGTAGATGGTGGTGCACACACATGCACACACACACACAGGCACACATATACTATCGGTATTAGAACGGCCCATACATAATTACAAATTCAGTAGGATTAAAAGAAAGCCAAAATAAATATTCATCATCATGGCTGCATTTCTAGTATTGGCGATAAGTAGTCGTTTGTCCACTAGATGGCGCATCGTTGCATTGAGACGTAATTTTGTTGGAATTTAATCTAAAGTGGGTTGGAAAGACTATGCTTCCTACAAGGACAAGACTGTAGGCTACAGTATCTTACCGCAGAGAACGTCTAAGGGTAGGATGATTTCTGCATGACATGTAATTCCCATTTACTCTTGAAGCCGAAATAAATCTGAGAATGTTTATCGGACATGCTTGTTTTTTACTGCAGGTAGGCTACGTTAATCCTATCAATAGCAGAACGTAGGTAAAATAATGTTACCGTTAGCATGGTTGAGTGATGGAGGCCAATTTGATTATTGATGTATTTGTAGAAAACCATAAATGCGTTTATAGGCTACCAAGCAAATCGATAACAGCACTAATTGTATCTTTCGACTGTCATCTCATTTGCTTATGACCATAACCTAGGCTACTAACAGGAGCTAAGTGAGTTAGCCACAACACGTTCGCTACGTGATGTTTTTTTAATGGAAAATATATAGGCTACCTGAAAGATAACCTGTCTATGATGCATCCTAAACACCGGGCTGGGACATTTCTGCTCAAGGTCTCAAAAAGCATCTGAGTCAACGTTCATTCCCAAACACCCATATAGGCTACTTCAATCCTCTATTTTCAAAGGTGATTCAAGTAAGGAAGAGCATGGCTCAAAGTAAAGTAACTGAAACTACATAAATTCTTCAAAGTGATTAATTTGTGTCAACTCGCCGCAATGTAGATTTATTAACGTACCCGTGATGATCTACATCTCCATTTAAACCAGATGTTTTAGAGCGCACGTTGAGATGTATTCAGGGCAGGGCTGTTGTTGCACGTGCTACAAAAATCATTCTTTGCGATGGATGATTTAGTACCAATGTTACACCTGTCAGATACAGTTTTGCCTATGGCTATTTGGCCATATAGCCATAGGCTATATGGCTATTTGTTTGTTCGAAGTGCGTGTTTAGGGTGTGAGAGGGGAGTCGATGTGCTTTTCCAGCTTGGTAGTTGTAGTCTATGCGATTAAAAAAACGTGTGTGTGAAGTATCCAAACAATGATAACGCTTTCATTATGGCTGCTTTAGCCACAGACCTTGAGCTACTGTACAGTGGGTTGGGTTCCATTTAGAAGTGTCCAATTCATTCGCCCTTTCCGTGATTCACACAGCTACGTAAAATGTATTACTACTGATATGCAAAACTATTAACTTTTCGCCAAGAGGTGGCAGCTTGATACTGTAAGGTGTAAGCCATTGGTTCCAAAGGAGATTTTATTTGGGTCGCCAGTGACAATTTGTGTTGTGTAATAGGCCTAGCATAGGGCCTACACTGTAAGAAATTATCCCGTAAAAAAACAGGAATCAACTGGCAGCAGAGTTTCCAGGAGATTCCTGTTATTTAACGGTGCCCTGGTTTAACGTTAAGTTAATGTAAAATAACAACATTAATTTCCTGTAAATTAACAGGAAACAACTGGCAGGATTTCCAGGAGCTTCCCGTTGTTTAACGGCAGACTACCATAACATTAAATTCCTGTATAACAATTTTCATGTTGGGTAACAAGAAAAAAATGTGATCTTCGCGTTAGTTACACAACAGGTCTTTATTTTTTTACAATTACAGGAAACAAGTGCCATATATTGAGTTCATCCACTCTCAAATCAACATTTTAAAGATAAAAATCCATGTTTTCACATCAGTTACTTATTTGTAATTTAACAGATATTTTATTTCACAGCACTTACTTGACAGTCTAACAGTAAAGTAATCTTTTTGAAAGATGAAGGGACATGAAGCAAGATAAATAGTAATTTTGGAAAATGTAGACTGACTATAATCGTATTTCAGGATCAGGGAATAAGACAGAGAAGAATGATCATGGAAAATAAAAACATCGCATTAGGCTCGTGTATCATGTATGAATGTAAAATGTAGATACATAGTAGTATTTTGAAAATCGGATTTCAAAGAACAGGCAATAAGACACAGAGGAATTACAATGGAAAACAAAAACATTTCATTAGGCCCGTTTAAAATGTAGACACGCTATCTAGTTGTATTTTGAAAATCGTATTTCAAAAAACAAGGAATAAGGTACAAAAGAATTATCATGAAAAACAAAAACATCGCATTAGGCTCGTGTATCACGTATGTATGTAAAATGTAGACACGTGATCTAGTTGTATTTCAAAAATCGTGAATAAGGTACAAAAGAATTATCATGGAAAATAAAAACATTGCATTAGGCTTGTGTATCACATATGTATGTAAAATGTAGACATGTTATCTACAGTAGTACTATTTCAAAATCAAATAAGATACAGAATAATTATCACAGATAATTATCAATATCATTGCATCGCATTGGGCTTGTGTACATGTGAAAATGAATAAACTGACAGATTATGTCCAGAAGAATTTAAAGTACAGAGATGAGTATAAATGATAATCAGGGAGGAAATCAAGTAACATTCATGAGAAATCAAGTATAACATTCACTTTACTTATTAGTGATTGTTCTTAGGCTTCTTCTGGGCCTTTTTTCTGTGAGAGAGAGAAAGAGAGAGAGAGAAAGAGAGAGAGTTACAAAAACTGATAGGGTACACTAGGATTCATGTAGAGGAAAATTGTGCCAAAGTGAATGAATCGGATGTGAATTTGTAACGTTAACACACTTTCTCACAATGAAATTAACTGACATTTATTACTTACTGTAACTGCATTTATATTTGATTTAATCAGTTGTATGAAGTAGAAGTATAGTGTTCTGTGGTTATTACAGCAGTACTATGCATGATTGCTCTCTACAGAGGGTGTAATCCTGCATAGTAGTGCTTATAACTACATAGTAGACTACTACACAACCCCCCCAATACATACCACACATAAAACAAATTCTGGTTCGAAAGTGTGACATGAACTTACCTCTGGATGAATTCAAGGGTGCACGCTGCCTCCTCCTGATATTGCAGATTCAGAATGTAGAAGGTGGAGAAACATGTCGCAAGGCCTGTTAGAAATGTGGCGAGGTTGGACCCTTCACAAACGATTAAGGATTCAATGCTGACCATCCACTTTTGATGATTACCTTGTCGTTCACCTGAAAAAAATAATTTATCATATTCAATTTAAGATATAGATCCACATGTCAACTATGATTAGATTCATTTTAGGATTTTGTCCAAACAAAATTCAATACAGAAAAAAAAACATTTAGTATTCAAAAGTTGATTTAAATATGTATATGTTGATCATTATTACTCTAGTGAATGAAAACAAACATACCTAGTAATATCAGGCGAGGCGTCACAGGTAGGCTTGGAAGACTCAACATCAGCTACGGTCGCACATCCCTTAGCAAAAGAAAAGAAAGGCACTCAACAACTCTGATTTGTGTGTGTGTGTGTGTGTGTGTGTGTGTGAGTGAGAAAGTGAATGTAATCTCTGAGTGTGTGTGTGTGTGTGTGTGTATGTAAGGAGTGAGTGAATGTGAGTTGTCTGCAAGGTGAGTATGAAAGGTGTGTGTGTGTGTGTGTGTGTGTGTGTCTGCCGTTGAATGATTAAAAGTGATGAGGCGGGTGTGATAAGATGTTTGTGTGAGGAATGTGTGTGCAAAGTAAGGGGGCTTGCTTTTGAAATAGTGTCCGTCTTATCAAAACCACATTGTTTATGGTTTCTATATATGTGCGTCTAAAGACCTAGATAGATAAATAGATAGATAGATAGATACTTTATTGATCCCCAGGGGAAATCCAAGACCTGCATGTCTCTTAAATTGTATTTGCCAATCTGGAACACAGCATGGAAGGTCTATATTGGGTATATAGTCATGAATTTAGGTATGGCTCACATAAATAGACGCAGTGGACTGATGTCCACATATCTGACATGTAAACATCTTCCTGTTGCATGCCGCTAGCTCAAATGAACTCGGGAGGAATACCATACGCGTGTCATGCAACCACCTCTGCTATGGAGAGCTAGCTAGGCTACTAACTAGCATTAGCTTTTCAAACTGAAGGACTTAACACAACTTTAAGTAATTACCAACACGGGCGAAATCCATGCATACAAGTAAACACTGAAAGCAGCAGTCAACACTGATCCGTTTGTACCATATTGTTTATTTGGCCACTGGTTTATTAAACTGATGATGCTAAGCAGACTTAGCTTGCAAGCACGTGTTATAGCAGGTAAATCCCGCGAGTCAAACTTTCAAAAACTACGCATACCCTACACATACCAATACATTTAGATGGCTCCAGATTGCAATGAAGAAACGTAAAATTTGATCGACAAGTGTAGTGATAACGATAACGCATGGCTTAAGAAGGGCGAAAGCGCGGTCTTGGCTAGCTGAATAGCACTGCTACTAACTTCGTTTCAGCAGGGTAACATTCAGAGATGTTGTATTATACAACTTAATATAAACATGACCAGTGTGCTTTCAAACGTTGTATTGATTGTATCTGGTCAAAGGTGACAGATAAACTCACCTTATTGTGTTGATGGCTTTCGATGGGTTTGGGTATGATTCCAACGTATCGTCTTCTCTCAGCAGACAGCTTCCCATCACCAGAACGAAGGTAACGTTAATAGATAACAGGAAGTACGTGTGTTCCAGAATAAACAATAGACCTCTGAAGTTCGCCTACAAAAAAGCTGCCATCTTTGACATCCGGTATCTGGCGATTTTTCCTATGGGAAAATAACATGGAGATTTTGAATAATCGCACCTGTTAAAGTCTCGTGGGGATGAAAAAGTCTGAAATGCATACGTTTTCCTGAACACACTTTTGTCCTCTGCCTTCGAGTGGATACTGTGATCTCCGGTAAGTGAAGGTGGCACACTTAGATTTTTGCTATCCCAGAGCTAACTTGTAATGCAATTTACCATAGGTAGTTAGCTTCAATTAACAACCGGATCTCCTTATATGGGCAAAGATGGCCGTTTTGGATCTTTTTTGTAGGCGAACTTCAGAGGTCTATACGGGCGTGGTAAATAACAGTGTTGGAGCCTGATTTTACATATTAGTCTTACTAATGACCGGAAAGTCCTGTTTATTAAAGAAAACCGGTGAATAATGTTAGAATCTGGGTGTAAATTTACAGAAACTTTTTACAGTGTACCTTATATAGCTCAAAAAGACTGTGCTACCGTTCTCCGGCGAAAAGCATGCTGGGACACGAGAGCGAACAATCGGGGGGCAGAGAATGTCTAATAAGGGGAGAACTGCCACTCTCGGAAAACTTCCGGTTTCTAAACTGTTCTGAACTGGTTGCAGTTCCTTCTGTGGTTCCACATGAGGGCGCTCGTCCACGAGTGCAGAATGCATGGAGGTCTATGGAGCTGTACCCCTCAAAATCCACTTTTCTCGGGGTATAATTTTTTTCCAAGTAATTTGAATATTGTTTTCGAAAGGGGAGGCAAAGAAAATACACTTGGTTGAGTATTATATTTTTTAACGTCACTTAATTGTTCTAAAAAGCCTTTCAAACGTGTCAATGACGTCATTCATTAGCACAATGCTAGCGTGTTATGGGCAACAACGACCCAACCTGTAAGAAATCAAAAGGACATAAGTACTCGTTCATTCAACTTTTGACCTATAACCCATGTTGAAGTTATACAAACTACAATCAAATCTGAGATTTGTCAACGACAATCAGGTGAAAGAGGCAAATTTAGCCGTCTAGCTCCATTGACTCCCATTCATTCTGCACTCATGGCGATCGCCCCCAGTGGAACTCTGGTGGAACTGCAACCAAAATTCGGTACAATGGGACTTAATACGGAGTGGCAAAGCTCTCCGTAGACGGGCTCTGCGGGGGGTTTATGTCGTTATTATTCCGCCGCGCAGCGAAGCGGCGGTCATATAGGTTTAGTCAGATTTTTTTTTTTTTTTTTTTTTTTTCTTTTTCGCATGTCCAAATTTCTGTCAATGATTCCCGGGACACTGAAAGACCGGGGTAGACGAAACTTGGTGGGCATGTAACCCCATATGGATAGCATGGAACCATCGTTTTTCGTTTTGATCTGTAGCCCCCCCGCTGGACTGCACCCCCCGAAAGGAGGGTAGGGCAGACACAGTTTTCTGTGAATATCTCGAGAACCGTAAGGTTTAGGAGGACCATTTTTTTTTTGTATGTTGATCTCAAGGGGCCATGTCAACCCATTCCATAACCACTCATTTCATGTATAGCGCCACCTAGTTAAACACAAAAAAGTAAAAATGAGGTGTTGTAATCGCAGGTATCTGTGACCTAACATAGTCAAAACTGCACGAAATTGGAAGTGTAGGATCATTATGACACCCTCTGAATGCACGCCAAGTTTCGTGGAATTCCGTTCATGGGGGGCCACACAATAAATTAATTTATGTTACTATACACCAACTGGCCTGTAGGTGGCCGGAGACAGTTTTCTGTGAATATCTCGAGAACCGTAGGGCCTAGGAGGTCCACCTTTTTTTTGTATGTTGATCTCAAGGGGCCATGTCAACCCATCCCATTACCACTTATTTCATGTATAGCGCCACCTAGTTAAAAATTAAAAAGCAAAAAATTAGGTGTTTTCATCACAATATCTCTGGCTGACATGGTCAAAACTGCACGAAATTGAAAGTGTAGGATCATTATGACACCCTCCGAATGCATGCCAAGTTTTGTGTACTTTCGTTCATGGGGGGCCTTACAATAAAACAATTTATGTGTACATTTAGTGACGTACACCAACAAGGATTCCCGGGACACTGAAAGACCGGGGTACACAAAACTTGGTGGGCATGTACCCCCACATGGATAGCATGGAACTGTCATTTTTCGTTTTGATCTGTAGCCCCCCCGCTGGACTGGACCCCCCGAAAGGAGGGTAGGCCAGACACAGTTCTCTGTGAATATCTTGAGAACTGTAGGGCCTAGGATGACCATTTTTTCCGTATATTTGCCTCCAGGGGTCATGTTAACCCAGTTCATGTGCACACATGTGCACAAACAGATACACACACACACACACATTCACAGTAATCATGACACATACTCACACAGTAGACATATGTACGCTTCCATGCACAGGCACATACGCAGGCACGCACACACACACACACACACACACACACACACACACACACACACACACACACACTCATACACACACACACACCCACACACATAACATAAACATAACACAAACAATCAAGAATTTCTCATAATTATGAACAGGCAAGATGGAGGTGGGGTTGTATAAAATGAATTTTACATGTGAAATCTATGAACTAATCATGTTTTGGTACTTGTTGTCTAGCAGATACCAGTGAGAATTGAGTGTGGATAATGCAATTTAGTGAGACAGTTAGAATCATATAGGCCTTTCAGCGTGATTTCTTTTTGTGGAAAAAATGTGCTGGACTGGGCGGCGGTCATATTTTGTACCGCTCTGCGGTACATCTAGTTCTCCTTAGTTTTAAGTGTAAAGTTAGCGTCTTTATTGTAACATGTTCCCCTTTTAGTTCTCCCTCGTGTGTGACCCTTTTTGTGTGGGGGGCTGCGTCCTCCCCTGTATGTGTAGTGTGTGCGTGCTTGACCTGCCCTGTTTGCATTGTGGTCTTGGTCTGTGTCCCTGTCCTCGTTCGTGAGCCAATAAAGCTGCCATTGAATAACGTTGGTGTCGTGTGCATTAAACGTTACAGTTTGTTAACAGTCACGGTTTTGTCATAACTCCCTCTATGCATTTTTGCATTTAGAATAGCTCTAAAACCGGGGGGCGCCAGTGCGTGGATATCTCAATCGCAAAATTAAACAATATTTCTATCGGGCGCCTACCATGGACTAGGCTGGGTGAAAATCAAAAGATTGCGTCAAAAGATTGAGCTTAACCATGGACCTCATAGTTGCAAAATGCAAGGGAACATGAATCAGCATATTATTTGCACAAACAATAACGGACAGTAGCTCTTCAACTTTGCCCGTTAAAATTTGTATGAACAGTCTCGCAACGCATTTCATGAAGGCCCTTTTGGACATGTCAGTTATTTGCACCACTGGGTAAAACGGCATTTTGTTTTAGACTACTGGTATTCAATTTGTGCATTGACAATAAAGCTGAATATCATTTGAACTAGATGACTAAACTTATGCATATGTAGAAGAAGAAACATTCACAAAAATCCATGACATGACCTCTCTTCTTGATAGCTGTTGAAAACTGCATGGAACTGACAGGGAGTGTTTTGTTTAATAACAAATAAATACATTATGCTGCTACCTTCTGCTTTTCCCAAATACAATGTAGCCTACAGGTGTACCTTTCATCAGTCCAGTTGCAATGGATGGACTGTGATGAACTGCCCTACTTGTGATTGTTTAGAAATTTTAAAGGTTTTATAACAATGCTACAAATTTTTTGGCCCAGAAACAAATCTATTCACCTTTGCAGCGCCAGTAGGCTACTTTGTGTGCGGAATGTGTGCAAACACACATTCCAAACAAGCATACACAAAAGTTTCAAGAGTGGGGGATGGAGTAGAAGATGGAGACAAATTCATTAATATGATTTATTTTCGCGGAATGGATGTACAGGACTGAGCGGCGGTCATATTTTGTACCGCTATGTGGTACATCTAGTTCTTATTTAAGGACGAGCATTTTTGTTTCTCTTTATCTGAATGGCACATTTTTTTTGTCATTACTTTATGGGCTGAATTTAATAGCCGGTCACATCTCTTAATTTCAGTTCTATTTGAATGTTTCTTGTTCTGTTCTGTGCCATCTATCTGAATGCCTGTTTATCTTAAGGTGTACTGTACAAGCCAGGAAGAGCATGTTGCATCCATCCACAACAGTGGGGAGGCAACATTTGTTCGCATTTTTGCAGGAAACAAACAGAGATGATTTCAATCTCTAAGGGTGAGCACCAATGGCTCAGTGTCCTAATTCATTTTGAAGTGAAGATAAAAAAGTTTGTGTTTGTGCTTGTGTGACCAACTGTACATATAGGGTCTTGGCTCTACTTAAGTGCACGACTACGCCACTTGGGGCCTTTCACACCAAGATATGTTGTAAACCCAAGTATACTTGATAAGACACACAGATAAGATAAGTAACGACAGAGACGTGATTCCAGTTCAAATATAAACAAGATTTATTAATATGGAATTCACTTAACCTCCTGAGACCCGGGATATAAATTTAAATATTTCCCGATAATGACCGGCGGTCTATACATTATCCCGCTAAATACACGGCTACTTGCCAAAATTAAAAAATAAACTTCCCACGATATGAATCTTTAGTCTAGCCTACATATATTTGTTACCGTTTCATCGTGGCTTTTGCTGAGAAACACAATTAGCAACAAACGCTGCTTGAATCAAATATTCAGGACACAGCTGATCAACCGTCTGCTTTCACTTTTGAATGAAGTTCCAGTACTTGCGGAGTGTTATGAAAGACGTGAATTAGAAGCACAAAACCCATTTTCCTATTATACCTAGCAATGGTCTGTTCTCGAGAAATATCAGACCACCGAACGCTGGGAAGGCCCATTCAAGTGAATGGAGCAATCTTCAGCATAGAGCCGTGTAATAACTAAAGTTAACCCATGACATAACACTTACAAAGCATTAATGGAAATTTCCGGTATTTAGCTTTGAGTCCCTTTTTTGAGTCCCTTAACGTTCGTTTTCAAAACTGTGCAACTCACCGAGTGGTTAGTGGTGTTAGTTGATGTTCCAAAACAAGTAGCGTAGCGAAATACAGTTTCTGTCGTGTTTTATTTGGCATTTTGTAAAATCCCATTGATTTCTGTTGGAAGACTCATTGCACGTTGATATTACTGCGCCACCGTCTATGCTTCAGGTTCAAATATTGAGCGGAAGTTTATATGCGGTTGTGTCTGAAAAAATAGTTCCACAATAGCAAATAAGACTGCTGGAAATCATACATTGCACCGATATATTTGATTTTAATAATCAACGAACACCACTAACCACTCGGTGAGTTGCAGAGTTTTGAAAACGAATGTTAAGGGTTGTTTTAGGACATGTTTGAGTATGCCTGTTGGCAGCCACTCTGAGTAGTCAAAGGCGATTCAAAACGAGTCAGAAAAGTCGAGACAGGACCAATCGTCAAAATGTCGGTGTCCACCACTCTAGTTCATCCAAAACAAACCAGAAAAGGTGCTCAAAGTGCTAAATACTGGAATTTTCCTTTAATAACTCTTGTGAAAATAGTCACATTTGTTGTGCCTTTGTGTTTGTTTGCAGGAAGTCAATCCTGTTCCTGGAACAATACGAGTTTCAGGAATGCATTCATGGACATGGCATGTTGTACATTGGCAGGAATACAACTTGTACCTGGCAATTAAGGTTTCAAACTTCCTGGTGGTTGGCATAATTGAGATTATGTTAAATTTACCCATGGCATGGATTTTATTGTCTATTACATTAATACACAGGATTAGATGTTAAAATCCCTTGTGCCAAAATCCAAGGTAAAAACACATTCAGAAGCCCCTGCTCAAGTTTAACTTTAAAAAGCACACTACCCACAAATCCGCCAACAAATGGTCACAAGCACAATACAAATGGCCTATCCAACAGCAGTAGCCTATATAGTATGCGGCATGTCATTGGGGTTATCAAGTGGGCACCCTCATTCACCGATGTTTCGTTAAGTTAGGCCCACGACACCTCATGAAGGCTTAACAGTGAAACCAGCGTCCTGGAGACACTCCCCTCCATGCTGCCACCATATTACCACATTGAAATATCCAATACCCAAAATACCCTTAACCAACCTAGGCATGGTCTAAGTTGGCTAGGTCGGTCCGTCCCGTTGATGCGGACTGAACCATAAACCATAAAGAACCTTAGCCAAGTACCATCAACCTAGGCACAGTCCATCACAAACACAAAACAAATGAGCCAGTTAGCTTACCTTAGCTTGTGCCCCAGGAAGGGTAACTTCTCCTTACCCACGACCAAAACAAATAAGCCAGTTAGCTTACCTTAGCTTGCGCCCCAGGAAGGGTAACTTCTCCTTACCCACGACCAAAACAAATGAGCCAGTTAGCTTACCTTAGCTTGCGCCCCATTTCTGCTGCTAAAGACATGTTACTAACCACCTGCCTTAGACTTCGACCACAAATGCCCAATTCAGACAGCAAGCCAATAGCAGATCTGGCCACAAACCCACGTGCACCGATTTCAATAGGCCTTAATCGTGCACTCCAACCTCGCTTAGCTGCCTCCTCTGCTATTTCAGTATATTTAGCTCTCTTCAGCTCATTGGCCACTTCCACTCTGTCTTCCCAAGGAACAGTGAGTTCAATGAAGTAAACTATCTTCTCTGAATCCGACCATAGAATTACGTCGGGACGTAGCTTAGTACTCACTAAGAATAACTGAACCACTTATATCATTTAAGCTACTAATGCACATGTTGCTTTCTGGTCAATGTTTTGAGACCTTAATAGATCACAGCCTGTCAGAGACCAACTGAAACAGAGTAATCTAAACGATCTAAAGGTATTATAACCTACACTTGAATTGGTTTTAAATAAATACCATCGATCATTTCTATGCATTAAAGTTTTTGTCGATTGCTTTGATTGTGTCAACTCTGACATCACATTTTCAAAACAATTTACACAGAAGCACATTAGCACTCTGGCTAAAATGCCATATTTTGCTCGCAAAAGACTAACACTCAAAACATTTAGAATATGCAGCAAAAGCAAATTTTGCCTTCAAACAACACATCTTGTAGTCAAATAACAGTGATTTCAGTCAATCATTACACACTGGACAATAAAAAGCAAAGTATAGTTCTCAAAATAAGGAGTTTCAGCCTTCATTTTTGCTATGTCTGTGCCATTTCTTTCTAATTTCATATAGAGACCATATATAATACATATTTTCAGCTATGGGACATGCAAATCTATATAAAAATTGATCAGTGACTCCCAGATATTTGAGATAAGTAAGTGAACTTTCCACTTCAAGCCCTATCATGATGACTATATTGAAGATTGAATTGGCATAAAACACTATCCTGCTGTTTATTCTGGATGCGGCTAATATTTTGGCCAAACCTGATAGTCTAGTTAAATAGTCTGGTTATAACGTAATGTTTTACAATTTCCGGTTTTAGGTGTGGTTATAGGCGTGGTCAATACACTGTTTTTCCCCCTTTCATTTGCATTAATTTGCTAATATGTGGGAAATTACTGTCCAACTTGATAGTCTGGTTCAAACTGGCTATAAAAGCTTCTGCTGTGCTGTTCTCATCTTCATTCAATCTCGCAGAGTCTCTCAGAGATCACCTCATCAACAGGTGAGTATGAAACCACAGATGCTGCTTTTACCCTTTAACGTCTCACTTCAAGCATTTTTGAAATTGTACACTGCTATGTCATTGAGTTTGTATGTGTGTGTTTCAGAAGAATTAAGTGCCATGGCGATTCTGCCCGTTCTCTCTCTTCTCTATGCAATGTTTGCACTGAGCATAGCAACAGGTAAGAAATGCTATGTAAAAAGAAAAGGCTTCGGGCTTGGAACTAAAGGGTCGCCGGTTCAATCCCCGACCAGTAGGAAAAATGTGGGTGGGGGGAAGTGGTTGAGCACTGCTCTCCCATGCCCACATCCATAGTTAAAGTGCCGTTGAGCAAGGCACCTAACCTCTCACTGCTCCTCGAGTGCTGCTGTAGCAAGGCAGCTCACTGCTCCGGGTTAGTGTGTGCTTCACCTCACTGTGTGTTCACTGTGTGCTCTGTCTGTTCAGTAATTCACGGATGGGATAAATGCAGAGATCAAATTCCTTGTACACAAGTATACTTGGCCTATAAACCTGATTTACATTTACTTTCTATTAAGCAATCCTATTATCAATCAACATTTTTGAGGTTTTGAAAGTGAATGGCTCTCTAAGTGTACAGGAGGGATTACAATGTATCACTTTTTCCATATAGTTAAAACCATTCATAACTAGATGTACCGCAGAGCGGTACAAAATATGACCGCCGCCCAGTCCAGCACGTTTTTTCCACAAAAAGAAATCACGCTGAAAGGCCTATATGATTCTGTCTCACTAAATTGCATGATCCACACCCAATTCTCACTGGTATCTGCTAGACAACAAGTACCAAAACATGATTAGTTCATAGATTTCACATGTAAAATGAATTTTATACAACCCCACCTCCAGCTTGCCTGTTCATAATTCTGAGAAATTCTTGATTGTTTGTGTTATGTTTATGTTATGTGTGTGGGTGTGTGTGTGTGTGAGTGTGTGTGGGTGTGTGTGTGTGTGTGTGCGTGCTTGTGTGTGTGCCTGCGTATGTGCCCGTACATATGTCTACTGTGTGAGTATGTGTCATACGTATGATTACTGTGAATGTATGTGTGTGTGTGTGTGTGTGTATCTGTTTGTGCACATGTGTGCACATGAAATGGGTTAACATGACCCCTGGAGGCAAACATACGAAAAAAAATGGTCCTCCTAAACAACGGTTTTCGAGATATTCACAGAAAACTGTGTCTGCCCTACCCTCCTTTCGGGGGGGTCCAGTCCAGCGGGGGGGGGGGGGCTACAGATCAAAACGAAAAATGACGGTTCCATGCTATCCATGTGGGGGTACATGCCCACCAAGTTTTGTGTACCCCGGTCTTTCAGTGTCCCGGGAATCCTTGTTGGTATACGTCACTAAATGTACACATAAATTATTTTATTGTAAGGCCCCCCATGAACGAAAGTACACAAAACTTGGCATGCATTCGGAGGGTGTAATAATGATAGTACACTTTTAATTTCGTGCAGTTTTGACCTTGTCAGCCAGAGATATTGTGATGAAAACACCTAATTTTTTGCTTTTTAATTTTTAACTAGGTGGCGCTATACATGAAATAAGTGGTAATGGGATGGGTTGACATGCCCCCTTAAGACCAACATACATAAAAAAGGTGGACCTCCTAGGCCCTACGGTTCTCGAGATATTCACAGAAAACTGTCTCCGGCCACCTACAGGCCAGTTGGTGTATTAGTAACATAAATTATTACACGGCTCTTCATAGTGCTGCAGAATGCTCCATTCACTTGAATGGGCCTTCCCAACGTTCGGCGGTCTGCTAATTCTGAATAACAGACCGTTGCTAAATATAACAGACCGCTGTCAAGGAAAATGGGCTTTGTGCTTCTAAGTCAATTCTTTCATATCACTACGCAAGCATTGGAACTTCATTCAAAAGTAAAAGCAGACGGTTGATCAGCTGTGTTCTAAAGAATGTTTGATTCAAGTTCAGCATGTGTTGCGAACTATTTGTTTCTCAGCAAAAGCCATGATGAAACGGTAACAAATAGGCTATAGCCTAGGCTATGTAGGCTAAAGAGTCATATCGTGGGGAGTTTATTGTGTCGTTTTGGTAAGTAGCCGTGTAATAAGCGGGATAATGTATAGAACGCCGGTCATTGTCGGGAGATAGGTCCCTTCAGGGCGGAACAAGTCCGGTTCGCCCTGTCGGGACGTATCTCCCGACAATGACCGGCGTTCTATACATTATCCCTTACTTAATTTATTGTGTGGCCCCCCATGAACGGAATTCCACGGAATTCCACGAAACTTGGCGTGCATTCAGAGGGTGTCATAATGATCCTACACTTTCAATTTCGTGCAGTTTTGACTATGTTAGGTCACAGATACCTTCAATTACAACACCTCATTTTTACTTTTTTGTGTTTAACTAGGTGGCGCTATACATGAAATGAGTGGTTATGGAATGGGTTGACATGGCCCCTTGAGATCAACATACAAAAAAAACATGGTCCTCCTAAACCCTACGGTTTTCGAGATATTCACAGAAAACTGTGTCTGCCCTACCCTCCTTTCGGGGGGTCCAGTCCAGCGGGGGGGCTACAGATCAAAACGAAAAACGATGGTTCCATGCTATCCATGTGGGGTTACATACCCACCAAGTTTCGTGTACCCCGGTCTTTCAGTGTCCCGGGACTCATTGACGGAAATTTGGGCATGCGAAAAAAAAAAAAAAAAAAACAATTCTGACTAAACCTATATGACCGCCGCTTCGCTGCGCGGCGGTCATAATAAATATAGCATCATAAGTTATTGTGACAACAGGACAAAAAATTCTGCAGACAGGCCTGCAAAAAACAAAACTAATTTGCTGACACGTTTATCTGGGTTCACCAAGACTAGCTTTCTCTTTAGTTCACTAGGGAATTTCTCTGTAATTGAGAGAATATGCGGTCATATCAATCTAGTTCACTTTTCTTGTTCTCAGAGCTGAAAGTTGTGGAGAAACGCAATGTGTGTCAGCCTGGATGGAAAGCCTATGGAGGTCGTTGCTTTAGGCTTGTCACAAAACCTAAAAATTGGTCTGAGGCAGAGGTAATTAAATAATTCTTATTTAAGGATGAGCATTTTTGTTTCTCTTTATCTGAATGGCACATTTGTTTTGTCATTACTTTGTGGGCTGAATTTATTAGCCTGTCACATCTCTTAATTTCAGTTCTATTTGAAAGTTTCTTGTTCTGTTCTGTGCCGTCTATCTGAATGCCTGTTTACTTTCAGGTGTACTGTGTAAGCCAGGGAGGGCATCTTGCATCCATCCACAACAGTGGGGAGGCACAATTTGTTCGCAACTTTGCAGGAAACAAACATAGGATCTGGATTGGAGCTGGGAGATCCTGTGGGGTAAATAACTGCAGTCTGTCTAATTTCTAATTCAGGAACAATGGCGAATCGGCGTCTGCGCCTTAAGTTTGTAATGTTTTGCCTGGTGTGTAAACTCCAAAAGTTGAGTATTACAGTAGAAAAAAAAACAGAGGCGCACTCAAGGGCTTGATACTAATACAATTTGTATTTAGAGCCGAGGTTTTTACAATGAGTCTAAGGACAAAAAACTAGGAAACAAATGTTTCGGGCTTAATGGAGACATTGATAATGGGCTAAGCCCGAAACGTTTGTTTCCTAGTTTTTTGTCCTTAGACTCATTGTAAAAACCTCGGCTCTCAATACAAATTGTATTAGGATCAAGCCCTTGAGTGCGCCTCTGTTTTTTTCTACTGTAATTTCTAATTCAGTAAATGGGGGAGTGTTGCCTGTTTTATACTCACTACTGCAGTATGATTTCAATCTCTAAGGGTGAGCCGCAATAGCTTAATGTCCTAATTCATTTTGAGGTGAAGACAAAACAGTTTGTATTTGTGCTTGCAGGCTCCTGGCTGGTACTGGACTGATGGTAGCTCCTTTGCGTACACCAAGTGGAGCAAAAAGCAGCCTGATAACTGGAGAAGTAATGAACCCTGTGTTCATATGTACAACGGTAGGCCTACTCCAATGCACTCTTAAACTTAGTAGCTCAGAATATCTAATTTAGTCTATTTTCTGGACACCATTTCTGTTCATCTTCATTGTTTCATTCTTTGTCTGTTGTCTTTTTCTAGGTGCTGGCGCTTGGAATGATAAATCCTGTTCTGCATGTTACCAATTTGTGTGTGCCAAGTGGTAACTTTGCTCCTGTGTGGAGTGACTTAACCTTTTTTATTTTAAACTCACCTTTCAAACCTGCTCAAACAGAATAAATCATTAAACAGAAGTGCTTTTAGAGAATCAGCATGGGTGGTGTTTGTAATGTGACTGTAAGATGATAAGATCTTCATGTATTAGTGCACTATGGGAAAGCCATCGCAGGCAGCCAGCCACCTGTGCAGTGGACCACCCACCTGTGACTGCAGCCTGGCCAGACCATCTGGTTCTGATGCACCTCCTGTAAAATTCCTTTTGCTCTTTTAGTTTAATCTTTGACTGTCACATAATGAATCAATAAATGCAGTATCAAAATCAAATTCTGCTGTTGTGGTGTCTTTTCATACATATTCTTATTGTTGCTCTCTTTTACTGTGTAGTCTCTCTGAGTTACTTTTGCTATTCACCTTATTCAGCACCCATTTTTTTAAATTC
This sequence comes from Alosa pseudoharengus, assembly GCF_046254945.1. Classification (NCBI taxonomy): domain Eukaryota; kingdom Metazoa; phylum Chordata; class Actinopteri; order Clupeiformes; family Clupeidae; genus Alosa; species Alosa pseudoharengus. The sequence goes on from NW_027468657.1 coordinate 24,589,722, forward strand.
CACATTGTCTTTAAACTTCCGGTCAGCTAGCTACGTCTAGTTAGCTTCATTGGGATAATACGGCAGAAGAAGATAGAGAGGCTAACTTGGGAGGAAAACATAAAATGCCATCAGGAGGTCTTTGCTACCCAAGGCTATTCAGCCCTACAGAGTGGGAAGACGATGTGGCAGTGGCTGCTGTATCGTATGGAGAAACTCGCAAATCCTTATCTGTTTGGTAACTATGGTAACTAGTTTAGAAAGTCATCACAGAACAGCCGCTCCAAAGTCAGTGTTTTCCAAACTTCAGATAGGAAAGGTGTATAACAGAAATTTCTCAAGTCAACAAAATCCTAAATAAACGTTCCTAACTTTAGGATGACCCATAACATATGATGCCAGTCATCTCGATAGAGCTCTGTTATCTCAATGTATCGCAATGGATGTACTGCTCAATCGGAAGTTCGGAGACAATGTGGGCAAAGCTAGCGCCCCCCATGTTTGCGCGCGGAATAAGGTGAATTGGCTCTATTTTAGCGGTCTTAGTAAATAATCTGAAACATGATGCATTCACACCTTTAGGACATGTCTGAATTAACTTTTACTATTTTGACAACTTTATGGGGCCTATTTACACAACACAGAACCTGGCAGAAAGTGGATTATTATCCCAGTGCCAAGTTTATTCTTATCTTACACGTCTCATTTGTTAAAGGGACACCAGGCAACGTTTTCGTGTTAATTAATCATCTTCGTAAGTCGGTATATGGTTAAATGACTCATTACAGGGCGAATGAAGGCTCTCTCGCCCGCCCCTACTGCCTGTAGGAAGAATATCCCACTTGCAAGTTCGGTGTATCCTACCCGCCAACCGAAGCAGGATCAGTTTACAGCACAGAGGCAGGCTAACGAAACGCTAGAGATTGTTGCAAACGTGTGTATAATGGCAGAGCCGGCGAAGAAGCAGCGAAAACCCTTGACGGAAGACGCAAAGAAAAGGAAAAGAGCTTCAGACCGAGCGAGGGGGAGTTTCGTAGAGAAAAATCATCAGGCTTGCCTGGTGTCCCTTTAAGCAACACACCAAGGGGTGTGGCAATACTGACCTAATGAGGTGTCTGGCGCATTATTTAAAAATCCCTATCGTACACTACCTAAAACGCATTACGCCACTGACCAAGAGAAACCTGGTTAGAAATCTATGGCAAATTGTTTATATGTTATTTTAAGAGCGCATTATCAACAGTGATATGGGCGGGTATACAACGCACCCTGCTTCTCTCATCCACAGGAACGTGCACCAGCGCACACCCCTGCAAAACATTACAAATTACAGGATTTTGAATGGAAAACATAATTTAATTAAAGATATTACGAAATACATCTGACAATGAATAGTTATTGACTATTGGTAACGACGGATTAAAGTGATTAGGCGAGAGGCAAATGGGCACCACTGAAGACACACTGTCACAAGATAAGAAGCAACTCCTCTGCAGGATCAATGTTTTTTTATTCAGTCATTCGAACATTATTGGGGTAAGTATTGCTTTTTCCAGGCTATGTTTTCGATGGTAACTCATTGTCAGGTTGCGCCCTCTAGTGAGGGGTTAGGTGCCTTGCTCAAGGGTACTTCAGCCGTGGATGTGGGCTCAACCACTTCCCCCACCCACATTTTTCCTTCTGGTCGGGGATCGGCAACCGTTCGGTTACAAGCCCAAAGCCCTAACCAGTAGGCCTCGGCTACCCCATGCGCACACAAGCACGCACATTCACACATAAACACGTACACACATAAAGACACAAGCACACACGCGCACACACACACACAGTAATGATCCTGTTTTCCCTGTCCTGTTTTCCCTAGTGTGTTGTATTTCATTGTGTCTCCTTTGTTTACCCCGAATGCCATGTGCTGCTGTGTTTACTTCCTGTGTCCTTGTCATGTGCTTTCTGTTCCTGTTGTCTCCGCCCCTCACCTGTCCCTGATTATTGTTTCAGTGTCTCCACCTGTGTCTCTCTTCCATTTGTATTTAGTCCTCATGTACCCTCTGTTCCTTGTCGGTCTTTGGGCCCTATCATGACATTCTAAAGTGCATCGTCACTCGTCAAAAGTCTATTCAATTTTAGTAGGATGTCCAGTTCACATTGGGAGTGGTTTCATTCTCAAAAGTGGAGCGCATGGTGTAACAAGGTGTTCCTAGGTCTTTTAATCAGTCATATGTGTGTGTTTGGGGCGTAACATAATTTTAAACCAATGAGAATGACATCTGTCATTCCCTTTAACGGCGCAACACGCGATATGTCAAATAAATGCATCGGTATTTTGGCATTCAACGGCACATTTGAAGGAGGCTGCTTGCGAGACCGTATGGAATAGTCATTCTTAAACCATGCTTTACTAAAACCTAGCATAGCCTTCACGCATTTGCACTCGTCTATTATTTGAACTCATTGGCAAAGTGAAACTAACTTCACCAAGGAGTCAGTCAACGACAAGATAGTTATATGCAGTTACTTTCACTATTGACTGACAATGGGTTACCATCGAAAACATAGGCTGGAAAAAGCAACACTTACCCTAATGTTGCTCAAATGACTGAATAAAACAACATTTATCCTGCAGAGGAGTTGCTTATATCTCGTGACAGTGCGTCTTCAGCTGTGCTCCATACGTGTCTCTCGCCTCTCCCCTAATCACTTTTAACCGTCATTACCAATTTGCAAATGATGGTGAATAACTACTCATTATGAGATGTACAGTATTTCGTAATATCTTTATTCTAATTATGTTTCCCATTGTAATCGTGCAATTTGTAATGCTTTGCATGGACGTGCGCTGGTGTGCGTTATTGAATGATAGAAGGATGGTGCGTGCACCTGCCAATATGACTGTTGACATGCGCTCTTAAAATAGCATATGAACAACTCGCCATTGACTTCTGACCAGGTTTAGGTGGTGTATGATAGCGATTTTTAGACAACGCGCTAGGTCCCTCCCTAGGTTGTTAATTGGCACACCCCTGGGCGCAATGCTTAAAAAATAAACGTGCAAAATACCGAATTCAACTTTCCGCGGGTGAATAACGAGTATTACGCCATGCGCTGGCGGCCCAAAATACAGCCCATAGTTTGTATCATGGTTTGCTTTTCCAGTAAAGATTCCTGGGGGGTATTCCAAGTACGTGGTTTAATGACAAACCTGGGTTAGGTAACTCAGCGTAGATGGTAAACCTCCTAATAGAAGAACTGTATGGCTTCATTCTCCTAACAAAACAATACCATAGGGCTCTTGTTGTAGGAGGTTTACCACTTACTCTGAGTTAACTTACCCAGGTTTGTCACTAAACCACGTACTTGGAATACCCCTATTCTCCAAGTTTACCTCTTCTTGTCTTGCATTACCCTGCGTTTGGGACCATCTCTCCCTAGCTAACCGTGACACACATACACACACATAAACACACACACACATGCACGCAAGCACACAAAAAAGACACACATGCAGGCAAGCAGGCACACGTACGTACACACATACACACGTTACCCTAACACACACTCACAAGAGAACACAGAAAAGGACACATGCAAAAGCAAACACATACATGCACAAACACTTATTTGAATACACAAAAGTTGCAAGAGATGGAGTAGGAGATTGAGACACATTGACAAGCATGATTTACTTTGGCAGACAGAATGTGCAGTGGGGTATACTACGAAGCACGTTAGACATATCTAGGCTACGTAGACATATCGAGGCTTGACAAAGCCTTGACTCAGGGGTATACGTTAAGTGATACTACGATTGCAGTTATGTGATATATTTGTCAAACTAGGCTTTCACCTTAGATCTGTGCGCGTTCTCGGTGTTGGGATGATGTTGGCCAATCGTGAAACGTGGAGACGCACAAGACCGCCTCTATTTAAAAACAATTACTTCCGCATTCATGAGCGATAGCTTAATCTACATTGTGGTAATTTTTTGTGTCTAACCTATAACATCAAATAAATCAATTGTCATCAGTTGTTGTATGGTATGCACGTCCATAGTGGAATATTTGCACGCACAGCACTATTAAAGCACATTCGAGATCCAAAATGTTAGTAAAGGCGGAATTCCACCTGGGGCCTGTACTACGAAGCGGGGTTTCTGGCTTATCTGGGTAACTTCGAGAGTAACTTGATCACGTGTGGCGTAACTTCCCGATTAACCCGTACTACGAAAGGTGGATAGGTTTTAACCGAGGTATGCTGCCATGGCAATTTACGCTGCATCTCAAACCTGCTCCGACCAGGGGGATATTCCATCAACCTCGCTAATGAAGGCGGCGCTTAACAGAAATAGCCTGGCTTGAACTAGCGTAGACTTCCACTTGGGGCTGAAGCCGTTCCATTAACTCAAGTTAGCGGCATCTTGGTCTCGTTTATTCAAGCGAGGTTAAAGTCAGCTTCATCTCTGCTCGTGCACGAGGTAGAACAGTAGACCAAAACAGTAGATTGACGAAAAGAGGATATATGTCGTAAAATTAAGACAATACTAGACGATTTCTGTTCGATTTGGCAAGCGCCATCTACAGGATTTTCATCGAAAGTCATCAAATTTAACATCGCGAGAAAAAAATAGATTGCCTACAGAAATGGGAGAATAATGAAAGCATACATTTAAAACAACAATACTAATGGTTTTGAAATCAATTGCAAGTTTGATTGGCTTCACTCTTGAACACATGGGTCTACAGTCTATGCTTGAACAAAACGAGTGCATGAATAAATAGTATAAACTCAAAAACAACTTATGGATATGCATATAGATATTCAAAACTATCTATAGCCTAGCTTACGTTCTTAGATTAAAAGAGTTCATTCACTCCAAATTATTGTCTAGGTGTAGGTGGTCATAAAATAAATTAGTATCAACATAATAGGCTATTGTCTCCCATAAGTCCCAAAGTGTTTTGAAATAAAATTATCTGAAATGCAATGGCTTTCAATTCAATTTATGCCTAATATTTAATCTGTGTAGCACACAGTTGATTTGACATTCATGAACAATCGTCGACACATGAAGCAGTTTTAATTATTAGCTGCCTAGGCTACAGAATAATTATCCTTTGGCTTGCATCAGATATAATAGGCTATAGCCCACTGGCAAAGCTGTCACTGAACAGCCTACCAAATGTTCATGACCCTTTATCAGCAGTAGACATATGTTTTTCATCAAAGATTATAACTAAAAATGCCATTAGCAAGGTGATAAACAATGTCGCCTTAATACTTCGTATGGGAAGCGAACCTGCGAACACGCAAGAATGTAAATCCTATCCTATGGCGTCTCGCTGCACGTTACACCACCACCGAAAGTAAATGACGCAGAGTAGCACGATTCCTAGAACCACACACATGTTAAGTTAAAACATTTTTAATCATATAATCTTCATACATTCTTTGGAGCTAGTGAATGTGTAAATCCATGCTTGGTGCACTGTCGGAAAAAAACATTTCTATAGGCCTACTTCTATTTTTGAAGTAGTATGCTACAGGTGACGAGAGCACAGGTTGACGGAACCATCTTTTTGGACTCGTTTTCCGACTGATTGTTTTGTTTTTGCAACACAGCTTAATTTAGCTTGAAAGTTAACCTGCTACAGAGCAGGTTAGTTCTGTGGCATAAATTCCCATGGTTACCAAGCTGGGATTCACGTTAACCTCATTAATGGAACGGAATTCTCACTAAAATTAGCGAGACTTATCGAAATAAGCCAGGTTTGGCCTTTAGCGAGGTTGATGGAATACCCCCCAGGTTATGTTCTTGGTTAACCCGAGGTTTCCGTTAACCACACCCTTTATAAGTACCACCCCTCCACTAACAATTTCTCCCGAGACATGTCGGCGTACCTGGATGATCCATATGGAGCGCAAATCGTTAGGGACTCTCTTCGCAGGGCGAGGGGTTTTAGAGACCGCCAGAAAATATATATAGCCTACCCGGACGATATTCTCTATGAAGATATAGATTGTCAGCCGAGGGAATTCGTTATCTTTGTCAGATGATCTATGAAGACCTCTCATGCCGTACGTGGACATTCATGTATTCAATCGGTGATGCAAGAATACTACTGTAGGCCTATGTCCTAAAATAAATCGGACATAGGCCTACAGTATGCTGAACATCTGAGCAAGAAAAGCCTAAAATAAATCGAACATAGCAGTAGGCCTAATAAATAAAAATCACCATTTTAACAAACTTGTTGAATTGAATGTCATATTACTGTACCCTGCACATAAAGGCTACACATTTCCACAGCACCAGAATCCGACCGAATGCCTCCCTCAACCCCCTCCATAATCGGCCTTCCACTATTATTTGCGATGGCCAACTCCTCTGCTACTAAAACACTCTGGTGCCTTTCCTCCTACAGTAGTATTCGAAGACACCTGTTTCTTGTTAGCTGTAAAACAGAGGCCAAGTGAAGACTATAAGCTAGGCCTACATGTTTTCATAATTAAGAAATATTAATGCAAGCTATAACTATATAAACCTACTATTCTGAATAATGTTTTTGTGTTTCATTTTCACCTGCTGCCATGTGTGTTTGGCAATGGTGTTGCATCTGAAATGTTCACAGGATTAGGCATACACTAAATCAGTCAATGGGGGCTACTTAAACATTCAATTATCCTTATTACTGTAATCTATATGCCCACTTCTGAATTGGGTTGCATCTGTAGGCCTTTCTATGAACTCAAATTAGGCTATTTAAATATTTCAACTCATTTCAGACATTCCGTAAGCTACTAATCCTCCGTAACACATATTTGAAGAACATGTGGGAATAAAACTTTACTTTTAGGCATTTAGGCTACCCGATCTGTAATACGTTGCCAACAGCCTTGCTTTGCTCACTGCCGACGTATTTGATTTTTGTCGTAGAGTGGGTTTTAATTCCTCATAACTTGTCATAATAATTGTGCATTCCTCATCCGAAAAATAAGGTGATCGCGTCATCATTGAAAGTGGTGACTTGCGCTGCAACCCGCCCCTTTTATGTGAACGCGCACAGGTTAACCCCGGCTCAACAAATCAACTTCATAATCAGCGTCGTAGTACCGATTAACACCACTTAAGATAACCAGGTTTTGTCAACCCCGGTTTAACAAAGTAACCCTGGGTTACATCTGGGTAGGTTAAGCTCCCTTCGTAGTACAGGCCCCTGTAAGATATATGACAGAATCCTACACGTGAGAGAACTTCGTTTTTAAGACAATTGATTGGTCAGTGTGCGGTAGATTACACGATTTGAGCTATAACTTAGCACATAACCTCCTCCCGACCAGGGGCCTGTACTACGAAGGGAGCTTAACCTACCCAGATGTAACCCAGGGTTACTTTGTTAAACCGGGGTTGACAAAACCTGGTTATCTTAAGTGGTGTTAATCGGTACTACGACACTGATTATGAAGTTGATTTGTTGAGCCGGGGTTAACCTAATTGGAGTTTGTGCGCGTTCACATAAAAGGGGCGTGTTGCAGCGCAAGTCACCACTTTCAATGATGACGCGATCACCTTTTACGGATGAGGAATTCACAATTATTATGCCAAGTTATGAGGAATTAAAACCCACTCTACGACAAAAATCAAATACGTCGGCAGTGAACAAAGCAAGGCTGTTGGCAACGTATTGCAGATCGGGTAGCCTTAATGCCTAAAAAAGTTTTATTTCCACATGTTCTTCAAATATGTGTTACAGAGGATTAGCTTGCGGAATGTCTGAAATGAGTTTAAATAATTAAATTGCCTAGTTTGAGTTCATAGAAATGCCTACAGATGCAACACAATTTAGAAGTAGGCATATAGATTACAGTAATAGGATAATTGAATGTTTAAGTAGCCCCCATTGACTGATTTAGTGTATGCCTAATCCTGTGAACATTTCAGATGCAACACCATTGCCAAACGCATGGCAGCAGGTGAAAATGAAACACAAACACATTATTCAGAATAGTAGGTTTATATAGTTATAGCTTGCATTAATATTTCTTAATTATGAAAACATGTACTGTAGGCCTAGTATGCTTATAGCCTTCACTTGGCCTCTGTTTTACAGCTAACAAGAAAAATGTGTCTTTGAACACTAGCCGACTAAGGAGTGTTTTACAGTAGCAGAGGAGTTGGCCATCGCAAATAATAGTGGAAGGCCAATTGTGGAAGGGGTTGAGGGAGGCATTCGGTCGGATTCTGGTGCTGTGGAAATGTGTAGCCTTTATGTGCAGGGTACAGTAATATGACATTCAATTCAACAAGTTTGTTAAAATTGTGATTTTCATTTATTAGGCCTACTGTAGGCTAGGCTATGTCCGATTTATTTTAGGCTATTCTTGCTCAGATGTTCAGCATACTCTAGGCTAGGCCTATGTCCGATTTATTTTCGGACATACAGTATTCTTGCTCAGATGTTCAGCATCACCGATTAGATGGAATACATGAATGTCCACGTAAGGGTATTGCTACGGGTGACATTAGAGACTTCTGCCTAGATCATCTGACAAAGATGATGAATTCCTTCGGCTGACAATCTATATGTTCATAAAGAATATCGTCCGGGTATATATATATATATAGGCTATAGTCTATATGGCGGTCTCTAAAACCCCTCGCCCTGCGAAGAGAGCCCCTCATGATTTACGCTCCAATGTCGTATGGATCATCCAGGTACGCCGACATTGTCTCGAATTGTTAGTGGAGGGGTGGTACTTATAAAGGGTGTGGTTAACGGAAACCTCGGGTTAACCAAGAACATAACCTGGTCGGAGCAGGTTTGAGATGCAGGGTAAATTTCCATGGCAGCATACCTAGGTTAAAACATATCCACCTTTCGTAGTACGAGTTAATCGGGAAGTTATGCCACACGTGATCAAGTTACTCTCGAAGTTACCCAGATAAGCCAGTAACCCCGCTTCGTAGTACAGGCCCCAGGTTTGGTTGACAGCATAAGATACTAAAAGACACTAAAACAGATCCACTTTCGTGTCACAGCATAGCCTGGCTTTGAGCGCAACGTACCTCGCTAACCCACTAATCGAGATTCGTAGTACACCCCACAGGATACTAGTTTTCTATATTTTGTTTAGGCCTAGGTACTTAATAATCATATTATTGTTTATTACTGCTATTTACCTTAATGTAGTCTTGCCAACATTTTAAAACAGTTGATTTTTAAGTATTGTATTGTTTTTATTTGTAGCTTGCTATGGACAAAAGTGTCTTCTAAATAATATAACCATATAACCCTAATCATTATTCGTTATTATTATTATTAAAGGAGCGATTTGTAGGACATTCTGTAGGCCAAAATCAAAACACTGGTGAACGTTCTCAAGACTACCAGACGCGAGCCCCTTCTGGGTTGCCAGATGTAATTAAGACTTAGCTAACGTTAGTTGACCTGCAGCTGCTTTAACGTTTCTCCAACCATGACCCAGCTACACATTACGGAAACAGTGAAAACAAAAAATATCTCTCTAACCAACGTAACATATTTAGCTGAAGTTAGCGATGCAGATGAAGTTTAGCCTAGGCTACCTGTCGTGGAGAAATATGGCCAGCTCTGCGTCAGACTTGATATTCTTCGTTTGACGAAGACGTCGCCATATCAGGAAGCTCCTCCGATGTCCACTTAATTTGTTTCTTGTTTTAATTTTGGAAATTTGCCTGCCTCTCATAGGTGTTCATGACTACAACTGACAGCAAGTTGACAGTTGGACTTTGCTAATTTGGCAACACAAATAGGAGGACACACCAGCCCATTATTAATATGCTATTCTAGAATTAATCGTTCAAAACATAAACGAAAATTCCAAGAGATTCCGCCCCATAACTATTTTTTTTCATGGGTTTTACGGGGTTTTACAGGTTATAGTAGGGCTGTAACGATACACCAACCTCCCGATTCGGTTTGTATCACGATTTTTGACCCACGGTTCGATACGAATCTCGATTTTTCTTTTTTTTTTGGGGGGGGCTAGACATTTTATTAAATAACATTTTAACAGCCTCCCTTAGAACACCAGAGGATTACAATATAATATATCTATTATTTTATATCCTGATATAAAAATATTTTTCTGAATGACTGATATTTATGACAGCACACTTTATGCAGATTAGCCTATAGCCTAGGCCTACTATTTTTTATTACAACTCTACCTCTTTAATTCAGCTGTCTGGTTGAAGCCTGGAAACATTGTAAACAAAGTAGCATAGGCTATAGCTTAGCCTATCATAGTCTACTGATTGGACTGTTCAGTTTCCCCATGTGTGTTTAAGTTTCAAGGTAATACTTGTTCTCCTTGGGACAGGCCCTTTTGGGAAACGTTGGTATTGAGATGATCAGTCAACTTCAATGCAAGAGTTTTAAACAAATATGTGCAGCATGCTAATGATGCTAAGCGGATTTAATAGTAATTTAGCTAGTCGTCTATGCGTCCTTGCTTTCACGATTGTGAATGTTTTATTTAAGTCGCGCGTGTTCATTGAGCAGGAGAGGGAGGGAGAGTGAGAGGGAGGGAGCGCGAGAGAGAGCGGGGCAAGGAGAGGGGGTTTACTTCTATACTGTTTGGTAAAGTTGCACACATAGTCTACAATGAAAGCAAGGAGAGGTATGAAATTATTATTTATTTATTTATTTATTTGTTTTTGGACAACGTAGGCTACCGATAAGTAAAGCGGGAGTTGTGGGTTGCTTTTGCGGCTGCATAAGCTGCAAAGGACTGCGTGAAACACTAGAAAGTGTGTGTCGCGATTCTGCCTTTTCACACCGCGACACAGTATCGTGGATATGAATGTCGCGATTTCGGTTTCGAATCGTAAATCGTTACAGCCCTAGGTTATAGTAATGTTGTCAAATAAGCCATTACTTCCATTCATCGTGTTTCCTTACTCTCTGACAACATATGGTGATCATTTTTGGAATGGTTACCATTTATTTTCCATTATTTCCTACATACTGGTCCTTTAAGTTAAAGCAATATTGAACAAAAATAGGCTACACTTCCCAAACAGTTACTGTAGCCTAATTCTAGCAATAAATTCTAGAATCATTATGATGCAGATATGTGTCATAATCCAACAATGGAAAAAGTTCTATGGGTGTCATGGTGACCAAGTTAACATTTAAAAGGGGATTCCAAGAGCTTCAGATCTTCATTTTAAAGCAATCAGTCAACAAGTGCAGATGATAACAGGTGAGTGTAATGTAATAAATATTTTGTTGTGTCAGTATTTTAAAATATATTATTGATAATATATAGTTTAAATAAGATTATATACTGTAGTAGGACTACATATGAAAAGATTTCGTGTTAAACAAAATTCAAAAAAGGAGGAGAGTTTTTTTCTGTAAAGACAGTCTCACCTAGGCCAAATGATGTATTTCTTCCACAGAACAGTGTTACAGATACAGAGAACAAAAGCGCATAGATCACAAGACCTGTTGATCCAACCATGGCCGAAAAGTCTGCTAGGATTTCACGTGTCCCCTCTGAAGGGCATCTGGACCCCAACTTCCAGGAGGGGAGGCTGAGGAGGCCGACCCCTGACAAGAGAGAGCTGGATCAGTGGGTGAAGGAGCTGGAGAGAAAGGTGGCGAGGGACAGGATGAGGGACGAGCTGCGGCGAATGAGAGAGGCTGTGGACCGAAGGAACCAAGAGATGTGGGCAAGACAGTGGGAGTGGCAGTATGTACTCTATACATTAATAAGCTGATACTGGAAGTTTATGTACAAGCAAGATGCTCATATTTGAGATTGTCCGGCATTTCGGTTCATTTATCATGTATAGGTTCAGTCATTAACACAGTGTTTTTAAATCTACAGTATGTGTCATGTGGCACTGAAGAAAAAGCAGAAAAAGAAAACGACAGAGCAGGAGAGACTGTTGAGAGCAAAGGCCAAGGAGGAAGAAAGAGGGATGAGGGAAATGGCAGATAAAGTGAGAGAGAAAGAGAGAATACTAAGAGAGACGCAGAAAACAGTAAAGGAAGAAGACATGAAAATGAGAGAGATACAAGAAAAAGCCAGCGAGCAGACGAGAATCTTGGGAGAGCTGGAGAGAACAGCGAAGGACCAGGAAACAAAAATGAGAGAAATAGAAGAGAAAGTGAGCGAGGAGGAGCAAATGTTGAGAGAAGAAGTGAAGGAAGGAGAAAGATGCAGAGGAGCAGAAGAACAAGTGGCAGAGCAGGAGAGGATGAGAGAAATGAAGGAAAAAGCGATGGAGGAAGAAAGAAAAATGAGGGACATGGAAGAGAAAGCAAGAGAACGGGAGTCAATTTTGAGAGAGGCAGAGAAAAAAGTGAAGGACAAAGAACAGACAAAAGAGATGGAAGAAGAAGTGCGAGAACATGAGAGAATGTTGAGAGAAAAAGTTAAGGAGACAGAAAGACAGACGAGCGAGATGATGGAGAAAGCGAGAGAGCAGGAGAGAATTCATCTAGAGATGGAGAGACAACCAAAGGAGGAAGAGAGACAAATGAAGGAGATGGTAGAAGCAGCAATAGAACGGAGGAGAAAACTGAGAGAGATGAAGAATAAAGCAGAGAAGAAAAGAGGAATGAAGGTAGAGACAGCAAGAGAGCAGGAGCAGACTATGGAGTCCGAGGACTGTGACACAAAGAGAGACACATACACAGACTCAGGTGATTCTTTGATGAATGAGGAGGAAGAGAAGGAAGCAGTCAAGAGACGAGAACAAATAGGTGAGAGGAGACAAGAAGAAGTAGCAAAGCTTAGAGAGATCTTATTGGCGGTCCAAAGGGAAGATCCTCTATTAGCTTACGAGAAAAAGAGAGAGGAGCAAATGGCAAAGGTGAGAGAGGAAGAGAGAAAGTTAAGAGAGGCAGACGAAAAAGCAAGAGAGCAGGACAAATTAATAAAAGAGATGAAGGCAAAGGCTGAAGAGCAGGAAAAAATATTAAGAAAAGAAATGAAGGCAAAAGCTGAAGAAGTGGAAAGGAAAAGGAGAGAGATGGAAGAGGAGCGATTGAGAAATGCGAGAAGGAGGCGGGGACCTAGGGAAGTGTTTGAGGAGTTCTATTTTTCGCTCATAGTAACATTTTTTGACCTTAAAAGGCGTTATAAATAAAAACATACAAAGGTCTCATTTAGTTCTTTTGTCAAAATTATTATGACCGCCGCGCAGCGAAGCGGCGGTCATATAGGTTTAGTCAGATTTTTTCTTTTTTATTTATTTATTTCTTTTTTTCTTTTTTTTTTTTTTCTTTTTCGCATGTCCAAATTTCTGTCAATGATTCCCGGGACACTGAAAGACCGGGGTAGACGAAACTTGGTGGGCATGTAACCCCATATGGATAGCATGGAACCATCGTTTTTCGTTTTGATCTGTAGCCCCCCCGCTGGACTGCACCCCCCGAAAGGAGGGTAGGGCAGACACAGTTTTCTGTGAATATCTCGAGAACCGTAAGGTTTAGGAGGACCATTTTTTTTTTGTATGTTGATCTCAAGGGGCCATGTCAACCCATTCCATAACCACTCATTTCATGTATAGCGCCACCTAGTTAAACACAAAAAAGTAAAAATGAGGTGTTGTAATCGCAGGTATCTGTGACCTAACATAGTCAAAACTGCACGAAATTGGAAGTGTAGGATCATTATGATGCACGCCAAGTTTCGTGGAATTCCGTTCATGGGGGGCCACACAATAAATTCATTTATGTTACTATACACCAACTGGCCTGTAGGTGGCCGGAGACAGTTTTCTGTGAATATCTCGAGAACCGTAGGGCCTAGGAGGTCCACCTTTTTTTTGTATGTTGATCTCAAGGGGCCATGTCAACCCATCCCATTACCACTTATTTCATGTATAGCGCCACCTAGTTAAAAATTAAAAAGCAAAAAATTAGGTGTTTTCATCACAATATCTCTGGCTGACATGGTCAAAACTGCACGAAATTGAAAGTGTAGGATCATTATGACACCCTCCGAATGCATGCCAAGTTTTGTGTACTTTCGTTCATGGGGGGCCTTACAATAAAACAATTTATGTGTACATTTAGTGACGTACACCAACAAGGATTCCCGAGACACTGAAAGACCGGGGTACACAAAACTTGGTGGGCATGTACCCCCACATGGATAGCATGGAACTGTCATTTTTCGTTTTGATCTGTAGCCCCCCCGCTGGACTGGACCCCCCGAAAGGAGGGTAGGCCAGACACAGTTCTCTGTGAATATCTTGAGAACTGTAGGGCCTAGGATGACCATTTTTTCCGTATATTTGCCTCCAGGGGTCATGTTAGCCCAGTTCATGTGCACACATGTGCACAAACAGATACACACACACACACACATTCACAGTAATCATGACACATACTCACACAGTAGACATATGTACGCTTCCATGCACAGGCACATACGCAGGCACACACACACACACACACACACACACACACACACACACACACACACACTCACACACACACCCACACACATAACATAAACATAACACAAACAATCAAGAATTTCTCATAATTATGAACAGGCAAGATGGAGGTGGGGTTGTATAAAATGAATTTTACATGTGAAATCTATGAACTAATCATGTTTTGGTACTTGTTGTCTAGCAGATACCAGTGAGAATTGAGTGTGGATAATGCAATTTAGTGAGACAGTTAGAATCATATAGGCCTTTCAGCGTGATTTCTTTTTGTGGAAAAAATGTGCTGGACTGGGCGGCGGTCATATTTTGTACCGCTCTGCGGTACATCTAGTTTACACTTGCTTCACATTTTACACACATATTTTTTGGAATTGGGTTTGTAGGCTAATAAAGGCATTTGCACATTGCATAGACATAACCATTTTATTTGCAATGCACCTTCCACCTTCCACGTTACCATATAAGACATTTCACACATACTTACACTACTGTTCAAAAGTTTGGAGTCTCTTAGAAATGTCCTTGTGTTCAGCATTAATGTTGTAAATGACTGTTGTAGAAAGAAATGGCTGATGTTTAATGCAATATCTATACATTGCCCATTATCAGCAATTATTATGCGGCTCTTCACAATGCAAGTAGAATGCTCCATTGACTTGAATGGGATTTCCGAAAGTTCTAGCGGTCATTATTTCTTGGGAAAGGACCTCTGAAAACAAGAATGACCGCTGTCAATGGCAACGGAGTTTACGCTTGGAACTTCATTCAAAAGTGAAAGCAGACGGTTGATCAGCTGTGTTCTAAAGAATGTTTGATTTAAGTTCAGCGTGTGTTGCGAACTATTTGTTTCTCAGTAAAAGCCACGACGAAATGGTAACAAATAAGTGTAAAGAGACATATCATGGAGTTTATTTTTTCGTTTTGGCAAGTAGCCGTATAATAAGCGGGATAATGTATAGAACGCCGGTCATTATGGGAAAATAAGCCCCTTCAGGGCGAAACAAGACCCCCTCCGCTGGCGCGTCGGGGTCCGGTTTGCCCTGTCGGGACTTATTTTCCCCATAATGACCGGCGTTCTATACATTATCCCTTACTCATTCACCCAATGCTCCAAAGGCACATTCTGTTTACTAATCTTATACAATTCTTAAAGGCTAACTGAGAAAACATTGGAGAACCATTTTCCAATTATGTAAGCACATAATGTAATCTGAAAACTGCTGCCCTGCAAACAATACAACTCTCAGCTCTATAATGGAGTGGAATGGACATTTGTGGACCTTTGTGCCTTCTAACAGAAGCCGCCAGCTGGCTAACTCGTGTCAGACAGCACCAATTTTTTTCACGTTTTTTCCGACCGACAGTATTCCATGAACACGATTAACTGAGCTCCATGTTAAAATTGGACGGATTTCTTCTTTAATGGCAAAAAAAATGAGGGTATGTCTGCACACACACACACACACACATACTGTATAGTAAATGTATGCTGCTACTGTAGCACAACCGCTAGCACAAGGTGCTCCTCTGAGGTCAAATATTGAACACTAAGGCAGTGATCACATCCACAAGCACAGACACACACATGCACACACACACACACATCCACATGCACAGACATGCACACACACAAAGACACACATAAACACACACAGAGGTACGCACCCACCCACACACACACTCACACGCATGCACACACCCAAGCACACACACACAGGCACACACGCACACATAAACACACACACACACACACACACACACACAAGCATACACAAAAGTTGCAAGAGTATATGGGGATGGAGTAGGAGATTAGAGCCCAATATTAAACCGAACATTGATCCTTTATTTAGGCTGTATTTCCAGTATTGGTGTTACATAGTTTGTTTACCAGATGGCGCAATTTAAACAAACCTGCAAAAGTACACAACTTGCTGAAAAAATGCTTCAGTCATGTCTCAATAGCAAATAATTATGGCAATCAACATGTCAGTGCCAGAATGAAAATTTCACGTTCATAAGAAAGTAAAAATGCTTAGTCACGCTGTGAATACAATAGTTTACTCCGTAACAATTTTCTTAAAGAGCAACTTGCAGGTTGATTTCAAAACTGAATTTATACTTCATTTTGTCTGAAAATGTATTTTTAAAAATGTATATGTACGAATTAATGTTTAACAAAACCTACGGACAGAAATTCAGAAGAAAGTGTACCCATTTTAGGCTCCTAAATATGTCTCCTTTTTTTTGGAAAGTCATAATGGTTAATCATTTTGTTTATGCTGGTTGTCAGGACATCACGTCCACTGTTTTCCTAACTAGAAAGCAAGGGTTTTCCTGCTTGGGTGCCTACAGTAAATAGTCGGGACTTCACCGCTTCATCGGTCACAAAACGAGCAAGGCACCTAACCCCTCACTGCTCACAGCGGCGGTGTGTACGTACAGTAAGATGCACATCACTACACATAACTACATCAAGGTGGGGAGTCTGAAATGGGTCAAACCTTTCGGGTGAAGTGAAATTATTATTTCATATGCAACCAGTGTTAAATTCTGATCTACTGTATCTCTGCCCACTTTGTGCATCTGACTTTGCGCTGGCCACAGTGTACATGCACTGTCAACAAAATACCCTGTCAAACACACACCCTTTAAGTTGATGATGTTAGTTGAGGTTATAAGGTGGGTTGAAAATAAACATACTGACACTCCACTTCCTGTCACACAGTCATCCTCAACGCATGTCAGACCATTTATGTTTTTATGTATTCAGTCCAATCAAACAAACAATGGCAAACAATCTTATAATATACCATGCAAATGAAGCAGAGTTAAGAACCTTACACCATGTATAATACAACATACAAAGTGACAATGAATTCTGCAAAATGTATGTTTAACTATTCAACTGTTTCAAATGCTGAACAACAATAATTTACATCTAATATTACAGTGTAATATGAATAAATGTAACTTAATGTAGTAAATTACTTTATACAGAGAATAAGCTTAAACTCAGTGTAGCACAGTTTACCTCAATGTTTCCAAGCTGAGAGTGAACTTTCTATGCTGAACATAGCATGCTGTGACCTGGCTTTGGTGGTTTCCTATTTCTAGTGCAGTAGTAACTCCCAACTAGCAGGGCTATGAGAATGATGATCTCAGCCAGCCACACGCTCATGAAAACAGGGGAGATACCTACATGGGGAAATAAGAACACACATGAGATTACCATGGCAACAAATAATGACAGCAATCAGGAGAACTGTACTTTTAAAAGGAAATTATGTCTCTGCCCGCCCCAGTTGGCGTACTAAAAGTCATTTTACAGCATATCTTTTTCTATGCAATGAGAAATTAATGGTTGCCAGTCGTGAGTCTTTCTCGATAACTGATTTGGTGCAGCATTAAAGATGCAGTCTGCAATTCTGCATCGGTTTCCTCCACTCCACTGACCTCTGTGTATCAAATGGGTTATATAAGTAAAGTTGACTTGACTTGACATTGACGCCCATTTCTGAACGTTCTGTTTTACAACTTCTGGGGCGTGGCCAGCAGTGAAATAAAGCTTAAATTGGTGCATTAAACTCTTACCAAATCATCTCAGAAGTGCAGCAAACACATCTTACTTGTAAACAAAGGTTTTAAATGCAGTTATTTGCTCAATTTTAAAGAAAATACACGTTCCTGTTCCTTTCAAGACCTGCAGAGCAAATTCAAATATGCTACAGGTTTGTCTGGGTTCAACCAGGGTGGCACTAAACCGCCAATCAAATTACACTGCTGCCTGGCTTGCTCCTAAAGCATGTAGATATGTTGCATGGGGCTTGATGGTCTTTTTGCCCCCCACCGGCGACTTCAAGGCAGAACTGCCACCGTCGACTTCAAGGCAGCGCAGCCTAACCCTAACCCTAGCACCTTCCAGGCAACGCTGCCTTGAAGTCGATGGTGGGGGCCAAAAAGACCATATCATTGCATAGTTTGGATTGTTAATGGCGCCGTCCGAGTCATTATGTTTGTTTCCCATTTACAGAGCCAGGACTGAACCAGAGCCAGTGCAACACTTTTTGAGGAACAATTTGCTGAGCATGTTAACTATGCGTATTGTATAATCGTTTAACATTATACGGATGACAACAATATGCTGAGCATGTTAACTATGCACGGCATAATCTTTTAACATTGAATAAATGTTAAGATAAATGAAGAAATTAGTAGAGTTCATTATTTTTCTCACCTAGGTTGAAATACTGGTCTTCAGTTTTGTTGCTGGCGTCTGTTAACAAAGTTTAAAACCCTTGTAAGATTTTTGAGGGGATTTTCCAGCACATGAATGATGGAACTGCGTCAAATTCCAGAAAGTTACATTGCTTATGATTTCTGGGACAGTTCCTCAATACTGATAACCTTTCATCTGCACCTAACCAGGCTTAATACCATTTTATGTCATGGTGATGCTGCTACTAAGTACAATAACACTTTATAATATGTGTGGTCCATACAAAATACATTTAGATAATGAGATAAGACATAACACAGTAATATGACTAGTAAGTAATGTGCATTTACTATGCGTATTGAACTATTCTCATAATGTGAGTGGTATTTCTACTTTATAGAGCCCCCCTAACCCCCTACGACCTGCTAATGTATTAATACGTAAATAGTTCATGTAAAAACTTTAGCATGAACCTCAGGTGTTTACATGCCAAAGAAGTTTTTTTTATTGGTCAAAAGTAATTTTTTATGATCATTTGTTGAATCAAACAGTCCAGAAATAATTTACCTTCAATTATTATTTGTACTTTGTAGTCTGCCAGTTGTTCCCCCGTGATCTCGTTAGTTTCATACATTCTGTACACTCCTGAGTCATCTCTCTTTGCAGGGTTTATTATCAAGGTTCCATTGTTGGCATAGAAGTGCCATCTCCGCTGGGATGAGTACGGACTGTAGAAGATAATTTTGCCTCTTTTAAGACGAAAAAAGTTATTGTTCTCCTTCTTCAACACATACCCATATCCACCGACTCGTGTCAGATGCAGACACAAAGGTTGTTCCAGGGCCCCATAACATGTTGTCTCATATGTTGCATTGCAATGTAGCTCCATTCCTGTAAAACCAAGTGATAATACACTGGCTTTATATCACACGTATACCACAGCTGGACATATTTGCATGGAGTTTATCCCTAATGCACATAGATTAGGGGCAGCCGTGGCCTACTGGTTAGGGGTTCGGGCTTGCCTTGCCGGTTCAATCCCCGACCAGTAGGAACGACTGAAGTGCCGCTGCTCCCCAAGCGCCGCTGTAGCAAGGCCGCTCACTGCTCCGGGTTAGTGTGTGCTTCACTTCACTGTGTGCTCTGTGTGTTCACTAATTCACGGATGGGATAAATGCAGAGACCAAATTCCTTGTATACGCAAGTATACTTGGCCTATAAACCTGATTTACATTTACATTTGGCATAATACATGAGAAATGACATTTGCATTTGGAACATAGTTTCTATGCATATACAATTTGGAATCCAGATACTAGGGGTGGCACGGTTTCCCAATTTTAGGTTTGTGTATTAGTCAGCTTAAAAAGTAGCCTAGGTAGCACAACATTCACATGCTACATCTTACAACAATACAGAGCCCCTAAAGGGACGTGAGCAAAAAAAAAAAACATCTAAAGTTTAGTTTCATGTGCTCACGTGAAACTTGATTATGTGCTCACACAAAACCTTTATGTGCGCTGCACACACAAAACTTTCATGTGCGCACATAGACGGGTTTTGTGTAAGCATCTGAAAGTTTCACGTGAGCACATGAAATGTAGGCAATTTGACATGGGAGACCAACGGGCTTCATTAGTCTATAAAGATTTAAGTAAGTAAGTCAACATTCTATTATACAGCATCATATACAGTAGTAGGCTATAAATTTAAAGCAAATTTAAGGCTCTAAGAGCCATGAAAAATATGGATTCCTGCGCCGACAATGCGAGCGCTTTGAAACCTATTTCATGCCATTATGATCATGCTCTTACTACGCAGAATACCGCCGGCTGCCACAGTCAGCAACGAGCTCTGGTTTATTAGAAAGGATGGTGGCTGTCTGTGTTTATGAAGAATTTGTCATGAGACTCATTGTACCACATATAATTAGACCCTTTAGCAAAGTAGTTTTGGTGACAGAGCCGTCTCCTTACTCTGAGTTCAACACCCCTTGGGTCTAGTTTTCTTTGTATTAAACGACAATCGTTCTTATGTTTAATACTAATAATTCTAATAATTACACCTCCTTGGAGTTGGCCACATGTTTGTAACTGTTCATACATTAAAGTAATTGCCCGATCCAAATCGGTGTATCCCATGTGCCAGAAGGGAGCGTACCTATGTTCCCCGGGTCCTATGTTCCCCGCTATTTGTATGGGACCGGGGAACATAGGACCCTTTTTGTAGAAAAGGGTCCTATGTTCCCCGCTTTGTATCTGACCACGGAAATTGCATGAGATATGCTTGCGAGTGCACATTTCGTGCACAAACGGTAGCAAAGTGTATTTTTCTATCAATGTTGCTTGCCGTAGCACACCAGGTAGACCACACATACGCGCACGGTGCAATATTGACACAAGCCAGAAGGGCGATTTTCCTAACTTCCACGTTGAGTATAGTGGAGTAAAAGAATAGATGAAGAACATTTTTTATAACATAGGCCTACAATGGTTTTACTTGTGCTTCTTTACTGAATATAACGAGTTCAAAGTTAACATTCTAGTTAACTTCGCATTTTCCACTTCAGCACTAAATTGAGGACAGTAGGCCTACACGGACGTACACGAGCTGCACCTCTCACAGAAGAAACGCGCTACAACTACATGTCTTTTTAAGTTGATATTTAATTGGTTTGTTTTGTTCATTTTTCCATTCGCTGGCACGCTGCAGGGGGGACTGCGCGTTGCTCCGAAGCCCCTTTGGTCTGACTCGTCAATAATCCAAAAATGTCCCTTTGGGTCTACAGCCCAGTATAGTTTGATATCTCCTTGTTCCATTAAAATTAATCCCATTCTTCCGACAGCTCAACCAAAGGCTATAGATCACCTCTCTTACCTCTTGTACAGTAAGAATCAACAATGACATGCCAAGTGCAAAGACAATGACAAGCTTGGGACTGAAGCCATGCAGACTCGGCTAGATTTAACAGTGTTTCTCAAACTTTTTTTCTGGGGCCCCACTTTTTAAAAATGACAGACTATCGCGACCTAACTCGTGACTGTGGTAGTTAACAAACTAGATCAGTGGTTCTCAAACTTTTTCTTTCATTCCCCACTTTGAGGGGGCATTCTCGAGCCCCACCTGTCCCTCATCGCTCTAAGAAAGGTCAAGCTTAAAATTGTCAAATTTATTGAAATAATGACAAGTTCTAAATATATCCTCTTCAACAGAGTTAAAATCAGCTGGTGCTGCAGATATAATAATAAATAAATAGCCTACATAACACACATATTTCTGTTTTCCAGCAACATATTAGGAAGCATTGGCCATTATACAGCATTGTACAATATATTCAATGAAATGCCAACATGCTGCATTAAATGGATCCATAATCCAGTCATACTGAGCACTGCTGGTTGGGAAATATTTTTGAAATAAACTTTGATGTGATGTAGGCCTACTGTTTAATACATGGGATCACAAGAGTGCCTCCCAATCAGACATTTCAGCGATTTCGCTCAGAAATCTCAAAGGCATAATACTGTCGCGATCGAGGCGCCTGTCCCATACTCAAGTTTTTTTGGTGAATGCAGTAATCTTATTTACTAGGTGAGGTGCTTGTCTTTGCCTTGTAACTGGACATTTAACTCAAATGTATCGCTAAGATATATCAAATATATCGCTAAGATAGGCCAGCTTCGTCAAGAAATGTTCATTAGTGAACGTGCTTGCAGATTCAAACATGCGCTCTTCCTCCAAGAAGAGGCGATTTGGAGCTCAAACACGCGCGACAGCACTTTACCAACCCGCGCCTTGCCGTGCGGCTGCAGTCTACTTGGAAGCAGCGGGGAACATAGGACCCGGGGAACATAGGGATGACCCCTGCCAGGAACAGATTACAAGACTTCAAAATTCATTTTAAATGTTGTATGGAAACAATATAATGGTAACGACTTCCAAGCAAAGCAGCAATGTCCTTATAATGAGACCTAGATTAAAATATAGTACAAGTAACTCCTGTAGGCCTACTGTAGTCATAGCTGTCAATGTCTCCAGTATGCTCCAGGCTACATCAATATACAGCAGGCTAGCATGTGTTCACACAAAGGTTTTCACACCTAACAACCTATTCATTTGGACAACTTTATACAGCCCTATAGAGGCTAAAGGTACCTTTATTTTTGTTCTAGTTACCGTTGTGTATGGCTTTAAACATAATGAGTTTTAACATCAGTATGCATTCATTCAGTATAATCCAGCTGTAATGCTAATGTTTTGACAAGCACACCGATTTTGTCTACCTTGTTCTTGCCCATCTGAAATAACTCTTCTAGCTTTGTTGCCTTTATCCTTTCTGTTTTCATTGTTTACAAAAACATTTTATATCCATGATGGCCTTAAAGTCTTGAGTTATTGAATTAGCTTAACATTGTGTGCTGATTACCAGCAACCATAGACAGTAAAAGAAAGCAACAAGGAGTTAATTGGTGCATGCGTGCGCTGTTATTCTTGTTCAAACAAAAGGTGTGTGTGTACAGTATAGTTCTGCATTGAGTTGGTTTTGATGTTTACTTTACAGGAAATTGGAAATAGCCTACTATCCTGCAGTTGATGAGTTGGGAAGTTATGGTAGGCCAACTTGGTGTGAATACACACACATCCTCAAAAATGGTCTCAATTATGTGCTTAAAGTCAAGTAAAATTCTTTCAGTTTGTACATGATTACATGATATTATATAACTATTTGTAATACTGTAGCCTAAATGGTGGCTAATTAAGCTATGCTGAATAAGGATATTTCTGGAGTGTTAAAGATTAAATGAAAAAAAAAAAAAAACGCACAAAACCGACAACCGTGACCCTAAAACTGTGATACGAACCGTGGGTTTTGTGAACCGTGCCACCCCTACCAAATGCCGCATGACCTCCAAATATAACTTTCCAATAAATGTCATTATACAAATGTAATGTGTACCGATGTCCTTCGCCAACCCCACTACCACTCTTGGCATATTGGTTAAGTCATACAAAGCCAAAGCCAGTCAATATAAGAGTTTCAGGATCAAGTCTTGATCAGTAATTTCATGCACTATTGCTATCAGCTTTGCTTACTGTAACCAATGCAAGTAAACACAACAAACAACACAAGAACAGGTTGCATCTCTGTTGAGGGGGAGCTTCAGAAATGTGCCTTCGCTGGTGCAGCAGCCACAGTATTTGGAAGATACAGGTGTGCAGAGGGGGTCTGTCGGCAGAAATATGGCTTTCCGTTTCTTAAAACATGCCTGGTGCTATGTAAGTTGCTATTGTAAGTGTTATTGAAAGTGTTTCCTATATATGTGTGTGTGGTACGTATGTCTGACGTTCATGGTGGTCGTGACTGTTCACAAGCGTGGTTGAGAAGGTCTGCTATGTGCTACTAGACACGCATCATGGCAGTAGTTACTGAGAGTCTACTGAGAGACGCATGCAGTCAAATTTAGACAGCATACTGTTTTTCTTGAAAAGCCTAGTGCTTCACTTTTTCCACATTTTGTTATGTTACAGCCTTATTCCAAAATGGATTCAATTCATTTTTTCCCTCAAAATTCTAAACACATTACCCCATAATGACAACATGGAAAAGTTTTTTTTAAATGTTTTTCAGATCCCTCCAGAGATGTTCTGAGTTGTCCTGAAGCCCAAGTCTGAGGTCAAGAGCGCTCTGGAGCAGGTTTTCTTTCAGGATGTCTCTGTACATTGCTGCATTCATCTTTCCTTTAATCCTGACTAGTCTCCCAGTTCCTGCCGCTGAAAAACATCCCCACAGCATGATACTGCCACCTCCAAACATAACGCTTGGCATTCACACCAAAGAGCTCTCTCCACAAAGGAACCCTGGAGCTCTGTCAGAGTGACCATTGGGTTATTGGTCACCTCCCTAACTAAAGGCTGTAAGGGGACAAATCACTCCTCACAGAGGAACAGTTCCGTTGGCCGCTCACCTTTGCACGGCGTGTGTGAACAATGGACAGGCTGATGAATTGGTAATTATTGTTATGGTAAACCACGTTTAATCTGACTCCATTATATTAAGAACTTATATCTTAAATGACCAAGTAACTAGTTTGTCAGCTATGGCAGAGCATGGCATAGCATACGATGACTTAGAAATATGCAACTGGTGAGTAAATTAACAATTTTTAGGCATTAAGCCTTAAAGGTAAGTGTGACCAATATCACTTGAGTTGAATGTAAACGTAACAAAGGAACAAAAGGAAGCTCTCCCAACTTGCTTGCAGATCATTGGATAGCTGGTGGAATAGGTGTAGGTGTGAGACTTGATCAGACTGTTGGCAACATTACACGCATTAATTCAAGACCAAACATCCCAGCAAACAATGTTCGATTCGGGGAACGTTCCGTGCAGGAATGTTAGCTGCTCGTTCGCTGCTAACGTTCCCTTACATTCATTCCTTCATTGTTAAATCTTTGGTTCCGGGAACGTTTGCGGAACGTTTTTTGAATCATGTTTTAAACTCAAGCAGAGAAAAATCGAAGCCTATTAAGTGGGCACTTAGTATGATTTGATATGCGGGATATATCAGCTCATAGTGGAGAGATCAAGCGCATGTATCAAATCTGATAGTCATTCATTCATTATTTCTATTCATCGTGCCTTCTACGTGTAATTGTTGATACTTACCTCATGCCTGCGACAACGATAGCTGTATCCTCCATCATATCACCATTAAGAATCAACTGTAGGCCTATTCCCCTTATTCAGTGACTCTCCATTGACCTACAGCAGGCCCTTATGTTTGGTATGGTTATAGCCAAAAGGGTTATTTTAAGAGAATGGAAATCAGCGTCCCCACCTTGTTTTAAGATATGGTTAAATTATATGGTATCCTGTTTGTACCTGGAAGAGCTGCGCTACACTCTGTCAGACAGATTTCGTAAGATCTGGGGGCCTTTCACAAACCATATTAAGAGAGAACAGTCTCAGGATGAGGTTTATGGCATACGATTCTGTTCTACTGTATAATGTGATTTGTTTTCCTATTCTTATGATGTGAATTGCTTTCATGTAAATTGCTTACTGGGACCTTGTCCTTGATTTGGGCCTTCTTTGACCTCACTTGGAACTGAATCTTCAAAACCTGTGGACATTCTTTTCAGTTTTTGGACTGGATTGCATAGATACATACAGTAGTGGTATACTTTATATGAACTGGCAGTTTGTTTTGTTTTGTCTTGTTTCGTCCTGTTTGGTGTTTGTCTGTTCATGAATTTAATACAAAAAATCTTTAAAATAAAATTCTTAAAAAAAAAAAAAAAGAATCAGCTGTGTATATATACCGGGTTATACCTAGTACTTTCATGTTTACGGTGTCTTATAATAAATAAAAAAAATAAACTAGCCTAACTAAACCATGTTCAATGGGCATATCCCGTCATGTGAACAAATAAGCTACACATTTAATGAAACACACCAAATAAATACTAGCCAATAAGTGTAGATGTTGTAGCGCGACAGTGTGGCGTGAAAGGATAGACATCTGCATTTGGGATCTTGCAGTTGTAGGTTCGAGCCTGGACTATGTTCACTATGCAATGGTATTTGAATCTTGCATAGCCTCAATCATGAAATATTCCTATGATCGATTTGAACCTGTAGTCCTACTTTTACCTATGGAGACCATGCTTACTAGCCTACTTTATAGGCCCACAGTCGCCTATTCTGTGGTCCAGTAATCTGTTCTTTTTTTCTCCATATGCGCTCTTCCAACACGATAGCCTACAGTTGTCTTTAAGCTATGCAAATTGAACAGAGGTCACGCACTGTTTCAATGAATAAGGCAAATACTGATGAATACCACGTTGCTTGATTACATTTAGGGTACAAGCCGTTGTAGCTCGATGAGATAGGCCCTTAACTGAACATGGTTCACTGACATTCACTGGAATTTGTGATGGGTTCGAGTCACGATGTCCCTACTGCTTTTGTGTTATTTGTCTGAAGATGCGCAGTGATCAATGGCTTAGGCTAAACCAAAATTGTATATTATGTTCTATCAAAACTGGCATCACATAGGCCCACAACACGCTATTTGAAATAAATAAATAAACAATTCTTATAGGCCCACACATACAGTCGCACACGTATGCTCTCCCATTCCCTCAAATTACCTGTGTGAAACAGGTGAAATATATTTCAGCAAACACCTGCTGATTGTAGGCCTAGATGATCTACAACATAGCCTATTTAAACCCTTGTGCAATGAGCGGAGATCCTTAGAAACGCATCATGGCAAGAAAGCCAAATTTCTCGCCGCAAGAACTGTCTGTGTTGGTCGATCTCGTCGACCAACACAGACAAGTATTATTTAGCAAATTCAGGAATGGCAAAAGCAATGCTGGCAAAACTCAGCAGTGGCAGCACATCACAGATCAGGTGAACGCAGTAGGACTCGGCTGCCGGCGCACGGTGGAGGACATCAGGTCAAAATGGAGGGACTACTCCAGCGTCACAAAAAGAAAGGCTGCAACCCTCAGAAGAGAGAGGGAGCGGACTGGTGGTGGGAGGACCAGTCTGCCTTCCCTCACAGCTGAGGAGGAGAGGGTTGTAGCCATTCTCGGTCCGGAGGCGCTGGAGGGAGTCCCTGGCGGAATTGACATGTTCGCCCGTCGGCGTACGAGCGCACCTGAATCCCCACCGTGCCAGTCACAGGGCCCCTCCACTTCCACCTCCATCCCGCCACAGGGCCCCTCCACTTCCACCTCCATCCCGCCACAGGACCCCTCCACTTCCACCTCCATCCCGCCACAGGGCCCCTCCACTTCCACCGTCACCCCCCCGGAAGACCCCTCCACCCCCTCACAAGACGCCAGGCCACCCCTCCGTCGCCGACGTTCCCTCAGGGCTGCGGTGTGTCCTGCGTCCCCAGAACGGCATTGGTCTGAAAGCCCTCCGACCTCCCTCGGCCGACCCTCGCCTCTCCAGCGCAATCGCTGCGATTGCAGCGCGGAGCTGCTGAGGTCGGAGGAGCAGAAGATCGCCGTTCTGAGGGGCATCAAGGATGAGCTGACAGCTCTGAGGGAGCAACAAAAGCGTCACCATCAGGAGACGATGGCGTATCGGCGGCAGAAATTGGCCTTGGCCGTTTCGAAGCCGTCGTTCATGGTCCATCTCCCCACTGCCGAAGGTAAGTGCTAGTACTTTGAAAAGAGGCTACATTATCTCATTCAAAAGGTATAGCAGGGTGGCGCAATGGTATCACAACCAACTGTCAATCCGGTGACCAGGGTTCGATTCTCGATAGCCCACTTTGTTATGGGGAAAATGTATATTTGGCTAATTCATCAGTTTACAATTTACATTAACAAATTGTATGTTATAGTGAAATACTGCTTGCATTAAGTAACAATACATGTTTGTTCCATCTTTTTACAGACACCGACCCCGAGTGATCCCTGCATCCACCCCTACCCCTTCACCTTGTGGTGCTTTAGGTCTCAGCCTGTGTTTTTTCTTTTGGGTGCCTTTCTTTTTGGTTAATTTGTTAGTTAGATTAGATTAGATTCAACTTTATTGTCATGTGCAGAGTACAAAAAGACGTCCAAATGTGGTTTGCATCTAACCAGAAGTGCCTAAAAAGCAGGAAAGTGCAAAGTGATGTACAAAGTACATGGTGGTGCATAGACGGAACAAGATGTAGACAGTAGTGTACAGTTGGTTACAGAAGGTGGTTTAGAGCAATAGAAATGCAATATAAATATGGGCAGTGTGTTGGCAGTTACCTTATAATAGCAGAATAAAGATGGCTATGTAATATGGACAATGTATGAACAACATCTTGCCCATGCTCATGTCTGTGTGCTTTGGGTTGCAGTCTGTGCTAAGCGCCATATACTTTACTTTATTATTGCCCTTAAATTCAATGACTATGTTTCATGCCCATTAAAGGTACCATTTTCCCAATGTGGCCCTTGTTATGTGTTTTCATTGTGAGACTGAAAAACTGAACAGCTACCACACGAGTATTTCATGCTATTTTAAATGAATAGATGCAATGTTTTTCGATCACTATTCATCCATTGTAGTTATGGAGTGTGTTGAATCAACAACAAAGAAATGACAGTTCACATAGCACCAATGTTCGAATACGCAAAGGTTTGGAGGATCTGAGCCAGCTGGACCAACAGACACACACACAGAGACATACACAGTGATAGGTGTTGCTCGTTTTTCTTTCTGCTGCTGAGATGGTGGCAGAGTCCATACTATTGTTTTCAAACACATGTTTCTATTCCCTGAGTGCACTGACATTTCAAGGCCTACTTTATTCCATCAACCCCCCACAGAATGACACAAACATGTTAGTTAAATAGTCTTCAATTCTGAAACCTACACATGTCACTATGAGGATATTGCATATTGTGGGAAGTACAATAAGCCTTGTAGCACAACATAACATGGGCCCCCACAGAAAACAACATCATCACAGTGTCTACGTAATGGATGATGTTACTCTTGTACTTATTAAACATCTGTGCTGTCCCCTTCACTCCTCCATTCAGCTCATAATGATCATTCACAGTCCTGAGACATGGACTACATAGATATGGCAACTAAGTCATGCCTTGGTTTGTAGAACAGGTGTGTGAAATCAATGAAGTATAATTGCAATACAGTGGGAACATATTGATCATTATATTTTAATAGCAACTCACAGATGTGGACCAATGGTAACTGGCGATCAATTAATCAATTCATCACAAGTAATACATGGGGCATTTCCTGTTACTCATAAAAGGTGTGGCAACATGTGAGGCCCTTAGACACAATGGCAGCTCTACAGCGTATTGTGGAGTTGAATCGGCGTCGTCGCGACGTTGTATACGTCAATGCCTACATCCGAACCACATTCAGCCCATTAGACATACTTTCGGATGAGGCAATCATCCGGAAGTATCGTTTAACAAGGGCTAAAATTGAGGAGCTGGAGCTATTCACCCAGCGACACCTGGTGAGGGCCACCAGGCGCAACTTCGCCTTGTCGCCTAGGGTGCAACTGCTGGCGGCACTGCGCTTTAACGCCACTGGCAGCTTCATGGAGGTATTGGGGGATGGCCTTGGCCTGAGTAAGTCCTCAGTCAGCAGGGCTGTGACAGCTGTCACACAGGCCCTGTTGGATCTCCCTGACAGGATGGCCTTCCCCACTACACCAGACACCATCACCCACATCAGCGGTGGGTTTTATGCCATTGCTGGCATCCCACGGGTGATCGGCGCCATCGATGGGACCCTCATCCGCATCAGGGGCCCAAGCGAGAATGAGCCGGGTTATATCTGCCGCAAGGGCTATCCAGCCATCAATGTCCAGGTGGTGTGTGACCCCCGCGGAGTCTTCCTGGACATCGTGGCGAAGTGGCCAGGGAGCACGCACGACTCCTTCGTGTGGGTCAACTCCGCACTCTGCCAGGTGGCAGAAGGTGGTGGCTTTGGGGGGTGCTGGCTCCTTGGAGACAGTGGCTACCCCTTGCGCCCCTACCTACTGACCCCCATCCAGGAGCCCAACAGCGATGCAGAGGCGCGCTACAACCAGGCCCATGGCCAGACCCGCGTTGTTGTGGAGAGGGCCCTGGGCATGTGGAAGCAGCACTTCAGATGTGTGAGCAACTCTGCTGGTGGCCTGAAGCTCCATCCTGCCAAGGCGTGCTGTGTAGTTGTGGCGACAGCGCTTCTGCACAACATGGCCCTCCAAGATGGCATCCCACTGCCTGCTGATGAGGAGCTGCTGGTGGAGGAGGTGGAAGAGGTCGTTCCGGTGGCTGCTGCACACCTTCCTGCTGGCCTGGAAGCACGCCAGGAATTAGTTGCACACATGTTTGGCCCCTAAACACCCACTCCCCACAATTCCCTCCCACATTCCCAACCTTTTTTTGCTTTTTGGTTTTTCCCCCTTTTGCTTCGCTTGTGTTTGTTTATTATAATTTCCCCCCTTTTGTTTCTGTTTTTGCATTTCTTTTAGTTTGTTGTTTTTCCTTTTTTTTTTTTTTTTTTTAACTTAACTTTCCCACCATCACTTTCTCCATGGTCCCTCCCACACACACACACACGTTTCCTATGAGCCATGAGTCATGACATGAAAATACAAACACAGATTGAAAAGTCACAAAGCAATGGCAACTTACCATTCGTTTGCCTCCCATGACATGACGCATACCTGGGCTATGAAGCACAACTTAAATCAGTGAAAATCATGTCCCACTTTGACACTAACCACAGCACTCTGCATACTCACTAATCCACCAAGTCCCAGTGGTGTTAAAGTTCTACAAGCGAGAGGCTACTCAACTTCACCGCAGCATTCTCCAACGTCATTGTACCAACATAATTCAGCTATGTGTTAAAGAATCAACATCGTATAATACTTAGGAGTAGGCTAACTGATAGACCCGCTAAACATTGCTTATGATTAGACAATATATAACATCAACACCATTCCACAAGCATACTCGTGTCGCAACCATCGAGTGTAGAACCTGTAACCACTACCATGTAGAGCAGGGATTCCCAAACTGTGGTACGCGTACCCCCGGTGGTACGCGAGCTGCTTCTAGGGGGTACGCGAGATGAAAAGGGCTATGCCGGACAGGTAGCCTATAAAATGAAAATTTTAAATCTTTTGTAATTAATTCATGAATAAATACATAATTTCGAATCAGGTCATAATGATATGAAAACATGAAATTAAAGGATATCATTTATAAACTCTGTATGTGTTCATCAAAAAAAGGGCAGCTTATTAAACATGACGCCTGGAATAGCTAATAGAATGCGTTACTTTTGAATGCGTTGGATGGTCCGTGGGGGGAAAGTTTCGCGGATATAACAGGTTTTTGAAAACAAAACAAAAAGAAAGGAGGGAAGGAGCAAAGCTAGGAGTTATTTCAGATGGGCAAGAAAGGTAACATTAAGCTAGGCTTTACATTTAACAAACTAAATGTAGCCTAAGTTTAGCCTTTCTAGGCTGTATAGTGTTGTACAAACGAATACATCCTTGTCATGCGTTGTTGTAGGCCTATTATAAGTTAAGATATTGTATGTGGATGTAGTTAGGCTACTATGCAGGCTAATTTTCATAACTTTTTAACTGACCAAATGCACGCACCTAAAACCGGGAAACGGACAAATATTGTCAACGCGGGGGGGTGTTATAGAATGCGTTACGTTTTTAGGCTATGTGTTTATGTGTCGGATGGTGGGGGTACGCGAGCCGAGTCGGAATGTAGGCGGTGGTACGCGGGGGGGGGGGGGGGGGGGGACCGTTTGGGAACCGCTGATGTAGAGCATACACGCTACCGTCTCTGCCACAGCACACTCGCTTAACCACCGTATTATGGGCTAGGGCTAGGCTACATGGATTCCAGGAACCGTTAGCTATGTGTATGATAAGCAGATGCTTCATCCCAACACAGGTAACATACGACTACAATGTAACGTTATCCTTTCTAACGATTACAATGCTAGCCGCACATAACAATACTGTTGGCATTCAAAATCGTATAATAATTGAGAGTAGCCTAACTGACACACCGGCTAAACATTGCTTATGATCAGACTAACATCAACCCCATTCCACAGGCATACTCGCCTCGCAACTAGAAGTGCTAGTTATAGCGAGTGTAGAACCTGTAACCATTACCATGGAAGGCACACATGCTACCGTCTCTGCCACAACGGTCACAGCATGATTACTTCACCACAGCATTATAGGCTACTACATGAATTCCAGTAACCGTTAGTTATGTGTATGATTAGCAGATGCTTCATCCAAACACATTATGTAAAGTTATCCTTTCATAACAAATACAATGCTGGCCTCACATAACAATACCGTTGGAATTCAAGAGCTTTATCACCAGATAACTTAACGGGTGTTCGGACGAATCTGTGCTGACACATTAGCATTAGGCTACATGTAAATTCACGAATAATAACAACACAGATGATTGCGGTCACCATAGCACTTCACCACAGGCCGCTCTGTTGTAGGCTAACTCTACAACACTTAATTTCCACTGTACCACATAACGTTGTCCAGTAATGTGCAATTGTAGCTTCCAGCAATGCTATGGTATGGTATCCCACAGCAATGTATCAAAGGATCGTTTAATGGCTACCTCTCATCCATCTGTCCTCTGCGTGTTCCGTCATCAGGGTTACGTCGTCTACTATGGTTCTTACTACTTACTACAGGTCGAGAGGTGTAGCTGTAACTACACAACTTTACGATAGTGGTTGCGAACGTTAGTTGCTACTATGGTTTTGGGAAACACTGACGCAGTGTCACGATGCATCGTACTATGTAAGTTCCACCACTATAGTTCACACTATCGTTTTGGGGAACAGTTGTGTCGTACTTACATAGTTGCAACCATGTTAGTTGCTACCGTAGTTAGCAACGATGCTTTTGGGAAACGCACTCCAGTTTGGCAGGTGATGCATGAGTCATTAAGGCCTGTGTCCACCAATCACATTTTCTTTCGCCGACGGCGGCTATTTTCTATACAAATTCTATGAAGTTCCGCATTCACAGCGCTCAGCGGACGGTGGAAAAAAGCCCTTGGCGCTGACTGTTGTTTCCGCAGCGCTCAGAGAGCTGAAAGTTGAAATCTGTTTAACTTTTAGAACAGCGCTGGACTCATTAATGTCACTTCTCTCTTGCTAGCCAATTGAAATCAAGGAAGGGGCAGGACCTACACTGTCAACAATGTTGGTAGTGGCACAGGAAAACTCAATCTAATTGTCTCAATTGTCTGGCGTTATAATTTATTTGCCTCAGGTGCACTTTGAAGTGGGTAAAACTGTTTTTAGTGGCAAGCTAACCCATACTGATGACTTGCGCTAGCCTAGCAATTGCAGGTTTTGCCCAACTCTTGGCCTTGCAAGCCCTTCTCCTCTGATCTCTCTGTTTAGAGGGACGGCCAGAGTCCTGGTGGTTCCAAACTTCTATTTACGGATGATGGAGACCACTGTGCTCATTGGGACCTTTCAAGCAGCAGACATTTTTCTGTACCCTTCCCCAGATCTGTGCCTCGAGACAATTCCTTCGACTTCATGCTTGTTTTGTGGTCTGATATGCACTGTTAACTGTGGGGCCTTATATAGACAGGTGTGCAACCTGTCTTTCCAAATCATGTCCAATCAACTGAATTTACCACAGGTTGACTCCATTTAAGCTGTAGAAACATCTCAAGGATGATCAGTGGAAACAGAATGCACCTGAGCTCAATTTTGAGCTTGATCAAAAAGGCTATGAATACTTATGTACAAGTGATTTCTTCGTTTTTTGAGGAAAAAAATAAATTCAATCCATTTTGGAATAAGGATGTAACATAACAATATATGGAAAAAGTGAAGTGCTGTGAATACTTTCTGTATGCACTGTACCTATTTGTGACTAAAGATTACCCAATGCCTCTCTAGTTTCCTGTGTGGTGCCTTTCAAACCTGTGATATTTGTGTGTGGCTTTACATTTGTGATTGTACCAACTGATCTATGTGGGAATATTGTTAACATGGGTGCTCTGCAAAGGTAGTACATCACACAGGAACATAAGCTCAAAGTTGAACAAAATGTGTAAGAATTTGCAAACTGTAGGCCTACCTACAGTACATAACCCTAATCCAGACTCGGATCCTAATACTCATTTTTACATACAGATTACCGGTAATTATCTACCGGTATGTGCAACTCCTTTTTGTTTCAGAGTATGTTATCCAGAAAACTATTTTTTGGACTATTTAATCCTTTCCTAACCATGAGGCCTTATTACAGCCTAATTTTACATAATTACGCTGTTACTCTGTAATTAAGCCTGGTGAAGGGAGAGGTGCCAGAGTCCTGGTGGTTCCAAACTTCTATTTACGGATGATGGAGACCACTGTGCTCATTGGGACCTTTCAAGCAGCAGACATTTTTCTGTACCCTTCCCCAGATCTGTGCCTCGAGACAATTCCTTCGACTTCATGCTTGTTTTGTGGTCTGATATGCACTGTTAACTGTGGGACCTTATATAGACAGGTGTGCAACCTGTCTTTCCAAATCATGTCCAATCAACTGAATTTGCCACAGGTGGACTCCATTTAAGCTGTAGAAACATCTCAAGGATGATCAGTGGAAACAGAATGCACCTGAGCTCAATTTTGAGCTTGATCGCAAAGGCTATGAATACTTATGTACAAGGGATTTCTTCGTTTTTTGAGGAAAAAAATAAATTCAATCCATTTTGGAATAAGGATGTAACATAACAATATATGGAAAAAGTGAAGTGCTGTGAATACTTTCTGTATGCACTGTACCTATATTTGTGACTAAAGATTACCCAATGCCTCTCTAGTTTCCTGTGTGGTGCCTTTCAAACCTGTGATATTTGTGTGTGGCTTTACATTTGTGATTGTACCAACTGATCTATGTGGGAATATTGTTAACATGGGTGCTCTGCAAAGGTAGTACATCACACAGGAACATAAGCTCAAAGTTGAACAAAATGTGTAAGAATTTGCAAACTGTAGGCCTACCTACAGTACATAACCCTAATCCAGACTCGGATCCTAATACTAATTTTTACATACAGATTACCGGTAATTATCTACCGGTATGTGCAACTCCTTTTTGTTTCAGAGTATGTTATCCAGAAAACTATTTTTTGGACTATTTAATCCTTTCCTAACCATGAGGCCTTATTACAGTCTAATTTTACATAATTACGCTGTTACTCTGTAATTAAGCCTGGTGAAGGGAGAGGTGCATTGCCTGCTCCCTGTTAACTTCAGAACAGTTGAGCTAGTTCTCTAGTGGCCCGTCTGGCAGTGAAAATGGCAGCACATTCTCTTCATGACATGCAGTGCAGCTGGGTGAATAGCGGGCCATTCTTCGGTGGCAGCAGCGGACCGCTAAGCCCCTCAATCTTATCGTGCCACAAAAACTATTGACTGGCAGTCCGCCCACTGTCCTTTATTTATCTATTTATTTATTTATTGCGGCAGGGACCGGCTCTAAATAGGATTAGCGATACACAGCGGCAGTGGGAGACCATTTTAAACTCAGGCAGACTGAAACTCCCTCGGCTGGATTAAAAGTGAAGAATCTTGTTACTGGTCTCCCCTTGTCCCTGCTCTTTGGTAATAAATCTCAAAATATAGCCTATTGGATTTTCCTTTTCTAAGGTATTCCTGCAGGCTAAACCTATACAACTGCCTGATAGGTATTGATTACAATATTCAATCCAATTTAACAAGGGCCCATTATCAGTAAAGAAGTCTGCCTTTTTAATCTTGCTGTCTGGTATCACAGCCAAGTTCTTAAAAGTATGGTGGTGACAACTTGAAGTCTTCAGCCTTTTGGGGCAAATACCATAGGCTAAAACCCAAATACAAAGGCCACACAAGATGGCGCAGATTGCCTAAGTAGTTTGCATAAGTTCATGGGCGCATGATTAAGACACTACTGTGGGGTCTACATAGTTAACTTTGCCAGGGATGGATTACTGCAAGGGCCTACTAGGCCCAGGGGCCCAAGAGGTCAGGGGGCCCTGAAGCCCAAGCCTTTGCATGGAATCATTGCCTCAATATCAACAAATCAGGATGTAGGCTATGAATCTGATTGAATTTAGTATTGGCCTTCCCCAAAATGTACCAAAATACAGGAAATCACATTAAACAAATTAAAATTTTTCTGGCGGAGGACCCCCAAACCCCCCCTCCCACATATGCGACTATTAGTGGGGGGGCCCTTGATACATCTGGCCCAGGGGCCCGAAGGTTCATAATCCGCCCATGAACTTTGCATTACAGTGATTATTATTTTCACTGATAGCATCACTGCTCCAATGCTTTTGATAACAGAGGGTAGGTATCAGGAGAATGAAGCTTGAATAACTTACTGAGGGCACTTAAAAAATGGTCTTCATGCCTTTATTTTAGATAGGACAGTGAAGAGTGACAGGATGCAAGTGGGAGGGAGAGATGAGGCGGCATGGGGAAATGACCACACCTTTAATGAGGGCACTTTTGATAATGCCTTAGAGATGTGAGAAGGAAATTTGATAATTTATTAATTTACTAACCAAGCCCTAATCCCCTCAGCCCAATCAGACAAACATGAAGTTCTGTCAGCAACCACATGATGGCGGTAGAGGATCGTACATATGTTGAAGGTTGTTTTCTTTTCTGCTTCTAGAGAGAGCCAGGGGAAGAGCTCATTTCTGATCTCAAATTGTGCAAGATTGGGCCCATAACTGACACGTTATGTTTATCCGACAGGTCAGTGTAGGTAGTTAAAAATGTAACAGAGAGATGTAGATAATCGCAAAAAATGCTGAACGAGGCAGAGACTTTTGCAGTGCCCTCATCACTGGAGTCTTAAGAGGGAGAGAAAGTGTAACATTACCTCGTTTTGCACACAAACAAAACACAACCCCGTCACTCTGTTTTCTATTTCACTCTTTTAGTCTCCTTTCGACTCTCTCAAAAGCAAACCCACAGGGGGTCTAACACTAGCCTGGTGTTACCATCCTACGTACTTCCGGCCAAAATTTGATTCCAGCCTCGCACGTAGTCTGGCCCAACCGACAGTAGGCCTATGCGGTTCGCGTACGACCGCGCCAATCAGCGAACAGTTGAGTGATGACGCGGAACTTGCCTGCCGAGTTGCTTGTAGTCCAGCGAAGCTTGTAGTTCAACAGCATAGCAACAATGGCGACGGAGGAAGAGACGCTAGAAGCTATCCACGAAGTTGTCTCAACTCTCGAGGGCATTACGCAATTTAAGCAGGAACAAGAGGCTTGTCTTGTCAATTTTATAAATGGCAAGGACGTTTGATTTATCAGAGTGATAGCTAAACCTAAACGCACAATTGTAGGCTACTACATGCATCACTACTTATCATGTTTTCAAATAAACGTTTGCTGCTTGTTATTTTCCCCCCTACTCTCAAATTACCTTAACAAAATCAATGCGGCATAGGCCTACTTAAGGAATGGAATGTTAGCTACTAGCTACCCTACACTACCGAGCGGGGCTCAAGGCGAGGCGGTGTGTGTTGACGTGAGCTAGCCGGTTACCGAGCGGAGCTCAAGATAAGGCTGCTGTGATTGTGCTTGACTGGGACTAGCGGTTACTGAACTGGGCTCAAGGTAAACCGCTCCGTGTTTGTGTTCGACAGAGGCTAGCCTGTGGCCGAGCTGGGCTCCAGGCGAGGC
This sequence comes from Alosa pseudoharengus, assembly GCF_046254945.1. Lineage (NCBI taxonomy): Eukaryota > Metazoa > Chordata > Actinopteri > Clupeiformes > Clupeidae > Alosa > Alosa pseudoharengus. Next base: position 24,627,605 of record NW_027468657.1, read on the forward strand.
TACCGTGCTTGTGGACAGTAACGTTAGCCAGTCACCGAGCATGGCTCAAGGTAGGCTGCGTTGTTTTATGCCGAGGCAAGCTCCAGGTTAAATAACACGTAGGTCGTCAGTACAATCCAACTTATCCGAGAGTGTAGTCTGAACAGCCCGTGGAGAACAAAGTAAGCTCCGACGAAGTCACCGGGCTGCGTAGAACAACAATCGTCTGATAAGCGGCGAGAATAGATAAGAGGGAAAACTGGCGTGTGACAAGAGCTGATATAATCTCGGCGACGTGACGCTTTTGGTATACAACTCTCGGTCTGTGGCTGGCGCAAGTTAGAGATATATCCACTACGAAGAGACTGCCCTAGCGGTCAGGTAGCCTGCATACTAGCCAGCGGTCTGTTTACTACTGAGAGCAGAAGAGCCTGAAGCGGAAGTGGGAAGCGTAAAAGCCTGAACTCCGGCGCACAGCACACGTCATTACCAAACGTTGCTGATTGGTTAAGGGAACTCCAATGATTTTAAACCTCAAAATAAGCATCCACCCATTACGGAGACAGATTATTATTACTTTGTTCCAGACTGTATGACGAAGAGAAACGTAGTACCAGGCTAGTCTAACACCAGCACCCCAGCACTGCCTTGGAACCTCCCTCACACTGTAAAATACCTGAATGAGCTTCCAGGTGCAGAGGTCTTCGCGTTTATAAGCAGACAGGTGGGTGTCCCCACCCAGCGGGCTGTCCACATTATGTGTGCTCCTGTTGACCTCGGAGACGACTCGTCGGTACTGAATGCAGAGCTCGAGTCCACGGGAAGCTAGTGTTTCTCTCTGATCTCCCTCTGTCAGCCTCCAAGCCCCTCCAACTTTCAGTCAGAATGGATTGATTTCTCACTCGTGATGTATGAAGGTGAGAACACAACATCCCTTCATTCCTCATCTTTGCCCCTGTCTTTCTTTTTTCCTCTCCCTCTCTCTCTTTCTCTCTCTCTCTGTCTCTCTCTCTTTCTTCCTCTCACTTTGTCTTTGATAGATGAGTATGCAATGAATCACCTTCCCCTCTCGGCTCCGCTGCTTGGTATTCGACACGCACAGTTATGGAAGGAGGGAAGACGGTCTGGGCAAACAATAAAGAATAATGAAGTTTTATTTTAAAGCCTCTATTACGTATCTTAATAAAAGCAGTGATAGTTTGCAAAAGAGTGGCAGAGGCTCTATCAAGTTCCTCTTCAGGGAGTTGTCACAATTCACAGAGGTACACAGATGAGACCTGGGGTTTATGATAAAAAAATCGGGCACACAGACAACACCTTGACCCACTTGCTCTTACAGGCCTGCAATCCTGCCATTAGCACCACTAGCTTTACCACTTCAGGGTATTGCAGTAATCAGGCTGAGAGGCTGCTAGCCATTCATTTACTGTACTTGTCTTATAGTGACCTTGTTGGTGGTAAATAATGTGTAATGACGTGCTTTGAAAGTTCAGGAAGCTAGGTGTGCATGGTTGGGTGTTCACACATGGTGAATTGAAGCCAAACTCAGAACTGTTGTCAAAGCGTATAAATTTGTGTTTGCAAAAAGGTACAGTAGTGTTATAAAGCAAGAGAGTAAAGTAATTTGACAAACCTGGTTTCATTAGCGAAACGTTCCCCTGGGAACGTTTTCGCAGACCCAGCCAAAGGTACCGCTAGGTAAGTTTCCGAGGTGCAAACTAACCAGCAGGGGTGCTAAAGAGAGACATTTAGACATTGTTTACTGCAGTTAAGTCTGGTCAAACTAGATCGTAGCTTACATGAGCTCAGAAATATTCTTTGGTTACCAAACCAAAAATTTTAATTAATAGTGCCTATTTCTCGCTAAGTTTTACAAAATATATGGGCACAAACTCTGAACTCTGAACTGACCTTCTCTAAAAAAGTAAAAGATTTTTGAACGATACACGGCTGCTCTGAAATCATTGGTCAGTATATTGTAACAATCATTATATAGTAAGTCATGGAAATTCAGGTTTTTTGTCAGGGAAAGTCAGGGAAAAGTCATGGAATTTTACATTTGACTTAGAGTGGGAACCCTGAAGATTCATCAATCAAATATTATTTTGAAGTGTTAAAAAACATCTTTGTTTTCGGATTTTCAAACGAAAGGGGCGGAAATTGGTAGTTTTATGATAGCAAGAGTTAGGAGTCTGCTTAACGTTCTTCCAGATCCTGAAAGCAAGAAAGAAGCAGGAGGAGGAAAGCAGATATCCAAGCAGAATAGTATCCGAACAGAATAGTATCCAAACAGAATAGTATTCCAGCAAAATAGTATTCCAGCAGAATAGTATCCAAACAGAATAGTATCCAAACAGAATAGTATCCAAGCAGAATAGTATTCCAGCAAAATAGTATTCCAGCAGAATAGTATCCAAACAGAATAGTATCCAAACAGAATAGTATCCAAGCAGAATAGTATTCCAGCAAAATAGTATTCCAGCAGAATAGTATCCAAGCAAAATAGTATTCCAGCAGAATAGTATCCAAACAGAATAGTATCCAAGCAGAATAGTATTCCAGCAAAATAGTATCCAAACAGAATAGTATCCCAGCAGAATAGTATCCAAACAGGGGTGCATTTCCCAAAAGCATCTTTTCTAACTACGGTAGCAACTAACATGGTTGCAACTATGTAAGTATGACACAACTGTTCCCCAAAACGATAGTGTGAACTATGGTGGTGGAACTTACATAGTACGATGCATTGTGACACTGCGTCAGTGTTTCCCAAAACCATAGTAGCAACTAACGTTCGCAACCACTATCGTAAAGTTGTGTAGTTACAGCTACACCTCTCGACCTGTAGTATGTAGTAAGAACCATAGTTGCTGGAGACGACTTAACCCTGATGACGGAACACGCAGAGGAAAGATGGATGAGAGGCAGCCATTAAACGATCATGAAATACTTGTGTGTGGTAACAGTATTCAGTTTTCAGTGTCACAATGAAAACACATAACAAGGGCAACACTGGAGAAATGCTGCATAAAGGCATGAAAATATTCTAGTGAAATGAAGGGCAATCATAAAGTAAAGTATTCATTTATATAGCGCTTTTAGAACAGAGTGAAACCCAAAGCACTTACACAACAACATGTTGTTCAACATTGTTCATATTACATAGCCATATTTATTCTGCTCTAAACCACCTTCTGCAAACCAACTGTATACTACTGTCTACACTGCACTATATTTCTTGTCCTGTCTATGCACCACCTGGGGGGCCTTACAATAAAATAATTTATGTGTATATTTAGTGACGTACACCAACAAGGATTCCCGGGACACTGAAAGACTGGGATACACAAAACTTGGTGGGCATGTACCCCCACATGGATAGCATGAAACCGTCATTTTTCGTTTTGATCTGTAGCCCCCCCGCCGGACTGGACCCCCCGAAAGGAAGGTAGGGCAGACACAGTTCTCTGTGAATATCTTGAAAACTGTAGGGACTAGGATGACCATTTTTTTCCGTATGTTTGCCTCCAGGGGTCATGTTAACCCATTTCATGTGCACACATGTGCACAAACAGATACACACACACACACACACACATACATTCACAGTAATCATACGTATGACACATACTCACACAGTAGACATATGTATGCTTGCATGCACAGGCACATACGCAGGCACACACAAGCACGCACACACACACACACACACACCCACACACACACTCACACACCCACACACATAACATAAACATAACACAAACAATCAAGAATTTCTCAGAATTATGAACAGGCAAGATGGAGGTGGGGTTGTATAAAATTAATTTTACATGTGAAATCTATGAACTAATCATGTTTTGGTACTTGTTGTCTAGAAGATACCAGTGAGAATTGAGTGTGGATAATGCAATTTAGTGAGACAGTTAGAATCATATAGGCCTTTCAGCGTGATTTCTTTTTGTGGAAAAAATGTGCTGGACTGGGCGGCGGTCATATTTTGTACCGCTCTGCAGTACATCTAGTTATTATTATTATTATTATTATTATTAATGATATTTTAACTGCTGGGCCCAGGAAACGTCATGCAATGTCAAATTTCATTACTTTTACGTGACTTCATGCGTTCGGCTCTAACCGACAGAGCCCGACATTCTCCGAACACATCTGCAACCATTGTAGTCTGAACTATGTTGGTTGAAACTATGGTTGAGTACTATGTAAGTATGACGGTTTTGGGAAACTGTCGTAACTTACAGTACATGTTGGTTAGTTGAACGATGCATCGTACCACGTTAGTAAAAAGCTAACCTCCGTAGTTGTACGGGAAACGCACCCCAGAATAGTATCCAAGCAGAATAGTTCCCCAAGTATTACTTGGTTTACTTGTTTTAGCACATGGACAGCTTGCAGTAGATCATTTCACCAAAGTCAGTAATTGTCCTATAAATACACTGATGAACTACAGAACTACAGAAAAGAAATATCATACCCATGCCAGCAACTGTAAACTTTCTGTAATATTGTGTAAGTGAACTTTTGTAATGTGATGTTCCTTATAGTGATCACGGCCATTTTTATTGTACCAGGAGCAAAACTAATTATAACATGAAAGCGGACCAGGGGAGCTATTTTAATAATTTTTTTACACATTTCCAGTTATAAATTAAATATGTGAAAAAGAAATAATGTATTCCCAGTTTATTGGGTTTGCATGTCATCCGTTTATTCAGGCTGTTTGTCTGTGCTGTGTTGTTGGCCCACTAAATTTGATTCTTACCCAAGTAACATGACATTTATTAAAATTTTGTTCCATAGCTTTGCTCCCACTCAGAATCGCTTGGTTATTTTTGGAGAGATGATAACTGCTAACAAATTACACCTAGCACGGCAACAGACACCGAAGCTTGCTAATACGACTTAATGAAAAACCTACTCTCCAACCTCTCTCCCTCTCGTCTGTGTGTGTGTGAGAGAGAGAGAGAAAGAGAGTGTGTGTGTGCATGTACTGACTAAAAACGGCTTTTATCCGACCTGAACACACACCGCTGCCTTCTTTAAGTTGTGGTAACATCAGCAGCAAAGTTATACACAAGACTATCTATCGTCAGCTGCACCAGGTGCATAAACTGATGATAGGGTTCATTTTCGCTATTTGCCGGCTCTTTATCTTTCTTAAATGGTTTTTAGACTTGAGCACTGAAAGACCAACCACCAAATGGTGGAAGACATGTTTTTTTTTTCAGTTGGAGGGTATTCCAAATTCAGAGCTGAGGCCAGTTCAGGCATTCACATGTCCAGAATTCAGTTAGGCAGGTACCGCCAGAATGAATAGGCAAACCAAAACAGACCATGGACCATAGGGAAAAAAGAGCTGTTTTTCTTTTCAAAAGATGGAAAAAATATACAGTCACCCAAAGACATCTAAAGAAAATGTTTCGACAATGCATTACATTGCCAAAGAAACATCCAGAAATGTCAGCATGACGACCTCCAGAAGAGGAGTGTGCACAGCCAAACACACTCTCAAATCACACTCCCTCCCCAACACCTCACCCATTTGCCCATTTTATGTGCCTGAATGATGGTGGTGGTTGCAGCAGCGGCACAACCCTCCTAGACAGATAGGAACTGTGGGCCGTGCCACCGTCTGCTGATTGCCCCCCATCTGCAGAGGGCCCCTGGAGGGCCGCCTCAGCCTTTTCATCCCCACCTCGCTTATCTGGCCCCGCAGTAATGGCTTTCTGTTCCCTCTATCCCCAGCGGAACCGTCCGGATGGAGTTTGCCCGCCTCGTCGCCGGCAGAGGGAGAAGGGATGAGACCGAGGAGTCATGAGGAGAAAGTTCTTCCACGTCCTACAGAGGAGAGTGACTTGGGGGCCTCGGGGTTTGATGGCAAAATGGCTCTAGATTCAGATCGAGATTAAGTGAGGTTTGCCAGATTGAAAACATTGCTTTGATTGAGTTGAGTTATGTGAACATGTACTTGAAACTTACATGTTCACATAACTTAACTCACATAGTTTATAAACAATATATTACATGTTCATAAACTTGACACTACATGTTCACATTCAACTTTACTCAATGAGTTTATAAAACACATTTATAAACTTGACACCACACAATCACATAACTGGATAATATTGAGTGAACTTCTTTTTACAGTCCAGTGTGTCTTTGAAGAGGTAATGCTCGGGGACGTTACATGGGTTGGCCATCTCATCAGTGCTCTTGGATAACAGGTGAGAACTCTTTGCTAAAATAGACTTGATCTGCATAACTACAGCAGCTACGTCAGGTGAGATCTATCAGTGCACTGTGACAGCGTGATTTGGTGTGCCCTTTTTACACACGCACACACACACACACACACACAAGTTGTTTAGTCAATTCCCCTTTCTCAGGGTTTTAATTTGGTCCACTGAAGACCAGACTTGTCTTTCCATCATTTCCCCTGTTTTATCATCCGGTGGTTACTTTGGAACGATGCCTGCCAGGTCCTCTTCCTCGAATGCATCAAAAACTATGAGAGCCGTGCACATTTCATTTACTCTGAACCCGAACAAATTTGTACTGAATAATGAAAAGAACACAGAGGAAATTATTTTCTCAAATTTAATATAATACATTTAAATAAATAAACACACAAACACAAGGCAAACTCCCTGAACGGCCCACATGTTGAACTAGCAATCTAACACCCCATGTAATTGCTGTGTCTTCGTTTCTTTGTTGCTTATTGTGCCCCCCCCTTTCGCAAACACTCTCTCTCTCTCTGTCTTTTCTGTTTGTACTCCCATTTATGCTTATGACCTTGGCCGTCTTATTCATTGACAATCCTTTTGAGTTTCTCCTCTTTCTTTCCTCTTCTTCTCCTATCTCTTTGTTAATGTGGATCTATTTTTTCTTCTCTCCTCTCAGTCCCTCTCTCTTTCTCTTTTCTTTTTTCTCCCCTCTTCCCCCACTCTGTTTCCCATCTCACCCCTTCTCTCCTGTCCTCCGTGGAGTTACTCGCTTTGTTTTATCAAGCTTCTACCTGATAGGCACCCATTTATCAAATCAGTCAGTTGGAAAAAAGAGGGGGAAAATGTGAAGGAGTGAAAGAAAAGCTGTTATCAGTACGGAATGAAAGACTTGCCTCTGCTCTAATTCGATGAATAAATTTGCCCCCAGAAATCACCTCAGAAACAATGATAAAAAAAATAAATAAAAAAAATAAAACATAGAAATGAAATGCCTTAGCATACTCACATGGAAAATAACTCACAACTCCTCACCAAACATGATATGGATCTAAAGTGGCAAATCAAAGTCAAATAAAAAGGAAGATTATAATCCACATTAAAGGAAATTCCAGCGAAAATTGACCCAAGGGGGTTTTTCTGCATTAAAACACATCAAATAAGCTGTGGAGACAGTATTTTTTGTTGATCAACCAATACAGAGCTTGCTCCGGTATACGCTATAGCCCTAAATCGCAAACAGTGGATTAGCTAAGGGCCATGAGCGAAACGTTTCCCAAATAGCATTTTCTAACCAGTAATATTGTTCAAAACAGCATCAAACCTCGTCAGTAGCTTGCTCAAGGTCCCTACAAATATAACGAAGCACCAACAACGTAGTTAACGAACCCTGAGTTTGTTTTGAACAATATTACTGGTTAAAAAAATGCTATTTGGGAAGCGTTTCGCTCATGGCCTTTAGCTAATCCACTGTTTCCAATTTGGGGCTGTAGCATATACCGGAGCAATCTCTGTAGTGGTTGATCAATGAAAAATACTGTCTCCACGGATTATTTGATGTGTTTAAATTGGGTCAATTTTCGCTGGAATTACACTTTAATCACACACACACACACACACAGTATGTGTGTAGTCTTCCTGACTTAGTCAGTCTTCAAACTGAGATGTGTATTGTATTTATAGAATATAAACAATGTTTGCCAATCTGAAAGCAAACAAGTGTTAACAAACCTCAGACTGGTGCAAGCTCATCAATCATGTTGGCCTCTTTCTTTTCCTAGATCTCCCAATGGACACACAGACACTCTTTTGGGATGATCAGAGGTTTCAGATATGCTGAACACACTTTGCTGAGTAAACTTTTTTTGCTATGGTTCCTGGGATCTTTGCAAAGTAGACCAAAGGATGGACACACTTTATGTTTGTTCCAGAGATTAGATGTAGAAAATTCCTCAAGTGCATAAAACGTGACTTAATTAAGTACAGAATGTAAGTGCATAACTAATAAAATATTTTCTTTTTGTGTGTATTATTGAGGGTCATGTATCAGACACCCTAGGGGTAAGGCACATTGTTTGTTTGTACTTTGTCTAAACAAGCAAAACATCCTCAGCAGTGCTAACAGCAAGACAGACAACCAGGTACTCAGGTAAACATGCACACACACACACACACACACACAAAGCAAGGCTGATTCTGTTCTGGAAAATAGTCTTGGTTTTTATTCCATCTCATTTACCCAAAACTTTTCACTTCCTCTCTCCTACCCAATTTCTCTCTCTCTCTCTGTTTATGTGCAGCTTAAAGAAATGTGTTGCACACAGTAGGGCTTTGCTCTCTTATAACCTCAGGCTCTGATGTACAAGAGCATTGCGGAGAATTGCTGTTGGAGTATTTTCCCCCCTACATGTACGTCTGCCATTGCTCTGCCCTCTTATCCTTCCTCCCTGGGAGGAAAAACTCCTTTGACTGCGGGAGGAAGGATCAAGGATCATATGTACATCTATGTGTTTGTTATTGTGTTTCCCTGCCTTCCTACTATGTAAAGCGACCTTGGGTTTGAGAAAGGCGCTATATAAAATAAACGTATTATTATTGTTATTATGTGTGTCTATCTATGAATGTCTTCTCTATTAACACAGTAAGGGTATGGAACCTGAATGAACACACACACTTACTCTCTCTCTCTCTCACACACACACACACACACATTAAACATTTCTATACAGCACCAAAGCACATTCAGTGTTTTTAAAGAATAGCTAAGGTCATTTATTTATCTATTTATTTTTGCTGTAAATTCCCATAAACCCACACATTTTATATTCGGGTAATGGCCATTTTGTTGGAGAATCTGTAGGGCATTGAAAGTCGGCCTTCACATCCACTCACCAGTGTCACATGTAATTACCGAACAGTGCCAACTCTCCATAATGAGCACGCAATTGTTTCCCGAGGTCGGCTTTGCTGTCTTACAAGGTTGTCCAGCCTTGGTTACAGAGTTTGAAAAAATTTCCGTCTGTCTTGACCTGTCCTTGTCCCCCCCCCAGTGGAGGGACATACATAGAGAGATGAGGGGTGGAATGAGCTTGTGAAGGTGTATGTAAGAAATTGGGTGTGGCCTTCAAATACACATACTCATGCACACTTTCTCAAGTTTCTCTTTTTCCAGTGCTTTGAGATCCGCATATATGTACACATACACGTGCACATGCATACACATAAACACACTTACCCCACACACACATACACACACGTCATTTGATGGAAGATGAAATGAGCATATGCTTGGCTTTTGAGTGCTGTCAGGTTCTGTGTTTTTCAAGTCTCTGCTGCTTTTCCTAGCTGTGAGCACCAGGTTTCCAACTCATTTAGTTGAATCAGTTCATTAAGACAGCAACTGTAGCTCTGATTAACTGAGCAGGAAAGCCTACTGCATGCTGCTGTATGCTTAATGGGGAGGCAGAGAGAGGGAGAGATGGAGGGAGAGAGAGAGAGAGAGAGAGAGGCTTAACACTTCTTTATAAAACCAATATTTACGTGTTAAAATACTACGACATGATAACATCCAGTAGAAGAGAAAGGAAGGGAGAGAAAGAGACAACGGAAGAGAGGAGAATATTAAAAAATGTGATGGTGAGAGGGGGAAAGGGTGTGTGTGTGTGAGAGAGCGAGAGAGAGAATTGTGGTAAGACATTCATCCAGCTGTTGTTCAATACTTAATTATAATTTATGGCATGTTTTATATAAGGTCATGGATAACACTCAAAGGCATTCTGACTTATCCGAATGCATAGATTGGACTGCGTACTTCACACAAGCTCACACAACGAAAGTAAGAGAAAGTTTCTTCACTTCTTTCTATTCTTACCATCTATAATTTCACCGCCCCTCTCTCACACACACATAGCCTTTCCCCTCCTTCCCCTGCCTCCTCTGTTTTTGTATTCTCTCTTCCTCTTTATTTCGTCCTCACTCGCATGTCCTCTTCCTTCCCTCGGTGCACGCAGGGGGCAGTGCAGGTGAAGGACGTCCACTCAGGCTGGCATGCCTGGTTTCTCAAAAAGAGAGTGAAAGAAATATATAAATATAAAAAAGAACTTGTGTAATATGTTCACTCCAAAAAAGTGTAAAGTGCCATTCTCTTTCTTACAGTCTTTCTTCCTCTCCTCTTCATCCTCCTTTCTTCCTCCTGCTCCTCCTCCTCCTCCCACTCTGCAACACCACTCTGTCAAAACATGTCTGTTGTGAGTTTAGAAGATGAATACTTTGCATACTGGAAATATATTTTAGTGTCTCAATTCAGTGTTGTCAGACAATATCAGAAAATATTCCTTAAATTAAATCCATGATATGCTATGTCACATAACGTATAAGGTTTAATGTCAAGGTTTGAATTTGATATTATTTTTTAAAAGTGAAAATATGTCTAATGAATATTTTCTCTCATGAGCATGATAGACTATATGTGTGTTCATAATTGATGGTTGCTATTTTGTAATCTATCAAGGTCAAAAAATGCCCTAATGATCCTCGTTTGTTCATGAGTGCTTTGTAAGCAGACCCCATGTACAAAGGGATTTCTCTGGTATTATAAATCCTGTTTGATAACTCATTGATTTCTTCCCTGTGTGAGCCTACGTGGGGAGCGACTCATTGGGCAGGTATAAATCACCGTGTAACGTGAGTGATCTGGTCGCGCTGCTCTCCTGATTGACCTAATTAAATTCACCTTTGCCGTCCTCTGCCTCTCTCAGTTACGCAGCTGTCTCGGGGAGGAACGCGCTCACCCAGTGCCAGCCAATAAGGCAGCTCTTCGATTAGCCGCCAGCCAATAAGGCAGCTCTTCGATTAGCCGCCAGCCAATAAGGCAGCTCTTCAATTAGCCGCTAATTGCCTCGTCTCCCTATCCACGGGTCGTTTGATCCCGTGCGCTGGAGAATGGAGCGGCATGGCTGGGCCGCGCTACCACTGCTGGACTTCCAGAATCCGACGTGTTCACATGACACAGACACAGACAAAAAGAGAGAGACAGACAGAAAGAGAGGAAGAGAAAGAAAGAGAAATAGAGACTTGAAGCCCTGCCCACCACCACCCAATCGCCAAACATACCCCCTGCCCACCTGCCTTCCACCAAGCTCGCCCCTTGTGCGAGCTACCCATTGCAAAGTAAGAGAGGCCTGGAGCGATCTGGCGTTGGATTAAACGGCCAGGGTGTGCACCCCCCACTCGCCCCTGACGGATCGGTTTGGCCCTGGGAGCTTCGAGAGAACCGAGATCTCCTGTGTGTCCGCCTACACTGGGCCCCAGCTGGTGGGTGGTGATTTAAGGGTGATTTGGAGCGTGAGGCCTTTCCTCTCTCTCTCTCTCTCTCTCAATCTCTCTCTATCTCTCTTCTTTCCCTCTAAGTCTCTCTCTCACACTCTCCACTCGGTGTTCATAGGGGTCTGGCTATTGCTGAGGCTGCCCTTGGGTATGAAGCTGCTTAGCAACGAAGAAAGAGAAGAAGCTCTGAAGTCAAATCAGGGCATAGCCACGTCTCGCTCCCATCCTTAAACACACACACACACAGTCACACACACACACACACATTATGCCCTTATTTTTTCATTTCTTACAGATGACACAAACTTGTTTTCTCCAACAAGTATATTTAAGTACATTTTTTAAGAAGTTGCCAAAAAGTTATGTGTTTTTTTTTGTTTTTGTTTGGAGGTTGGAGCATCAGTGGGCCGTAATCAGTCAATACCAGGGCTCAACTAGTTGCCTCAGAGGGGCTGATCTGCAATCAGACTTCGCTTCTCTTGTCTGCCAGAGTGCAGCTTCATTCATGGGTTGTTAGATTCTCTTTGAAATTGTTGCCTATCTGGCTCAAACTTTACTCTGCTGTGTGAAGTTTTATTAAATGTTATGCTCTGTTCCTTGCCTTGTTTAATTTCAACTTTCACTCACAGCCTGTGTTCTTTTTTGCCCCCACTCCTAGCGGTAATTATCTTGAGTTTGCGAGTTCAACTACGCATGGTCTTCAGGTGAGTATTATTAGCATATAGCACGGTTCAAGTGGAGAACCTGGAGGTCAGGCCTATATGGAGAACAGAGACCTTGAGATGGAGTCCTATGAGATGGGTGCAGTGGACTTGTCCAATGAGAGGTGACGGTACTGTATGTTTGAGAGAGGCATATTTGCACAGAAGACGGGAAGTTAATTGGAAAGTCCTGTAATAAGCTGCAAGCTGGGTGGAAGGTACGGATCATTGCAAAAGCAAACAAAGGAACACTGTGTGTGTGTGTGTGTGTGTGTGTGTGTGTGTGTGTGTGTGAGAGAGTGTGTGTGTGCTAGACGAATTTGTTAGAAAGTACGAAAAGGGGGAATAACAGGGAAAGTGAAAAAGGAAGTAAGGAAAAGGGAGAGCAAAGAGGGAGAGATGAACAGACCCACATCAGAGAGGAGAGATGAAACGCATACAAACAGATGATTACCAAGAATATCTACAAGGACAGAGATACCTTGTCAAATCTTGATAAGAAGACAGATTACATAAACAGACATGAGCGTTGAAAGCTCTATCACAACTGGTATGATGAGTGATAATAATTATTTCCCACCACAAAACATGCCAGTAGGTTAAATAGTTAAACATTTTTTGTGACGGGTGGGGTGTGGGGCGCAGGTGCCTCAACAAATGCCCCAGTGTAACTTATAGTGCAGAAAGGCATGATTAGAGAAAGGGGAAGGATGCTTAGTGTGAATAATGACCGTTAATGAAAACAATGTATCACAATCACACCTGCTCCACAGAGTACTAAGCAATACCTGCATTATCATACAGGTGTATCCCCAATCTGCTCCACTGATGTTGAACCAAAGGCAGCCTAAGCCAACTGTGCACACACACACACACGCACACACACACACACACACAAACTGCTCACTTGAACAGTGATAACTTCATATGAACACAGCACTCTCCCACATCTACATCCACGGATGAGGTGCCTTTGAGTAAGGCACCAAACCCCCAACTGCTCCCCGGGCGCTGTATCAAGGGCTGCCCACTGCTCCTAGTGTGAGTCTGTGTGTGTGTGTGTGTGTGTGTGTGTGTGTGTACAGTACCGCTGGATGGGTTAAATGCAGAGGACACATCTCCTTGAAGGACAAATAAAGTAACTCAACTAAACATAATCTTCAAGCATCCCATCATTTACTCTGTGGAACCGAGACAAAAACAATATAACTTGTCTGGGCTCTGTTGAGTTTGGCTGGCTGGTTGGCCTTCTGTCAGGTGTCTCTGGATTGCTGTGATAGCTGATAGCTCTTCCTATAGGCCCTCTCCATGTTTCAAACCCACGTCACAGAGGAGACTAAATCCACACGGTTGACATTTTCCCTCTCCGACTTCAAAACAGCGCGAGACGGAGTGGAGAGAAGAAAAGGAATGGCGTGCTCTGTAATCTGTCCTTCCACAAGAGGAACAAAGGAGTGTAGAGGAGTCAGGGAGAGGACGTGACACACACCAGACTGTGTGTGTGTGTGTGTGTGTGTGTGTGTGTGTGTGTGTGTGTGTGTGTGTGTGTGTGTGTGTGTTAGAAAGGTTTGGCTGGTAGGTGTGTGCTTGTGAGTGAATTATGAATTGAATTTGAATTGTTTTGTGGGTGGGCCTGTGTGTGTGTGGTCTGAGTGTGTTTGTGTATGTGTGTGTGTGTTTGTGTTTGGGTGTTGTGTATTACATGATGGATGAGTTTAAATATTCTGAGTGCGTGTGTACCGGACATCTAGCACCTTCAATAGCTCGCTCCCTTTGTACTTCACTCAGAACTGCAAAAACAAACACCCATACACCCCCTCTCCCCACCACCACCACCACCACCACTAAAACACAAGCACCCACACACTCTCAACCAAAATTCACAGACAGCACACCTGGGAAGTGCTTTAGAGGAGTCTCCTTTCAAATGCCCTTCATCCGCCTGCCCCCCCCTCCCACACACACACAAACACACATACACACACACACTCACATACCCTTCTGCTCCATTCTGCCTGATGTTAAAAGTCACACCTCGTATCCAAAAACGCACCATCAAATGCCTTTCAACTCTTGGATGTGTTTCACTCGCGCTCTCACGTCGCTCGTCTGTTGGATCTGTAAGAGCTCATCAAAGAATGTCCTTAACCCACGTTGCTGTTCCCCGTCCCCACATCTACTTTGTTTCTCTTGGTCTCTCCCACTGGCCAACAGAGTATCCAGAAGATGAAAATGGTTTTAACAGCTTTTTCAGCAGCTATTTTAACATGGCTGATTCCTTCATTTACTTGTATGTTTATTTTTCCATATGTTTCTATTCGATTAGATAATAGTATTATGTATTTATACTTTTTTATACTGCTGAAGGTCAACAATAAATAAAGAGAATAAGAGAAAGAGAAAAGGAGCGAGAGAGATGACATTTGAGAGAGGGGAAGAGGAGAGTGCAGAGAGGGAGGTAGATGAAAAAAGTATGGATATATATTTTAAGAGAAGGAGACATACTGCACATAGATACATAAACAAGAGGAGGAGAGGAGACAAGAGAGGAGGGAGACAGATGAGGGGAGATGCTGTAGGTGTTGCACCTCTTATGACTAACCCCTCAGCACCACGCCAGCAGAGCTCACACATGCTCATAAAGCAGCACACTATCGCCCAGAAAGAAAGCAAAACAAAAAAAATACAAAAAAGCCAGCCATGGAGATAAAAGAGAAGACAGAGGGATAGAGGGAGCAAAGGACAAAATAGAGAGAGAGGGAGGGAGAGAGGGGGAGGGAGAAAGAAAGAGAAAGAGTATGTGTGGGGAGGCTTTTCCTCTTATCTGTATTCTCCTGTAAGACAGGCTCTGTTTCAACATCACCTTGGGCTGCCGTGCAAACGTGAGCGCAAGACAGCGGGCCCAACACACTCCACCAGCAGGGGTCTGTGTGTGTATATGTGTATGTGTGTGTGTGTGCATATGCGCGTATGTGTGTGTGTGGGTGTATGTGTGTGTTTGTGATTGTGCGTCTGTGTGTGTGTGTGCGTGTCCTAGAGAGATGAATGGGGCTTGTGCTTCTTACAAGCCATCCATAGAGGGAGGTACAAAATGCAGCAGGTGATGGCTGGATAAGATTGTGCACGTTGACAGAAAGTCGGTGGCCAGTTGCCATTGCTTTCAGGGACACAGCAGTGATTGCTTTCAGTGGTGAGGGAAGAGTGGAGAACTTAGAAAGAAATAGATGCGTGTGTACTGAGGGACAGGGAGAGGAAAGAGGAGGAACATAACCATGTGGATTAAGGATGTCCTTAAGTAACACAGAACATAGATCTTGAGACTAGTACAGGATGCATTCTCTCTCTCTCTCACTCTCTGTAAAGGTATGATCCTAATGTTTAGAGGAAATACCTTACTGGTCCAGATGCGTCTTCAGGTATTTCTCAGTCCAAGCTGTATTTAGATGTATTTATTTATGCAGCAGTTGTGAAACACGCAGGTGCCAGACAGATGCTAGATCAGTGTATCTCTGAATAGTGTGTGTGTGCGTGTGTGAGAGAGAGAGAGAGGGAGAAAGAGAGAGAGAGAGAAGATGCTTGTGTATGCTTGCAGAAGTATGTATTTAATTCTGAAAAACAATTAAACTGCTCACTCATGTGGTTCTTGCAATAGTTTATTCACACAAACCCACTGAAATCCAACAAAAAGAGATAGAGAGAGGGAGTAAAGAGAGCTGATAACAAAGCCAATGATTTAGAGAGAGAGAGAGAGCTGTATGTTTGGAATAACAAAATACTTTGGTGTAGCCTCTTTCTCTTCCTCCTCCCCACCTCCTGCAGTATCCTGCATGTGTGTCTGTGGTCTCCCCATGAATAATACGTGTCCACAGACACCGGAGCTCGGCAAGAGAAATGAGCAGAAGGCGAGCACAACACACAAACAAACAAACCAGCAAATGCGCGCACGTTAGGGGAGAGATGAAGGCAGCACGCTCCTGACAGAGATGCTGCTTGTTTATTTATGCGGCAGCCTTTAGTTGTGGCTAAGCTTGGTAGCAATGTGACACATAGGCAGAGACTCTCTCTCTCTCTGTCTATTCCTCTCTCTCTCTCTATCTATCTCTCTTTCTCTCTCTCCTGCCAAGAACAGTAGATGGCACTGGAGCTCCACACAGGACAACTTCAGGAGTCAAGAGAAAGGGAAAAAACGGGATTCCTCTCTCTCTCTCTCTCACTTGATACTTCTACCAGAAAGACTCAGTAGACAGAATAAAATCAGTTAACAATTTAATTAGTAAAGGAACGGCTTGGATGCAAGCATGATAGAGTCCTGAATAGGTAACAGTCTTTGGCGTAGGCCCCGTCTCGGATCCGTCCAGCGATGAGCGGATCTCGTCTCCTGCCGATGGATGAAGGCAGGGGTGGGGAGCCTATACCCCCCACGACGAGACGGGGATCAACTGGTGGCGGTGGCTGAAGGAAGATGATGTGGTAGGCAGACCGTGCCCGATGGACGTGGACTGCTGGCAGAGGTGGCTGGAGGGGAGGTGGAGGGGACGTCAAAGTCAGCGTACTGAGAAGCAGAAGCAATGTTAGGTGGTACACAGTGGCGGAGCTAGGGGGTGGCTTAGGGGGCTTAAGCCCAGAATCTTTTTTCAAAAGCCCCAAATCTTTTTTTAGTGTTTTAAATTCCCGGCAATTCTTATTTCCAATATAACTTCCCCTTAGCCTAGAAATCTAGACGCGCCCGCTAGTCTAGCAACTCTCCGTTGGCTTGTGAGCTCCAGATATCGAAACTTCTCCGGGCCAATGAAATCGTGTATAGAGTCGTTAGGTGGGCTTAACATAATGATTGATGGCAGAGTTGCAACGGTTTGGCTTGAATTCCCTGCTACTTGAAAACAAATAAGATGGATGTTGCTGTTGGCGAACAGTGTGACACGAGTTAAGCTTTTATTAAGTTGGCAAACGTTTGAACTAGCCAACTAGCTCCGCTGGTGGGAAACGCATGGGACTCATAGCACTGCCGCTGTCCTATTGCGTGCAGAGGGAATTTGAAAGACAACTGATTATCCCGCCCCTCGGAGTGAGCACTGCGAACGGTGAGTGTCCAGACCCTACATGTTAATGTCCCTGATAGCACAGGGGCGTTGAATCCACGTTGAATCAACCTCCGCCGCTTCAAACAAACGTGGATTCAACGCCCCTTTGCTATCTGGGGTGGGTCTGGCTCGCCAGGTTAACTTCCCCTCGGTTTCTCTATAAATGTCACAAAATGCTCTGTTACTGAGGAAATATATCCCTTATTTTCAAAGCCCAATATTGAAAAATAATTTGACTTGCTACACGATCTATGCCAGGTCTCTGGGCTATCCGCTATGGTGATTTCAATGGTTAGATTGATTTGTTTAGATCCAGTGAAAATGCTGCCTTGACAGCGCTACGTCATGGCTTCGGTGTTCCAAAAAGCCTCTGTCAGAAGTCTGTCACTTTTACAGTCTGTGATAAAACACTTTGTGTACATGTTGTTGAAACGTTATGGATATTAGAAAGTTTTTCAAAAGACCACCCAGCTCCGTTCAAGCAACAGCATCGCCCAGTGAACTGACGGATAGTGTTGTTTCAGGTTGGTGATTTCACGTTAAGAGCTTTCAGTCAGTTAGGTAGGCTAACGTTAGGCTACTTGGCTAGCTCCCTAGCACTAAATGCTTAACGTTAACGTTAAATGTCCTCGTTCGTCGGCGGAAAAGGCAAATTCAGTACTCTCATAGACTAGCTAAGCCTACTGCAGAATAAGAAATTCCAGCTCCCAAAACAAAGTGATCCTCTCTTGTAGCTAACAAATTAGGCTACACTGTTTTGAAATGTCAGAAAAACCCATTAACAGTTATCTGCCCATGTCAACTTTTCAGTGTCATATGTTGCACAAAAGAATGTTAACTGTTAGCCTACCTTAAAACCTTGTTGATATCCTATCCACCACCACAGATCTTGTAATCCAAGAGTCCACATAAATATAAAAGTCATGTTATATTGTTTTGGCTGCCTAACTAATTATTAACTAAAAAAAAAACATTACAATGATATATTGAGAGGAAAGGGCCCTTTCCATAAGTGTGTTAATCAAGCACCATGCAGTCTGCATTCATAATCTAGGTGCTTGATTTTATGCACCTGTGTAAAGGGACCTGATGAAACCTATGAATAATCTTGCTAAATTACAAAATTAATATAATTTAGAAACGCCTATGTCAAGATGATAATGCATTCCTTCTAAAATACCCTTGTATCATGATGACTGGCCATACTGTAAAATATATCATAATATTATAGTATAAGATATTCTATATATTTGTCACACAGATGAGATCAGGGAAGAAGGAGAATAGCAATAATAAACAATAATGTCATATCAAACAATAGCCTAATGAAAATAAACAAATACTATAATATACAAACCATAAGAAACGCGTAATTAACTAAGTACATGCTAAACAGATATGAACAGATATTGCCTCTTGAAAGACCCAAAACTATAATTTTACACAGTGTAGTGCCAGTCAGATACCTTGAATCTGTTGAATGTTAGTTTCACATTTTTTAAGTCTCAATGTGTCCATTAGTTTACACAAAATTCACTAGAAGTCATTATTTAAGGGGTTATTTAAAAAAAATTAAACGGGCTAAGCCCCGAATGTTTACAATGTCTGGCTCCGCCCCTGGTGGTACATATTTAAAGAGCCCACTGAATTCCTATAGGCTAGCGCTGATTGAATGAGTGAATGATCAGATTGCAGGGCTTTCCCGAAAGTAGGCAAAGCTAAGATTGGCTCCGTGTAAGCATGGGAGGAGTAAGCTACACTACGAGTCTTCCTAGTAGAACTTTCGCTGAAGCTATCATTTCTCACTGATTCTTTCACTCGAAATCTCTCTCTCTCTCTATTTCCCTAACTATCTCTTTCTCTCATCCCTGTCTTCTCTTCTTTCTTCTTGTTTTCCTGTCATTTACCCTTGTGTGTCTTCATCCCATTCTTTTCTTTTTTTCTTCCCTTCCTTTTGATCTAGTCACGCTTCATTATGGCCTCACTCACTCTCTCACACACTCACTCTCTCACACACTCACTCACTCTTCATGACCCCACTCACTCTCTCACACACTCACCAACTCACTCTCTGAATTTTACATGTGAAATCTATGAACTAATCATGTTTTGGTACTTGTTGTCTAGCAGATACCAGTGAGAATTGAGTGTGCATAATGCAATTCAGTGAGACAGTTAGAATCATAAATGCCTTTCAGCATGACTTATTTTTGTGGAAAACGTGCTGGACTGGGCGGCGGTCATATTTTGTACCGCTCTGCGGTACATCTAGTTTAAATAAACTCCTGGAGGATTTACAAACTTTTCAATGCCTTGTTTTATGAGTAAAAAACATAGTTGTACTACTGTAGAAGTTTCGTACCATTCAGGGCATTATTAGTGGGGTAATTTACGAGATAAAAGTTGGTACCATTACGACTGCAGAAACTCATTAGTTTCTGACAGCGCTACTCGACCTGGGTTGGACCAAGGGATAACAGGTTCTGGGAGGGTGTTTGGCTCGGGGTCATGGTGCAAAGGACCCTGGGGGAAAATTACTCCGAACCATCGCTTTAAATACTTAATTAATATTACTACACTGTACTCCCAAGTGCTATTGTGCCACACATTGTAGTTCTCCAGTTTATTCGCTTGGAAAATCGCCACGTTTCATGTTGTGTGACCTTACACATTTTTATCAACTACAGTACTCGTGCAACTGTATTTAAGTAGGGAAAACATGGATGCTTTTGATTACTGCTATCTTCCTCTCTCTATGGCTACGTCTGAGCCGCTAGCATAGCAACATGCTAACACATTCGCGCCGCACACCAGAGCGTTTGAGTGCACGTACCGACACGGGAGAGGTATGACTCAACTCGTGAAAGTTAAGGTAAGAACTGGTACTACTGACATTGGGTGGCGTGTTCCTTTAACACTGGGAGGTAAAATAGCCTACATTCAGCTGACCCGTATTTGTGTAACCTGGAACGGGACATTCCCAGTAGCAAAAGATGAGAAATCATCTGCAAAGGTTACATCATAAAACAAAAACATTTTTATGAAACAAAAATTATTTGCTTGACCATGTTCTGTCTTTTTGGCACTGGAGAGGTTTGGACCAAAAGCGGCAATGCGGCTTTGGACTTTTATTTTGACAAGCTCTTGTCTTTCTGTCTTCCACATTCATGAAAGGTTTGGTATGAATGTTGAGTCATGTCTCATAAAACAGTCATGAATGCTTTATGTGCAGTTTATGACAGCTGCTATGAATGTGTTATGAACTCACCCGTCAAGTAAAGTGTTACCATTATTTCTTATTAATAGTGGTATAGAGTATTTCTTATTGTTACCTAAGGTCTCCTTTGCAATGTAGTTTGCATGTTATCCCCCATTTTGTAAGTCGCTTTGTATAAATGTGTCTGCAAACTGAATAAATGTAAAGACCTAGAGAAGACACACACACACAGTCAAGGCCTAACTCAAGTGGGTAGCAGTCAGGCAATATTCTTCTTTGTGGCTCAGTGTGTAAAATGTAATGGACTCTAAATATATCACGTTCCATATAAATAGTATAAATAATCTAAATAGAATTGTTTGTTTTTGGTCCCTGGCTTGATCCCTGGAGATACCATACTCCCAAAAGGCATATTATTACAAGCATCCTTTTTCTTCCCTCAAAGAAAGTAAAGAGATCTAAGCACAACATGGAGAGAGCAGAATCTGGGACATAGAATGAGAGCGTAAAATAAAATAGACCCAGTGCAATAAAGTGATTAGGTTGAGTATAGGTAACTGGTTAGAATATTAATCATGCTTTATAGATCCCCAGATAGTTTCCATTTAACCTGGCTAGATAAAAGAGATGTGTGTGTGTGTGTGACAGTTTGGGACTAGAAAAATTAAATAGGAAAATGAGGCTTAATTGTGTCACCATCAATTCTTCTGACAGTCTGTGCCTTCAAGCAGGAAATTATTTGGGATCTAAGCCACACAATCATTTCTGAAAATCAAATAAAAAACAGACACACACACACACACACACACACACACTATCAGGGTGATGCAAATACAAACATACAAACACATTGGAACAAGCATACAATGTGCACACACACATACTCAATGTCGAACAATGCTAATAGTCAAGGCCATATGGATGAGCATTGATTTACGTAAAGTAAGTAACAGTATTGTGTGTTTGTAAATGTATGTGTATAGGTG
Source organism: Alosa pseudoharengus (assembly GCF_046254945.1). Lineage (NCBI taxonomy): Eukaryota > Metazoa > Chordata > Actinopteri > Clupeiformes > Clupeidae > Alosa > Alosa pseudoharengus. The sequence goes on from NW_027468657.1 coordinate 24,649,136, forward strand.
TGTAAGGTGTGTATATGACATCTGTATCTAATTCTGTATTTGACAAAAGAATCACAATATTTTATTGATTTTCCTCTGCCAATGTGTCCAGTCTGTACACACACACACACGCACGCGCATGGATGCAGACACATTCACACACACATAAATTGAATTAATTGTTTTGAAAGTGGAATCCATGTGTGTAGTCTAGAGTGACAAGTGAACAGACTGTGGTTTGAGACAGTGATATAAACATTGAATGTGTGATGGGTGACGAGTGGTGAGTTGTATTGAGTTTGTAGACTAAACCAATTTACTGAGTCAGAGTTGAAAATGTGTGAATATCTTTTCATCTCTTCATGACTCATTCGCATAAAGTCCCTCTTTTTTCTCTCCACACTTTTGTCTTGAATTTGTTTTAACTCATCTTTTCTAGCTTGTCCTCTCTCTCTCTCTCTCTCACACACACACACAGTCTCTATCTCTTTCTCACACACACACTATCTCTCTCTCTCACACACACAAACTCTCTTTCTCCTTCTTTCTCCCTGGTTCTCTCTATCTTTTGTCTTTCTCTTTGATTGTTTCAGAAAGGTAACGTGCAAAAATGAATAGCAAAATCTTAATTTGGGTGGCTTGACATTCATGTTGTTCCCATAGTAACTGGAATAGAGTAGAGAGATTGGTGACAGGGGTAGAACTGTGTGTGTGTGTGTCCATGGTACTGAGCTATGGCTTAGCTATGGCTAAACTGAGGCAGGTCATAGCCAGCGGCTGTGGAGCTGGAGGGTGTGTTTGTCTGCTAAAGTGCTCCTGGGTCAGTCTCTCTCCACCTGCTTTCATGCTTAAGTGTCCTTTAGCATCATGCTACCAGCCCAGCTACTCTCTATATGAGCAGGTAGAAGCTTTACATGGCCGTATACGTGAATATAACACATTCCTAATGTGCTTTGAAAGGCCCAGATCAATGCAGTCCATTGGTGGGGGTTTATGGGGCTCCCCTTTCACTGTAAGGTGCTTTGGGTTTATGTTGTTGTTTAGTGGAGAATTTCTATAAGTGCTTGAATACTTTAAATATATACTTTTCATGAGTGTGTGAAAGAGAGAGAGTTTGAGAGACTTTTGAAAGGAGAGTATTTTTCTGAGAAAAACTGTTATCTGTGAGGTCTGTTGTATGTGTGGTGTGGTTGTTATGGTGTTTACTTCAGTGAAAAGGAATATTTAAAAGTCATATGTGAACGTCTGTATGTAAATAGCTGTGTGAGAGACCAGTGTATTTGTTCTCTTTTTTGTATGTGTGAGTGCTGTGCAGAGGGGTGGAATTATCCAATGACTCTGAGAGCCTTTCAGAGGTAGGAAAATCAAATGAACTTGATTTGCACCCCATTCCCCAACAAGCTCCATGTGATGTGTTGTTTGTGTCTTCTCTTAAATTCATCTCTCTCTCTCTCACACACACTCTCCTCTATTATTCACCTTGTTGCACATCACTCTGAGAGAGGAGAGCAGCACTCTCTGCCACAGTGGTCACTGTCAGTAACTGACAGTCAAAGTGGACCAGCACCCCAGGGTCAAGTGCCATAGAGCTGGACAGCCATAACTGAACAACTTCTCTTGAAATAATTTGTTAAATGTGCACAATGAAGTGAATTTTCTGTTCAGTTTCTTTCTTTCTTTGTCAAGCAGTCTTCTGGAAGATCCACTATATATAGTGCATTAAAAAGAGAAGAGGTGGGATTGCATACCTGTGTTTATTGTGATTCGCTGTTTGCTAATCATAATGTCCTCTACAATTGATATGAAAATATGCTTCTGTGGCAGTCAGAGTGGACTTAACAGACGAAGAAAGGATTAATGTGCCATCGGCTTTTGCAGTAATAAGTGGATGTCCTCCATCCGTGTTTATGTGTGTGTTTATCTGCATAAGTAACTGACTTTCATCCATGCACACACACACACACAACGATGTGCCTGTTACCACTGAATATATTTTTCTAATTCCAGTGGTAAATCTTAGAAGCAAAATGACAGCAGGCAAAATCCATCATTTCATTTAAAGGGTCTTTTTCTCTCTCTCTCTCTCCCTCCATCACGCTCTCTCTCTTTCTCCTCTCCTCTCTTGCCTGGGGCCTGGCTGGTTTGGTCTCTCTTCAGTGATGCCATTACTCTGTTTCCTGTAATGGCCGTCCATTTCAGCTCACTCTCTCCCATATCTCTCAGTTCCACACTCACATCTGCACAATGAGACAACTTATTCCCAAATGGGGTTTTTGGAAAGGGACATGCCCTCAGAAAGAAAAAATAAATAAAAAACATGGACAGAGAACAGTTTGGGTTTATTTTAATATCCTGAAGGATTCATGCTTTTGAATATGAATGAATATTGTTAAGCATTTTTTACAATTTTTATTTGTGACTATTTTCACAATTTTGACACATTTTACTTTGTCAACTGACTGGAGCCCTCAGTGCAGTCCTGTCCAAAAAATAATTCTCTCATTTTGTGTTAAGCCGCATGCTTTTAAAATGTGTGTGTATTATAGAGCTCATTAAAAGGAAGAAAGAGGTGTTCTTCATTACCTCACCATGAAAAATTGGAAAATGTAAATGGCTGAAATACCCAAGGATTTCGTTAACAGAGAGTCACACACTCTGTAGAAGTGCTGGAGCGTGTTTAACCATATTTGACTTCAGTCTCTGCCATCATATTGGAAAGTCAATGTTGTGTCCTTACACAGTGTGACTTCAGAATTAAAGATGTCAGTGTTGTGACCACCCCCCCCCCCCCAAACACACACACACAACCAGACACACACAAACACACACTTCAGCACAATCTCACCATGGTTTCAAGCCTCAGTAATCTGAAATGAACCTATTCTTACTATGTGTGTATATAGTATGTGTGTGTGCCTCTCTCGCTCTCTCTGTGTGTGTGTCTTGCAGCAGGATTCTGCTTCTCCTGGATCCTTCATATCCCTGGGCCTCTTCTCCTGATGTCACCTAATCAAAGATGTCATCACTGACCTTTCAGATGGAGGTGTTGGCCACATGCACATCATACACACACACGCCACCCCATTTCCCAGTGTCCTTATGTCCAAGTTCAAAGGCACACACACACACAAACACACATGCACGCGCGAATGCAGGCACGCACACACACACATACCACCCCATTTCCCAGTTTCCCTATTTCCAAGTTCAAAGACACAAACACACACACACACATCAAGTAAATCTACCCTCTCATGTACCAATGTAACAGAGATATACTAAGCTGGCACGGTACAGACGGACACAAACACAGATCAGCACCACAGTGTCCTCAGTACTGAAATAAGTTTTCCTCAAAGTCAAGGCAATGAATGAAATAAATCTGACGGAAATAAAGGTGCCCCCCCCCCCACACACATCTGAGATGGATGAGTCTGGATGAAACCCCATGGCTTCCAAAGAGGGAAATTGCAGAGCTATTGATCAAATCTCCTAAAAACATTATAATGAACAGACACACACACACACCCATAGGCTACAAACACATCTCATCCACCTACACAGAGAGAGAAAGAAAGAGAGAAAGATGGATAGAGAGAGAGAGAGAGAGAGATACCAATTTCCCCCCCACACAAACAGTAAGGAAGATATAAAGAACACGGGGACACACTAAGTGGGACACAAAACAACAAACAAACTTTAATGGCGAAACTCTGTCTCTGTGTTCTCAGTGGGGACAGTGAACAAATGTGCTTTTAAAATAAAACTCTTGCATCATTCTCGACTTTTCTCTCTCAACATTTTCACTGATAACCTTCCTCTCTGCGGGCTTGCTCGCGATGGCTAACGTGCGGTGGTCAGAAACACTTCGTCTCTTTGATTGACCCCCTGGGTTGCCGTTATGAAGACTGATAATCATCGTGCTCAAGCGATAATGGAGTTGGCCATCATTTTTCATAGGCTGGGAAAGAGAGAGGAGTGAGAAGAGGAGGAGAGAGGGAAAGAGAGGAGAAGAGAAGAGGAGAGAGGTGAAGGGGAGAGGACAAGAGAAGAGAGGAAGGTAGGGCAGGGGAGAGGAAGAGAAAGGAGAGGGGGATAGAGGAGGAGAGGAGAGGCTGGGGGAGGAGAGGTTAACCTTCAGAGCGCTCCCCGGCACTCCAGTCCACTGGCGTCTGGGTCGGGGAGTTTTGAGTGACGGCTAACAGAATGGCTTTTTAATGACTACTCATCTAACATTAAGCTCATTTTTTGGAGGGAGGCAGAGGGGACCACACAGAGACACACATACTCATACACACACACATACTCACACATACACACACATATACATCACACATGCACAAAAATGCACTGTTTATTTAACTTATTTATGCTAATCAGCAATTACGATCATTTTCACCCTCCAGTACACACACACACACACACTAAACCAGTGCAAGTGTATGCAAGGCATTGTTACTCTGTACATAATAAGCCAGGAAAACCTTCGTTCAGACATCGCGAGTCATTCTCGTTCTCAGAGACGAGAAAGACGAGATGAGTATATGTCTGAGAGTGCAGCTGTTTCGCCGACAGGCTCTGATGTCCAGTGTGCGCGCTCCATCTCCTCATCTCTGCCTCTGAGAGGTCATTAAACCTCCCAGCTTTGAAGCGTTAGGTGGGTCTCAAGGTAACGTGGGGAGAGGTCGCCTTAAGCTAGCCAGCGGCTTAACTCTACCGAGAACCCAGCCTGCAACCCTCCACCACCCCGTCCCCAGCAAGCAAAGTCCTCCTCAGATCTTCCGAAGACCCTAACTGAGCGCCAAACGAAGTGGCCCCTCGTTAGGAGTTATCAGTAATTAACGGCTCAGGCTCTAATTGGCGCCCTGTGCCGGTGGCTGGTGGAGGTCAGCACCAACGCAGGCCTCAGGTGGAGACACAAATAGAGCTCCAGCTTTCACTGGAGTTAACTGGAGTTCAGCCGGTCCTGTGGACTCTCTCTCTCTTTCTACCTCTCTGTTTGTCTATCTCCCTTTCATTTGGTCCATTCTGAGGCAATTCAATATTGTTTTTTATTGGCATAACGGAGAGCAGCCGGCATGGCTGTAGAGGCTCTGACAGAATAACTCCAACATTTCAGCAAAGCACACAAAGAATATTGTTTGAGGCCCCAGAAGAGGACAGTTAACCCAAACGCCTGGGCTGGAAGTTAAAAGTGAGGCAGAACTGCCACAGAGATGGTTCATCTCATTTTGAACTGTTACTTACGACTGCAGGCATTTCCTCTGTGTGTCCTTTTTCATCTGTCTGTGGTTGGTTGTGCGTGTGATAACACCATTGTTTCATTCAGACAATATTTTACAAAAAAGAGTGCACATTCAAGGGATATGAGGCTACTGAGCAGACTGCTAACAACAGACTTGGGGCACATTCAGAAGTCTGTTTTGTTTACTTATAAATAACGGTAGATAGACAGCTTCAAATTCAGTTTGTACTGTGTGCTTGTGTATGTGTGAATATGAGATAGAATGGCCCACCCACCCTAATACAGTACATAAGAAAAGCCTTCTCTGTATGATATTGCCAATTCGCTCACAAAAAGAGACCATTTAGTAACTTAACTAAAGCTTTTATCAATGACGGCTGGGGTCTTGGTGGTGTTTGTGAGAAATCTTTTCAAATGCGTTTTTGAGCCAACTCACCATAGTTTTCAGATCAAAACTCCTTAATTCTGTTTTAAATGCAATAGGCTACTTGACTATGTCTGGATTTGATTATTTTGAGGTATATGAATAGTGATGTGTTTTTGCATTACATTTTTTATATATTTTCTTTACCAGACAGTCAACTTCACATCAGCATATTAAAAATATTTTTTCTCCCATATTTGCATGTAATGAAATAGGCATGGCTGTTTACTTTACTGTCCTGTGTGATTGTGCACACTGTGTTTGGGTAAACAGTGGTTTTGTTAGAACTCACATAGTCTGTGTACCCATCTCCCTCTGAATCCAGTATGTCCCAGGGGAATGAATTAGTGATGGCTCTCTCATAAAACTGCTTATGTGGAGATAAGCAATAGACAACAACAACAATAGCAATCAACAGGGAAAGATAACACACACACACACACCAGTTCCCTGTGGTATTATGGTGCTCTTCAACATTTTTATGAAAACACTTCGCAGACACCCCCACTCACACACCACCATCCCCACCCACCAGCCACTCGTCCGTGTTCACCCCCACAGAGAGGGTTTGATGTTGGCGACAAACAGAGACAAACCAGCACATCAGCAGTGTTTAGTGCCATTTAAAGTGTGCTCCTGGGACTCCGCCTAACTTTCCCCTGACCTTGGGAGTGAGTGTGTACAGTATGTATGTGTGTGTCTGTGTGTGCGTGCGTGCGTGTGCGCTTGTGTTGTGAGAATGAGCTGAGCTGCACGTCTCAGCAAAGGCTGAGCTAGAGGCTGTAAAGGGATGACAGATGGACTTTTGCGCACAATTTCACTTCTGTGGTCGACAAGGTACAGGCATTATGCTTCTTGTTAGCATTCTATGTGAAGATATAACATCAAATAGCATAAACCATCCATACTACTACATACATCACCACTGAACAAAATAAAAATCAAAGAAACCAAACCCCCCCCCCCAAAAAAAAACATGCATTCATACATATAAGTCCAGCCTCATTATTCGGCTCTGAAGAGATCAATATTCAAACTCCCAGAGTCTCTCATTAGGATCGGATCATGACTGTGGGCCAGACGTTCTCAGCAGTCTCACTGCTTGTCTCTTCCCCTGTATAAACTCCAGCAACAGACCGGAGCAGAGGTGCGATCAATAGCTCCTAATTGAGCAGCACCTACAGCCTTCTAATATGCTGGTTATTACAAGGATGTTGGATAGACTCGGATGGCAGACCGTCTGTGACCCCCCTCCCGCATCCTGGCTCTGATCTAGTCAAATATTGAGATGAACCCCACCTCCCTCACCCTTCACCTGCACCCCAGAACCCTCGCCATCGCTCACCTTTCATCTTGCTGATTGGCTTCGTTTGCGAACCCTGCAGCGGAAAAAAGTTCCTTGATGCTATGAGAGGATTGTTCTTAGGTGGAAGTTACAGAGGCTTATTTAACAACCAGTGGTTGAATACTGGTATGCATTTATGCAGGACTTTAGTGCTTTCTGGTTTTTGTATCTTTTATAAACTGTCATCCCCACTTTGACTGTTCAGGTGCTCCACCTCCAACTCCCACTTTACAGTGCTGGGAAAAAGTATTTGCCCCCTTCCTGATGTCTTCTATTTTTGCATATTGTCACACTGCAAAATGTTTCAGATAATCAAACTAATTTTAATATTAGACAAAGATAGCCCGAGTAAACACGAAATGCCGTTTTTAAATGATGATTTCATTTACTGGAGGAAAAAAGCTATCAAACCCTACCTGGCCGTATGTGAAAAATAATTGCCCCCTTAGTCGCTTTTTTGCTCGTTTCTCTGCAGAGCTCCCCCTACATCTTCAGAGTATATATTTTACGACTCCTCAATCGGTCAGTCTGCTGTTTCCTCTTTTCCTGTTCCTCCGTAGACTTGCTTTCTGCTTCTTTTCACTGGCTCTGCCATGATGAATGTCTGAGAAACTCCATCGCTACCTTGTTCTAGCCGGTGCCTGGTGTGTATGTGTGTGGTGCAGTAAAGCAATGTGTCACATCGCGAGGCTGCATGCCTTTCTGTCCCTGAGTGTCCCTAGGGGGAAGCGAGACGGCCACCTTTCGCCCCAGAAAAACTTCAAATAATCGCCGAGTCCCAAATAGACGCCTGTCTCTTTTAGACGCCTGGTGTGGCTACAGGTTTGGGTTAAAGGCCGGTCTGAAATAGAGGCCTGGTCTGTTTTTTAGTTTCGGGTTGTATTTAATCTTCTAAAACCCGTCAGATCGTCAGTTTAAAGGCCAATTCACAACAAAGATTCGCAATGAGATGAAACCGTTGTAGAAAGGAGTTGCAACAGTGTGAATTAGACGTTGCACGTTGTTGCAAGACATTGTAAAGCATTCACCATGTCTAGTCACAGTTGCAAGGTTTTAGAAAGTTGCATCAAGTTGCTGGTTTATAGAATGTTGCAGCTCATCTCGTCGCAAATATTTGGTGTGAATTGGGCGAATTTGCCAAAAAACATCTTGCCCCCAAGACTTCTGGGATACTATTCTGTGTACTGATGAGTTAAAAGTTGAACTTTTTGGAAGACATGGGTGTCATTACATCTGGCATAAAGCTAACACAGCATTCTACTATCAGAGCATCATACCAACAGTCAAACACGGTGGTGGTAGTGTTATGGTCTGGGGCTGCTTTACTACTTCAGGGCCTGGGCAACAAATCTGAATGAGATGCTGTGGTGGTATGACCTTAAACAGGCAATTCATGCTCGAAAACCCTTGGCAGAATTAAAACAATTCTGCAAAGAAGAGTGGACCAAAATTCCTCTCCAGCAATGTAAGCGAATTGTTTGAAACGTTTGGTTAAAAACCGCAAATATTAATTATGATACCCGGCATGCGATCTGACGCGCCTATTTACATAACGTGCGCTTTTGGTTGATATAGCCTAACATGCAGTGTAGCCTATCATTATTGAGCCTATGTAAAACCTTAACATAAACAGGAACAGAAAGCCCCTTCTTAATCACGTCAGCCTACCCATGACATCGCTTATCAAAAAGGCTAGCCTACTACACAACAGCGTTGAACACTATAGGCTAAGTTAAAAGATGGGTTACATGGATGTTTCAAGCTTTTCAAAAAATGCATGTGTTTGTCGTGTCGGGGGGTTCCCCAGGAGGTTTTTTGAAATCCTGTCTACTTAACCCGGGTCGCCGGCGTATGGTTCAGGTGCCCCAGCTAGTCGCGCCACGGCCGGGGCCAACACACAATTTTAACGTAGTTTGAAAGGGACATGATTCAGGAATAGGCTACTAAGACAGGACCCTCTTCTGTCTGACTCACCTCACATTACCCCATGCATTATAGCCTGGTTTCTGACAGAAATTACGTTTTGTGCCATGTAGAAACAATACTACAGCTTTTATTTTAATCGCTTTTATTGGAGCGATTTCTTTCTTTTTTCTTCTTATTGTCCGCGATTCACATTAACTGTAGGCTATCACCATCACATCATTGTAAACGTTCTTTCCTAAGTTGTGTGCTGTCGCCATACTTGGCATGAGTTCTACGTTTTGCCTGCATGGATGCGCGATTGAGTGCGCACCTAAATGTACAGTAACATGCAAGATGCAACAGCCAATACTAAGAGGCCTATAAACAGGTTAATTTCTGACATTACTACTAGCATATGAATGCATTATTTATGTTGTAAGACATGAAAGACACAGGCACGCACAAATTCATCATTTAAACTAAAAGGGCACTAAGTTTCGCTATCATTGCGAGAAAATAGTAGCCTGGCGAGCCAGACCCACATTAAAATGTAGGGTCTGGGCACTCACCGTTCGCAGTGCTCAGTCCGAGGGGCGGGATAAACAGTTGTCTTTCAAATTCCCTCTGCACGCAATAGGACAGCGGCAGCGCTATGAGTCCCATGCGTTTCCCACCAGCGGAGCTAGTTGGCTAGTTCAAACGTTTGCCAACATAATAAAACCTTAACTCGTGTCACACTGTTCGCCAGCAGCAACATCCATCTTATTTGTTTTCAAGTAGCAGGGAATTCAAGCCAAACCGTTGCAACTCTGCAAATCAATCATTATGTTAAGCCCACCTAACGACTCTATACACGATTTCAATGGCCTGATTAAGTTTCGATTTCTGGAGCTCACAAGCCAACAGAGAGTTGCTAGACTAGCCCTGGCAAATTAATTTGCTGCCGCTAGGGGCGCGTCTAGATTCCTAGGCTAAGAAAATAGGCTACAGTATGGAAAATGCTTCAAAGTTCCCTTCAAGTCTGATCGGGTCCAAAAATGAATGGGATTTCCTTAGCCTGTGCTACACCTTTCCAACAAGTTTTGTGAGAATTGTAGGCCTACCGGTAGCTTTTGCGATATTGTTGACAGGCCTACCGCACCGCAGTATGTGCAGTAAATGGAAGCCTTTGATAGCGCACGCCACTAACGAAAAACGCAAAACCGTCAGGACAAACCATTCAGGGGAGTACTCTCTCTTGAACCATTGCTAGGTTACTCATATGCGTTACTTACGTTTGATGACATTTCAGACGATGGTGCTTGTTGGTTTCCTGTAGTATAGCGTTTTCTTTCTTTCTTTTTCTATGTCAGTATATTGGGGGGGGGGCATTTTGGTCATATCTGAATATTGGCAATGTCTATGGTGACAACGGCCCTGTTGCAAACAGTTGGTGGACTAACGTGGGCGTGTCAGTGTTTCAGCGTTGTAAATCCTTTTGTTATGAGAGGCAATACAAAGTATCCCACTTTGACAAACTATTCATTCAGACATTTCTTTAAAGGAAAATTCCGGTATTTAGCACTTTGAGTCCCTTTTCTGGTTTGTTTTGGATGAACTAGAGTGGTGGACACCGAAATTTTGACGATTGGTCCTGTCTCGACTTTTCTGACTCGTTTTGAATCGCCTTTGACTACTCAGAGTGGCTGCCAACACAGTGGGGTCTTGTTCCGCCCTGAAGGGACTTATTTTCCCAATAATGACCGGTGTTCTATACATTATCCCGCTTATTACACGGCTACTTGCTAAAACGAATATAATACAATAAACTCCCCACGATATGACTTTAGCCTACATAGCCTAGCCTATTTGTTACCGTTCATCGTGGCATTTGCTGAGAAACAAATAGTTCGCAACACATGCTAAGTATAAGTAAGTATAAGTATATATACTCTTTTGATCCCGTGAGGGAAATTTGGTCTCTGCATTTATCCCAATCCGTGAATTAGTGAAACACACTGCACACAGTGAACACACAGTGAGGTGAAGCACACACTAATCCTAGCTCAGTGAGCTGCCTGCAACAACAGCGGCGCTCGGGGAGCAGTGAGGGGTTAGGTGCCTTGCTCAAGGGCACTTCAGCCGTGACCTACCAGTCGGGGTTCGAACCGGCAACCCTCTGGTTACAAGTCCGAAGCGCTAACCAGTAGGCCACGGCTTGCTAACTGGGCCTGTTCTGACCACCACTGAGCTGTCCCCAATACAATCAAAAGGAATATAACTGTTTTATATAACTCTTTTTTATATAACGGATGTAGCCTGACGAGCCAGACCCACATTAAAATGTTCGCAGTGCTCAGTCCGAGGGGCGGTCGGTTGTCTTTCAAATTCTCTCTGCACGCAATAGGACAGCGCTATGAGTCCCATGCGTTTCCCACCAGCGGAGCTAGTTGGCTAGTTCAAACTTTTGCCAACTTAATAAAAAGCTTAACTCGTGTCACACTGTTCGCCAACAGCAACATCCATCTTATTTGTTTTCAAGTAGCAGGGAATTCAAGCCAAACCGTTGCAACTCTGCCATCAATCATTATGTTAAGCCTGCCTAACAACTCTATACACGATTTGATTGGCCTGATAGTTTAATTTTAATTTTAATTTTAATTTTTTTTTAATTTTTTTTAATTTTTAAAGTTTAATTTTTCGAGCTCACAAGCCAACGGAGAGTTGCTAGACTAGCCCTGGCAGCAAATGTAATTAGTTTAGGGGCTAGTTTGTCATGCCAATATGGCCGTTGTCTACACATATCCCACCACTTCCTGGTGTGTTGTGAAGACATCATGCCAATCATGTGTTGTGATCTCGCCGCTGGAGCAAGATTGGTGTCGTGAAGCCTTGCACACGCGCATTTCTGCTGAAATGAATGCCCGACGAGTGCCCAAAAAGCGTTGTCAAATGGCCGCCGAGTGGAGGGACTTGCCTAAAAGGACTTTGACTTAACTTTATATGTGACCCTGCAAGGCGAAACCAGTCACTTTGATAAAATTTACTAAATTAAGTTATTGTGCTCATTAAGTAAGCTTTCCAACAAAATGTATATCGAGGGTATTGCAAAAAGTATTGCTAAGATAACTGCATCCAAAGTTGGCATGGTTCTCCTGTCACAATATGCCAGAAGAGAAAATCACCTTTTTAAGTAAATTGTCACGTGCGATAGTGTGAGGACAGCTATGGTAGCGTGACTTTGAAGCGGATGACTGACTATGTCCAGTTTCATCAACCGAGTGAGTATCTTTTTCTGCCCCCTAGTTAATACCTGGGACGGTCATAAGGTGTCACTATAGAATATAATTAATGTATTTTGGGGGAAGTAAGGGGAAGTACTTTTAAAATGTGCTACGTCAATGGAAAACTTCTCCTGGTCCGTAAAATGACGCCAGGATATTTCTAAAAGTTCATGCTTTTGACCGTTCGTGCCCTGAAAGGCAAGTCTTTCATATTCATTTTCGGTTACATCTGCCAAGAACGATAGAGAGACACATTGAGTAACGAGTAATGAGTAGAGGTGGGTCGGTCGTGAACGAATCAGTTCGTTTGAACGGGTCTTTAAAATTAACGACCTGAACTGATTCGCCTTTCCAGTTCTTGTTCGTTCATTCGTCGCTGAATCACACTGACCTAGTGCTGCTGTGAATGCGTCCTAGGGCGAGAGCCAAACCAATCGTATGCTGTTTGTCTGTATTGTTTCTAAAACATTCTCATTGAATTAGCCAATGAGGGGCAGGAAAGCATAGCAACCGTTTCCATGGAAAAAAAAAAAAAATCACACTGCAAAAAATGAATTCTAACCAAGTGTTATTGATCTTATATTAAGATTAAAAAATCTATTTGGTATTGTTTTTAGTATGAAAAGACTTACCTAGCGCCCTCTCAAAAGATCATTTTGACTTAATTTAAGAAGACTTTAACTTATTTTATGGAGTCTTATCAAGACAAATTTGCTCAACGCACTGGCAGACAAATTTGCTTGTTTTTAGGACAAATTTGCTTAACGCACTGGCAGACAAATTTTCTTGTTTTCAAGATGAGATGTCTTAAAATAAGTGAATTTTTTTTTAAATTAAGTCATATGATTTCACAAGAAAGCGCTAGGTAAGTCTCTTTATACTGAAAACAATACCAACTAGTTTTTTTTATCTTTATATAAGATTAATAACACTTGGTTAGATTTTGTTAGATAAGCAGTTTTTGCAGTGCAGCTAGTGAGACTAGTGGGAGAGCATACGATAAAAAAGAACGATAATGGTTTACATTAACAATACCATTTTTACATTTCAAAATTAGCATTTACATTTAAATATCTGTTTAATGGTAAATGCATGCTGTCTTTGTATTTTCTGTGTCGTGCCAGGTTAATGAAATAATTTAATGTCTCGTTTGTTCATTCAGTCGTTCGTTCTCACACGAAGACCCCCCTTCGTTCTTGGCTAGCCCAGAGTGATTATGGCTCTGTAGCCTATGCAAAATGGGGACTTTTCATCAATATAATCTTTCTGCCAAGCCTTTAAAAATGTTTGTCGGCATATTGGGTCTTTGTTCCTTTATGAATGAACACATTTTTAAAAAAGAAATTACCGGTAGCTGATCTAGCCTAGTCTACTCTATTTACCTTCAATATGTCAATTTAATGTCAAGGTGAATGAACACATTAGCTACTGCTGCTTTGTCTAAAAGTACACATAATCATGAAGTTGCAGCTACTGTATATACTATTTGCCGCTACAACTACAGTGTTGTATTGATCGTTTGTGAATGAGGAGCTGAGAATCTGCACCGCTGAACTACGTTGTACCGGAAAATCGACTGAATGAACGAACTAACGATTCATCTTGGAGAACTGAACGACGCAAACTGTCACGAGAACGAACTATAAAATCCACCACTAGTAATGAGTAAATTTTAGCTCTACCGTAAAACCTTATACAGGGTATCTGCACATTTTCTAAGTCCAAATTTAAAGACTTTTAAGACCTTTTTAAGACATCTAAATGTAAAAATTAAGACCACGGCAAAAAAGGTACATACAACAACTTAAAACTGTTTTGTACAATAGTTTTTTTTTCTACTAATTTTAACACCCACCCCATTTTGGATGTGTACAGAAGTTACCAAATATATTTTGGCAAAATACAATAATTGTGTGTGAATTACCTTCACAGCTATAAATGCCCAATTTTAGGGTCTGGGGTGCTTCTTTTGAAGCTGGCTGTACATATCTGGTTGTGCTACTGGTTGAGACTGACTGTTCTTCACCTGTATCTGTAGTAGCCTAGGCTACTTGCCAAATGTGTACTAGACTAGATTCCCTTCAATATTTTCAAAGGTAGACTATGTATTTAAATATTTTAATGTTTAAAGGCTTGGCAGAAAGATTATAAAAAGGAAAAGGTTTCAAGTCCCCATTTTGCCCAGGCTACAGAGCCATAATCACTCTGCTTCACTCTGCCAAGAACGAGTGACTGACTTGAAATACCATTGAAATTCAGTGATCTGTAGTTGGATTTTCAACATTATGCTTCAATATTAATAGAGGGTGCAAAATGTTATAGAATCAATGTTGAAGTGCGACGTTGATTCAATGATTTAACGTTGACAAAATAATGTTGATTTAACATAGATTCAATGAGTAATTGCTATCTGGGAAGTCTTTGAAACAGCTGTGAACAGTAAACAAAGATGGCGGATGACACTCTTAAAGGCTGCTGATTGTATTTAAAGGGACACCAGGCAACGTTTTTGTGTTAATTAATTATCTTCGTAAGTCGGTATATGGTTAAATGACTCATTACAGGGCAAATGAATACTCTCTCGCCCTCCCCTACTGCCTGTAGGAAGAATATCCCGCTTGCAAGTTCGGAGTATCCGACCCGTCGACCTTCAGTCTCACGAAGTCTCAGACATTGTGAGAAGCAGGATCAATTTATGGCAAAACATCCCCAGCACAGAGGCAGGCTAACGGGACCCGGCTAGCGATGGTTGCAAACGTGTGTATAATGGCAAAGTCGGCAAAGAAGGAGCGAAAACCCTTGATGGAAGATGGAAAGAAAAAGAAAAGAGCTTCAGACCGAGCGAGGTCTTGCACACGTATCAACATTGGTCAAGCTTTTTCAGAATGGCGAGAGCTGAAAGACAGAGAAGGCTCCAAAAAAGCAAGAAGGCTCCAAGAAAAGAAAAAGAAAGAGAAGACACTAATTGCTAGACATTTCATAGAGATGAGAAAACTTGTTATTAATTAAGAAACTTCTATGCAGGGAGGCCTATTGGATCTACACACTGGGCACACTTGAGCCTTCTGGTCTCAATGAAGAATTGAGCCTGTCGTGTTTCCTGTAATACTAGGTTAATATATGACTTTTAGCCATCGACTCTCTTAAAATAAAAATAAAATAGATTGAAAAGTAGTTTTTTTTTTAATTACTGGCGAGTTTTCTCATCTCCATGGAATGTCTAGCAATTAGTGTCTTCTCTTTCTTTTCTTTTGTTTCTCTTGTTGGTTCATTTAGTTATTGTTTCATTGTAAAGCTTATGTGTGAAAAAGTTTTACTTGTATTTTTCTTTTGGCTAACGTACTTATTGAGTGCAGCCCTTGGAGGGAGGCCCAGATTCTGCCACGCCTTCTACACCTGATTGTGATTCTGTTTTCACATAATGGGCGCTCCTTGTCCATGCTATGCAAGGCCTCCGAGGAAGATGCATGAAGCATCGAAACGTTAGTCCCTTTTGTGCACCTTAATTAAAGTTTATAGCTAATACTACATCTGTGCTGCTCCGAATTTTTACTTTTAGTAAACTTATTCTGAAACTTTGTCCAAAATATTTTTTATTTACAAATATACTGTGAAAGACATGTAGGCCTACATACAGCTGGGATGAAAAATGGTAAGAAGAACTTTTACAATGTGTATGATAACAACAAACTATTTACAATATGATAAGAAATTGTACTATGCAGCAAATACTGTAAAAAATTACGCTAGGCGGGTCACCCTGAAGCCACTGTACTGACCTCTGGGGTCAGGGAAAGTGTCCCTTATCCGACAAACACAGCAGCTGGGTATTACTACTCGGTTGCCCACACCCAGGCGGCTGTGCTGCCACAACACAAACTGGCTGTATGTCTGAATTGGCACTGTTCCATCCCAGGTTCAGCATTATCAACCAGTGCGATTATGTCATGAGGCTGCCCTGGCTAGCCGCAACACACCCTCATCTAAAATATAAAAGTCCATGTAGGCCATCTTGCTTATGCATTGCTGTGGATGTTGCCGGGAGCATTTCCTCTCCAGGCCTGTGTTCATCTCCCGGCAGTTTCCACAGAGACACCAGTGGAGTCCGGCGGGTTCAGGGTCAGAACGCAGGGGCACCTTCAGAAATGACAGAACATCGAACATCACCCCCGGGGACAGTCTCAGTGTGCCTTGCTTCTTATCAGCATAGGCCTTATCCAGGGCCAATTACAGCTACCAAAGCACCACAGGAAAACCTGACGGCCACTAAACACCACTAAACAGAGATTCATTCTTTTCAAAGCACACAGTACAGTTGTACAGTTTTACAGATGTTATCGCGGGCCGCCAGAAATGTTTCCGCGGGCCGCCATTGGCCCCCCGGCTGCACTTTGAGAACATATGCTTTACTGTAATGTTATTTGTTTGACATTTTTTTGTCTACATTTGTCAAAATCTAGTGAGGAATAAACACTCTCTGATTGTTACATTGATAATGTCTGGTCTGTCTGGTACATGCTGTCTGTCAGACAACTTTCTACTGTTATCCTGCTAGCTTCTGTAAGCTAAATTAACGTTCCTGCTTGTGCTGACATCATACCATAGTCCAGACATGGGGGACTCGAGTCACATAACTTGACTCGAGTCAGACTCTAGTCACATTTTTTAGGACTTGAGACTTGCTTGATCAACATGTACAAAAAAACTTGACTTGACTTTGACTTTCTATTCATGACTTGAGACTTTTAGAAAATCTGCTTAGGTGCTGTTGCATGCGTCACGTAAGCGAACCTGTCATTGTTGCGACAGACCAACAGCAAGTGCCAGATCAAATGAGACAGACTGAAGTAGGCTAACTTGCAAATATGGAAGGCTCTACATTTACACCAAAACATAATAATGCTTGGGTACACAGATGATTAGAGGTGGGTCGGTCGCGAACAAACTAGTTCCTTCGAACGGGTCTTTAAAATGAACGACCTGAACTGGTTCGCCTTTCCAGTTCTTGTTCGTTCTTTCGTTCATCGCTGAATCACACTGACCTAGTGCTGCTGTGAATGCCTATGGCCCAGCTTCCTAAAGCGAGAGCCAAACCAATTGTGTGCTGTTGTCTGTATTGTTTCTAAAAAGTTCTCATCGAATTAGTTAATGAGGGGCATGAAAGCATAGCAACCGTTTCCATGAAAAAAAAAACAAATGGGCTAGTGAGACTAGTGGGAGAGCATACGATAAAAAATAACGATAATGGTTTACATTAACAATTCCATTTTGCATTTCAATATTGGCATTTACATTTAAATATCTGTCTAATGGTAAATGCATGCTGTCTTTGTATTTTCTGTGTCATGCCAGGTTAATAAATGTCTCTTCAATCTGTCTCGTTCGTTCTCACGCCAAGACCCCCCACCTGTTTCACTTCGGTCAGTCACTCGTTCTTGGCAGAGTGAAGCAGAAGAAGCAGAGTGATTATGGCTCTGTAGCCTGGGCAAAATGGGGACTTGAAACCTTTTCATCAATATAATCTTTCTGCCAAGCCTTTAAACATGTTTGTCGGCATAGCCTACTGGGTCTTTGTTCCTTTATGAATGAACACATTTTTAAAAAAGAAATTAGCTGATCTAGCCGTAGTCTACTCTATTTACCTTCAATATGTAAATTTAATGTCAAGGTGAATGAACACATTAGCTACTGCTGTTTTGTCTAAAAGTACACATAATCATTTAGTTGCAGCTATATTTGCCGCTACAATTACAGTGTTGTGTTGACCGTTTTCACAAACGAGGAGCTGAGAACCTGCATTCCATGATTCACCGCTGAACTACTTTGTAGGCTACCGGAAATGCGACTGAACGAAAGAATGAACGATTCAGAACGAATCATTTTGGCGAACTGAACGACGTAAACTGTGTCATGAGAACGAACGACAAAATCCACCTCTACAGATGATTTATCTGACAACTCAAAGGAGAAATGAACAGCAGTCTACAAGTGCGCAAATTAGCGACATAACCACCACCATGTCGATTTTCATCCGTCAGAAGTTAGTCGTGTTAGAAACCTAATGTCAAATTTAAGGCATGTTAAGAGTTGGCTTTGAATCTATTAATTTTTTTAGTTAACCAGATATTAGGTTGAAATGTGTGAAATGGCAAAGTGAAACATTTTCTTGTCTAAGTTTAATCTTGATATGCTAGCGAAAATGTTGCCAATATAACCTAAAGTAAGCGCCTCTCTTTCTCCCTCCCTCTTAAACACATCCCTGTTCCATACATTACTGTAGTAACCCTATGGTAGTAACAGTCAGTAGTAGGTCTAGCTAACTGCCAGCAATCAGCATAGAAAAGTACCTTTACAGTTGACATTACTTTCAAATGGCCACTTCAGTCGCGCATTACGCGGCGTGAAGCTGCGTGAAACTTTAGTACCACTTTTAGCCACTGTGCGTCGCTCTGCCACTATACATCGCTCTGTCAGTAGCCTGCCTGCCGCCCCTTCTGAAAAAGCAGGAGGCTACCTTTAAACATAATTGTTGCCGAGAGGAATCCCAGCCTACGATTTCAATAACAAAATAAATCATGCATAATTAAACATTACCTCGATTTATGCTACTTGGGTATGGCTTAAGGCTTGGCTACACAGTGGTAACGAAAATCGAAATCTGCTTTTGATAGCCTACCGGTGCCGCTCCACAAAACGAACAAATATCTTAATTTGCTGTCTACGTTATTGTCAGTGTTGGGGGGTAACGCAACTACGCAAATCAAAACAGTCTTGTGCAAGAACTGTTCATGCAGACTACAACTGGCGCGGTGTAGCCTACACAACTTTGTTCAAAATTGATGCATTCAAGTTAACTTTGCAAAGTTAGTGTTATAGCTTACTTATCACAACGTTGTCAATCGCAAACGCTAATTTATTCTAACGTCTCTATACGGAACTACAGTATGTCCTTTTTGCTGATAAATATGGGTTTACAAGACTTGTATATTATGACATTCTGTTTTTATTTGCATTTTACACAACGTCCCAACTTTTTCTGTTTTAGGGTTGTATAATATGATACAGCATTGATGGTCCTAAACCTTAAAACCCATTGCGCTGTCGTGCTGGTCAAAGTTTGGCAGTGGCGGTGGCGGCAGCGTTTGATTCATTGATTAGTTCACTTTTTCAACATTATTGGGTCCCTGGAGATGACAGGTATAACTTGAACTGTTTGAATATATTTTCATGATTTGATGTAGCTTACCTAATATTTGAGGCATATAGAAACAATAGGCTATTTAATAATAGGTCTACTTGAAATACATTTATTTTTTATTTGTAAACATTTCATCTTATTCTATAAACCGTTCAGATGTATGTGGCTTGAATGAATGCAATGTCTATTTGTTTGTTACAAATAAAACTTCATCAGTTCATATCTAGCTTACTGTAGCTTATTTTAAAATTAAAACGTGGGATTTGTATGATTTGGCTATGACTTGACTTGCTTGACCCAAGACTTGACTTGACTTGCTTGATTGTCACAAAAAATGACTTGGACTGGCTTGAGACTTGAAGGTTAAGACTTGAGACTTGCACATGTGTGACTTACTCCCACCTCTGCCGTAGTCTCAACATTATCTTAAAAGACAGTTCGAAACTATCATTCTTAAAAGATGCTTTCACTCCAAAGTCATGTCTTATGAGACACCTCTTTATCAATGCAGGGAGGCAACAGATGGTTGCCTTCTGTTTCCGTTTGGATCAGACCTATAGTGTATAAACTAAGTGCACTCATTGCTATGGGTATTACATTTCACTAGTGGCTTGTCAGTGAGTAAAGCTGTCTTAAAACGATCATAAAAAAGAAATGTACTGTAACTAAGTCCAGCGAAGCCGGTCTTTTATAATAAATCAAGCATAATCATGCCTCTCAGCACAAGTCTGAACTTTTGAATAAGCAGAAGGTCGCTGTGCGTCTCGCTTTAATTTCCCATACATCATTTAAACACCATTCACTTCCTCCAGTAAAGCGTGACACTTTGGCAGTAAAGTGCACCCTGGTTCACCTCCTTCTGTATATATCTTAATACTCATGAGAAGAAACACTGTGTGTAAGTGTAGGCTGTGTGTGTGTGTGTGTGTTGTGTAGGGATGCCAGCATCTGTGTGTATGTGTGTTTGTGTGTGCTTGCAAGAAATTGTATCTGGAGCCTGGCCAGAGACCTAGCCCAGCATGCTTTACCCTGATAACATAATCCTTGCTGAACAAAGCTTTTTCAAATTATTTCCACGGTGACATGTGTTCTAATGTCTCATTGATCACTGCTCCAGGTTTATGGATGAGCGACTGTCCGAAGTATAATGAAATGTGTGATGCGCATGATAGAGAACACAATGGTTGAGTGTGTGTGTGTGTGTGTGTGTGTGTGTGAGTGAGAGACAATTTGAACATGGGTAATATTTATTGTACTGGCATTGTTTGTGTATGAAGCTGCTGTGAAAGTGTGTGTGTGTGCGTATGCATGTGTGTGTGTGAAATGAATAGGCACGTGTCTTTCACGTAGAGCACCCTGTGTTAGTCACTGTCAGGCACTGGCAGCTGGAGGAGAAGCAGACTAATCCGGAATACCCTGAGGGAACAGACAGTGACACATCCATCACACATACACACACACACACACTATCCATCATACACTCTCAAACACATCCATACACACACACACACACACTATCCATCATACACTCTCAAACACATCCATACACATGCACACACACACACACACACAATCCATCACAAAGCCTCAAACACACACACTCATGTATAGAAACACTCACAAAACTCACAAATATTCATCACATCAAACATTCAAAATCACACACACACACAGATACACATTCATCATATGCCCAGTGCACTCACAAACAGTCAAAGACATGCACAGACTCATAGACTGCCACTCTCTCAAACACACATACTGTAGAGAAGGAGATAATTGTCTGCACTCTATCACAACATCCGGACAATGCCTACTCCATACTGAAGAATGCTATTGAAATTGTCTCCTTAATTCCAAATGGAGACACTGTTGACCGAGTAGATTCCAGTGTAGTTAAGAGCAGGTAAAACTTGAGGCTGGCTTGCGAAAGAATAGTTCTTTATTCTGGATGTAACAACAGAGTTCTGGTAACCCTTTTGTACGCACAGCACAGCACAGTGTTGCAAGGTGAAGCCAAGGTAATGAACTGAAGCAAAGATCTGGGAAACTTCTGGCTAATTATAATACCAGAATATACATTCATGTCTGGGGTCAGATTGGAGGGGGGGAAACAGACAGTGATATAGCCTTATTCAATTAAGACGTCTTGTGGGGGAACAATTAGTTAGGTACACCATTTGCTATTGTAAGGTGACAACATTCTGTCTGCTTACAATAAACATCCTGTCCTCGCAGTTTCTGCAGTATTAAACAAAGAACCAAAAGAATGACATACTAAAAACCACTAAAATCTAACAATACCTATGTGCTTTTCCAAGGCTGGTTAAATTCAATTATGTTAATGCCCTTTGTCAAGACTGCAACTGTGTCAAAACTGTATTGAAAAGCATTTGCTTTGATGGTGACAAAGTATGCAGTGGTGACCAAAAATGTTTGAGCATATGCCATCTATTAGTTCTCCCAGTGCACACACTCTAAATTCCATGACATGCTTAGAATTACTTACAAATGCTTGGAAATATTTGGGCATAAGTAGAAATACCATTTTTCAGAAAGCTCCATGCCACATGGTGAAATCTGTGGAAATCTGGCTATGTGACAATGGTATTTAACTTCTGGAGCCAAGGCTTGGGTCATGTTCAAACCTTAACCCATAACAACACTGGGCAATGGTGAAGAAGGCATACAGCAGTCCAGAAACCATCCTCTGTAGAATAAAGGACTTCATACAAAATATTGATTGTTGTATAGTAATTTTATTGCATAAAATAACAATTGCAATAAATATTGCTATTATCTTGATTGGCATTATCTTAAAAATTGAGAATGTCATTGAAACATAGGATTCCACCGTTGCCACAGTACTTTTAGCCATTACTTCTGGCCACTACTGTGCAATACCCATTATAAGTTATCCTCTAATGCAAGATGCAGAACTGTGCAATACCCATTATAAGTTATCCTCTAATGCAAGATGTAGAACTGTGCAATACCCGTTATAAGTTATCCTCTAATGCAAGATGTAGAACTGTGCCTCAGGTGTGCAACTGAGTGAAAAGACAACCACTGTATTCAGAGAGTCACAGAGAAAAGGAGAAAAATAAGAAACTAGATGTACCGCAGAGCGGTACAAAATATGACCGCCGCCCAGTCCAGCACATTTTTTCCACAAAAATAAATCACGCTGAAAGGCCTATATGATTCTAACTGTCTCACTAAATTGCATTAGCCACACTCAATTATCACTGGTATCTGCTAGACAACAAGTACCAAAACATAATTAGTTCATAGATTCCACATGTAAAATTCATTTTATACAACCCCACCCCCATCTTGCCTGTTCATAATTCTGAGAAATTCTTGAAATGTGTGCATGTGTGCGTGTACACGTTTATGTTTATGTGTGTGTGTGTGTGCGTGCTTGTGTGTTTGCCTGCGTATGTGTGTTTGTGCATGTGCATGCATGCATACATATGTCTACTGTGTGAGTATGTGTCATATGTATGATTACTGTGAATGTATGTGTGTGCGTGTGTATCTGTTTATGCACATGTGTGCACATGGAATGGGTTAACATGACCCCTGGAGGCAAACATACGGAAAAAATTGGTCATCCTAGGCCCTACGGTTCTCAAGATATTCACAGAAAACTGTGTCTGCCCTACCCTCCTTTCGGGGGGTCCAGTACAGCGGGGGGGCTACAGATCAAAACGAAAAACGATGGTTCCATGCTATCCATGTGGGGTTACATGCCCACCAAGTTTCGTGTACCCCGGTCTTTCAGTGTCCCGGGAATCCTTGTTGGTGCACGGTCACTAAATGTACACATAAATTATTTTATTGTAAGGACCCCCATGAACGAAAGTTCACAAAACTTGGCATGCATTCGGAGGGTGCCATAATAATCCTACACTTTTAATTTCGTGCAGTTTTGACCATGTCAGCCAGAGATATTGTGATGAAAACACCTAATTTTTTGCTTTTTAATTTTTGACTAGGTGGCGCTATACATGAAATAAGTGGTAATGGGATGGGTTGACATGCCCCCTTAAGACCAACATACAAAAAAAAGGTGGACCTCCTAGGCCCTACGGTTCTCGAGATATTCACAGAAAACTGTCTCCGGCCACCTACAGGCCAGTTGGTGTATATTAACATAAATTAATTTATTGTGTGGCCCCCCATGAACAGAATTCCACGAAACTTGGCGTGCATTCAGAGGGTGTCATAATGATCCTACACTTCCAATTTTGTGCAGTTTTGACTATGTTAGGTCACAGATACCTGCGATTACAACACCTCATTTTTACTTTTTTGTGTTTAACTAGGTGGCGCTATACATGAAATGAGTGGTTATGGAATGGGTTGACATGGCCCCTTGAGATCAATATACAAAAAAAAAAAGGTCCTCCTAAACCTTACGGTTCTCGAGATATTCACAGAAAACTGTATCTGCCCTACCCTCCTTTCGGGGGGTGCAGTCCAGCGGGGGGGGCTACAGATCAAAACGAAAAACGATGGTTCCATGCTATCCATATGGGGTTACATGCCCACCAAGTTTCGTCTACCCCGGTCTTTCAGTGTCCCGGGAATCATTGACGGAAATTTGGACATGCGAAAAATAAAAAAAAATAAAAATCTGACTAAACCTATATGACCGCCTCTTCGCTGTGCGGCGGTCATAATAATAAACAGAAAAATAGAATGAGAATTCTTTAATCAATTCAGTAGTGGTGTCTTTTACTTAAGGGACATATTTATTGAAGTAATCTAAAAGTAATCCTAAAGTAATCAGATAATGTTACATGTTTTTGGTAATCCTGATTACGTTACTGATTACAAAAATTGCCATGTAATTTGTAGTCAGTAATGGATTACATTTCAAAGTAATCTGACCCAACCCTGGCTGTGTATTACCTTTTGAACATTTCTGATGCTTTTTGAATGCTGATGTGTGATGCTTCTGCCTTTTCACTTCTTCATGTCATTTTGACTAAAAGATTTGTTTGTTTTCATATTGTAGAATATTTGGAAAATCTATTGTCTTTCCTTTTGTTTACCTCTTTCCATTACATATGCACTTCCAACCCCTTTCTTTTTAATCAAAGGACTACTTTTAGATCAAATTTCCTATTTTTACTTGAAGGACTACTTTTATATCAAATTTCCTATTTTTACTTACTTCCAATTGTATATGTTACATTTAGTCAGACACTACTGTACATGACACACACAGCATATTGTACACTATGAAAATGTATCGTCTATGCCATACATGACACATGGATAGACAGACTCATACGCATGTACAGTATACACAAATTCATACGCACACACACACACACACATGCAGATACAAAGAAATAAATCTTATGTGTCATCTCCCTCCCACACATGGACACACAGAAATCAAAACTCGTGACAGAAGCCCCCACACACATACACAAACACCTAACCACATATGCACACACACGCGCGCACACACACACACACACAGACACACACACACACACACACACATACACAGAAAGAGAGGGGGGGGGGGCAAAGCCATTGCAAAACAGTTGACAACACCTCCTCCTCCTGTACACTAATACACTCACTTCACACAAACACATATACAAACATTTACTCATACTCTCATGTAATGCACGAATGCGTGCACACACACACACACACACACACACACACATCTAATCCCAAGCGTCCATCTCAGGAATAAGTATTGGTGGCTGTGTCAGCTGAAATCTCCCCATGTGATTAATCCCTGACTGCATATGAGCAAACACACTCTGTCACTTTGCTACAGCGGGAGAGTGCAGGAAAGACATTACGTGTGTGTATGCGTGTACAGTATGTATGTGTGTGTATCTGTGTGTTTGTGGGGGGTAATGCTTAAGGATCTTGTCTTCCAAGTGGAACACCAGAGGTGTGTTAAAGAGTTCAATCCCATGATAAATGCCACCATTGTGCCCCATTTTTACAGGTCATATGGTCTTATTAGCATGATCAATTGAGCACTTGTTGGGCACTGCTGGGCAAAGCAGTTAGGAGGAATACAAAGAGCAAAAACCCTCCATGTGTAGACTTACTTAAATGTACATAGAATGAGCATAGATATTACAGTAAAAAAACATGTTTCTTCATTCCACATGTACAGTAAGGACACCTTACCATCTTCGCTGTTTTAAATCCTTGCTAAAAACTCATCTCTTACGACTTGCATTCAACAGCTATTGAGCCTGTGGGAACTGTGGCTGGAGATCCTATTTATATTATGTCTTTATACAACAATTGGGTTCTATGGAACTATTTATTTGTTTCTGATTGGCCGAGAGACGTTCCATGAGTTGGAATATCCCTGGACATTTCAACTCAGACTTTGCACAGCTAATAAGAAATCACTCCGCTATACAATGCGAAGATTTGACACAATGTTCTCATCCCAGCTCTCCACTATTTCAAGCAATGGGTTACTCCTTAGCAAACCATAACGAAACAGTGCTTCACCACATCTGTGGATTAAGCCACACAGTCAACTTAATGTAAGTAAGATAAACGAGGATGCTAATTGTTCTCAGCATTGCCATTTATTCACCATAAATTCATAAAGTTGAGTGGTTCTGCAATGTAGGCTATGTTTTCGTTTTTTTGCAGTACCATGTCCCTTACATGACATGGCCCAGTGTCCTTGTAACATGCATGCAGCAAACCTAGATATGAATGTGATTTCAGCCCGACTTTCAAATTTTCTTTCAAGAAGACACGTAAACCACAAAGACCCATAACGAGGGATCTGGAATGTTGGTTACCTAGCAACCAAGACGCTGTCTATTGAAAAGGGAACTATTTTTTGATGCGTAAGAACGATGTCGAAATTAACATTTTTAAACAATATTGGAATGTTTTCAGATTATTTAGTTTATTATTTAGTAGTCAGATTATTCAGATTATTTACAAAAAATACTTTTTTAGTATATCTGTCTCTGTCTGGAGGTATTTTTAGTTTTTTGTCTAGAGGTATCAGTTGTAGTTGGTGTATTTGTAACTTTTTTATTGTATGAAGTATTTTCTTTAATTGTGAAGCACTTTGGCTATAAATGTGCAATATAGATTAAATTCACTTACTTACACAGTATCAAGTGAAATGTGTCTCTCTCTGTCTCTCCCTCATCCCTACACACACACACACAGACAGACAGATCAAGCTCGCGAGGCACAGACAGATGGACAGACAGACAGATGGACAGACAGATCGTGCCATAATGGAGTGGTGGAGATGGGAGCTGTGGGTGAATGGAGTGGTGTGTGGCAGGGGTGATTACTGGAATAAAAATGCTGCCGCGTTGAGGTCAGGCAGCGTGGCGACAGCGAGGCAAGAGTGTGTGTGTGTGTGTGTGGTGGGAGGCACACAGCCACAGAAATGCCCCCCTGGGGGTAATTTGATTTGGGAAATGATGTACAGCCATAAACTGATAATATCTCATCTCTCTCTCGCCTTCCCTTCCCTCTCCCTTTCCCTCCATCTCTATCTATTCATGGCGGTCTTTCTCTTGGTCTTTCTAAGCCCCTCTTTTCTCCTTCCTTGCTCCCTTCCTCCCTCCCTCCCTCCATATCTCTCACTCGCTTTCACTTCCCAAACTACCTCTCCCTTGCATGCTTCACTGTGCCAGCATATCACCCCCCCCTCCTCCCCCCGACAGGACACACACACACACATATACACCCCTCCCTACTCATTCACTTAGATAACTGCAACACACACACACACACACACACACAAACACAAACACACACACACACACACTTACAGACACACTCTCCTTCCCTGATCTAATCACATCATGAGTGCTGTGATATGCAGATCATTGGAAAAGATGGACCAGATTTTCTCCTCTCTCTCTCTCATTCGCTTTTTCACTTCCATCTTTCCATTTCTCCCTCTCTCCGTCTACCCCCTCTCTGTCAGATTAAAATGTCATTCTGTATTCCAAATCTGTATTTCGCATCCGAGGCAGGGCACAGAGGCAGTGGAAGCTGGCGCCATTTAAAGTCTCCCATTCATTCTGCTCCCTGTCCAAAGCCAACACATTATTTGTTTATCTTTATGGCACTGTGTTTTTCCTGTTCACCTCATCCCTTTCACTTCCCCCCTACATGACTTCAGGTTAAAGCTCATACTGTAAGACTTACAGAGCCCCAATCATGTGTAGTATCCCATGGTGCAATGGGTCAACAGATATGTGACTGACCTTTTTTGACACACACACACACACACACACACACACACACACACACACACACACACACACACAAAGAGAAAGATAGAGAGAGAGAAACAAATAAACAAAGCAGTTTTCTATTTGATTGGTAGGATTGTTGGCCTTGAGTAACACTGAAGCCCAGTTCACACCAAAGATTTGCAAAGAGACAAGCTGCAATGTTCTTTTAAAGGTGCGATTTGTAGGATTGTAACCGAACGTTTTGTAGGCCAAAATCAAAACACTGGTGAACGTTCTCAAGACTACCAGACGCGAGCCTCTTCTGGGTTGCCAGATGTAATGAAGACTTAGCTAACGTTAGTTGACCTGCAGCTGCTTTAACGTTTCTCCAACCATGACCCAGCTAGCTACACATTACGGAAACAGTGAAAACAAAAAATACCTCTCTAACCAACGTAACATATATAGCTGAAGTTAGCGATGCAGATGAAGTTTAGCCTAGGCTACCTGTTGTGGAGAAATATGGCCAGCTCTGCGTCAGACTTGATATTCTTCGTTTGACGAAAACATCACCATATCAGGAAGCTCCTCCGATGTCCACTTAATTTGTTTCTTGTTTTAATTTTGGAAATGTGCCTGCCTCTCGTAGGCGTTCATGACTACAACTGACAGCTGTTGACAGTTGGCCTTTGCTAATTTGGCAACCCAAATAGGAGGACGCGCTAGCCCATTATTAATACGCTATTCTAGAATTAATCGTTCAAAACATAAACGAAAATTCCAAGAGATTCTGCCCCGTAACTCTTTTTTTTCATGGGTTTTACGGGTTAGAGTAATGTTGTCAAATAAGCCATTACTTCAATTCATCGTGTTTCCTTACTCTCTGACAACATATGGTGATCATTTTTGGAATGGTTACAGTTTATTTTCCATTATTTCCTACATACTGGACCTTTAACCAGAAACTGCTGCAGCGCATGTTCTAAAAGACTGGCATGTTCTAAGCCTTTGTTACACCACTTTTAAAATGACAGTGTTAAAAACAAACCCAACTTGCGTTGTTTTTAACACATCTCTGTGTATGACATTTGTTTTAAGAGTGTGGCTAAAACTAACAGTAAATTTCAGTCACTAAACATACGCTTCTTTTTGTAACTTTATCAACATTTCTGCTTTGACTGATGTGTAGACACTCGTCTTTTTCCAAACTGGGTCTATGCCTCTCCCTGCCTCACTTGCTTGTTCGTATCTATGAAGCGCATCGGGCAACAAAAGAGGTGTGGAAATGAAAGAGCTGCAGGTTAGGGAGCATTTGCATTAGAGATGGAGTGTACAGTATAATGGCACATTGTATATTCAGATGCGCTCGGTTAGCACAACCACTGCACCTCTTTTCTCTTTCAGACTAAATGGCCAGTGTGGGCCTGTATGGGGAGAGGGGTACAGTATGTGTGTGTGTGTGCGTGTGTGTGTGTATGTTAGAGTTTTTTTCTATATGTATAAGTATAGGACAGTGACAGGGGATGAGGTGAGATATTTACCATGGGACTGTCGTTGACAGCCTTTTCCACAACCACACAATCAACAATGCATCCCTGTGCAAATACACACTCAATCCCACACTGTTCATTTGACTTCCTGTGACAATCTCTCTTCTCTCTCTCATTTCTCTCTCTCTCTTCTCTCTCTATTCTATCTCTCCCTCTCTCTCTTTCTGTCTCTCTGGCGTTCTCTTGCTCTGCTTTCTTTTGAAAGCTTCCCCCTCTGCCTCCCGACCCTTGCACTGCACACCTCTCTATTAACCAGCCCCCATAATGCAGAGTGGGTGCGTACAGGAGCTTGCTCCCCGTGAATGGTAAGTGGTGACATGACTAGAAATGACTGTGTCTGGGAGGCAGGGAGCACAGCGTAGCAAACACCCGACCGATGCCCACCGACACGCTGAAGAGTGCTGCGCTCACCGACGACCCGTGTCTCTTGCTCACGGGTAGCCTAGATGGAGACAAATTTGACCATAAGTGGCTTGTCGTTCAACTGGTGGCAACCTCCCTAATATCTGTCCTTGTGATAGTAGTGAAAGGGTTCGCTTCAGTATATTAATATAGCTTCTCTCCTGTCAGTCCTAGCCCAGCCAATGTATACACACCTACAACATCTTTCTTTCTTTCTTTCTTTCTTTCTTTCTGTCTTTCTTTATTTTGGGGGTGGGGGTTATGTATTTGTTGTGAGATGCTGTTGCTGTTGGATCATTTTTCTAATGCTTAACCATCTGTAACAGATTGCTCTTTCTTCCTGCAAATGAATTCTAGATGGATGAATTAAGTTATTACAGCTCATCACTCCCTATACTGTATGTCTCAGTCTCTCTGTGTGTGTGTGTGTGTGTGTGTGTGTGAATGTCTCTTTCAATGTGGGCATGCGTGTGTGTGTGTGTGTGAACATCAGATGTGAGGGCAGCAGATGAAGCGGGGTTGTAGAGGTTCAACCAGTGACACGGAGAACATCATGCCCCCCCCCCCATCCCCTCCCCTCCCTCTCACTCCCTGGACTTCAGTAATAGAGTCTGGCTGGATGAATGGGTGGAGGCGAAGGTGCAGGTGGGGTTGTGACTCTTACAAGAGAGAACAGAGGTACAGGATACACCCCCATCCCCACACACACACACACACACACACACATACACACACCTCACACAACCCTTGGAGCAGCCCCCAATCCTCCATCCCCTGGCTCGAACAAGATGAGGTCCTTTCAGTCACGGGTACCCGCCTCGAGTATTACCAGCCACAATGGCCTTTCATTCCTTTTCTCTCTCTCTCTCCCTATCTCTTTTTCAGTCTTTCCTTCCCTCTCTCTCATTCTCTCTCCTCTTTCCTCCACTCGGTCTTCTCTCTTTTAAAATCATTTCATGTGGCTCCTGGTGAGTGGAGAAGGATCATTACCATCTCTCTCTATGCCCTTCTCATCTCCTCCCTATATGCCCCTCTCTTCTCTTTCTCTCACTCTCTATCCCTTTTTCTCCATTCTCTCCCACTATCACACACACTCTCTCTCTCTCTCTCTCTGTCTGTCTCTCTGTTTCCACTCCTCTCTCTCTCTCTTTCCATCTCTCTCTCATTCTCTCCTCTGACGAGGAGGCAGAGAGTGGCATTATTACCTTTAGAATGAGATAACCACTAAAGCTGGAGCAGACGGCTCCTCGCTCCTGTCCTTGCTTCCTCTTTTTTCTCTTCTTCTTCTTCTTCATCTCACCCTGTTCATCTCTCCCTCTCTCTCTCTCTTCTTCTTCTTCTTCATCTCACCCTGTTCATCTCTCCCTCTCTCTCTCTCTTCTTCTTCTTCTTCATCTCACCCTGTTCATCTCTCCCTCTCTCTCTCTGGTGCGGACATGCTCAACCTCAGACACTGAGTCTAAAGGAATACGTTTATTAATAGCAGAGAGAAAACCTTCAGGTTGTACACATGCAATGGCAAATTTACAGTGTATTTAAATTGAAGGTTGATAACGAAGGTTGACTGAAATTCCACTTTCTAAGAGGCTGAATGGGGACCCCATCAAGTCATTTACTGGTATGAGTGTGATGAGGTCCCCTGGCTGTTTTTTATGAGCCCATCACTAAAATACACTTTTTGAGGGAAATAGTTTTTCTTTTTCTTTTTCGCTGTAGGCATCAGCTCTTGCACAGTCACTTTGACAATTGGGTCTCATGTTTCTCATTACTTTTGTCTTTGTGGATTATTTCACTACAATTTGGGGTGTGTGTCTAGCAGGGTCTGACAATGGAACATCTTGCTTGCATCCACTCCCACTCCCTCTCGGGTTGCCTTGGTATTCACAGACTCCTGTCGCTCGTTTCAGCAGACATAGGGGACTGATTTCCCAAAAGAACTGACAGAATATGTGAGATTGGATGATTGAACCCATGTATCATCTCTGCGTCTTTCTCTAGCTTGTTTTAAATTGTTTTCCTTCCCAAAGACCATCTTACTTACATGATGAAAGAGATGTTTTTTTTTTAATTCAGTTGTTTTCTTGTTTTCAATTACACAGGCAATCTTAACCGGGGGTGGTCTAAAAAGCATGACGAATAAAAGGACCCTGATGATTGCAGCAGGGTACAATTGAGACCTGTTACGTGTGTGTGTGTGTGTGTGTGTGTGTGTGTGTGTGTATGCATTTAGTACATACTTGTATGAGTTATTGCATGCTTAATTGTGTTTCATCACATGCATTAGTGTGCATAATTGTATGCTTTTGGAATACTACACATTTCTCTCTTTAAATCAACACATTTGCAGCTGAAGTAAATATCTCAAAGCTGTGGGGTTGTGAGCGTGGGAGAAAAAAAACTAGAGGGGGGAGGAAGGAGATAGCCTCAGGTGCGTCAGTGTGAAAAGCCTTCGCTATGAAACACTCTAGGCTCTTTTCTCCATTGCCCCACGCAACACTATTAGGCCAAGTGTTCCTGCACACAGTAAGTCACACTTTAGTGGTAAAACAGGAGGCATGTAAAATGTTCCTTTGGTTAGAGCTGCAGACCTCTGCTTTTGTGGCATTCACTGAGTGTTTTTTTAAAAGGATGTATCCAGACTTGAGCATAATGCTGAAGGAAGCCACATCCATTCCACTGACATTCTAGATTTCTGCTTTAACTTTTAAAGGAAACATATGTAAGATTGTGGCCAAAACTGGTACTGCAATCACTTTCAAATTATGGTAGAGCGGTGTATCCCCTCCCCCTCCTCCCTGACTCTAGGTTGCCAACCCGGATGCCAAAACACTACTGACTTCGTGATTAGTAGATAGGTGGAGGGTGGCACATCAGGCCAAAACACAACATGACATGACAAAACACAACATCAACATCAGTTGAGGGCTGCAACTTTACTTTTTAAATGACAATATCCTGGCCAGACTACTGTTGTCAGTGATATAAGTATTTGAAATGAACATGATTTCTTAATGTCTAGTGACATATTAGGGCCATTTTATTTTTTTAATTGAAATACATTTCTTACATACGGTTCCTTTAAGGATTCTAAAGGCCCTTCACATTGGTGGCAACATAAATGTGGTGCACTCCGCTTTTGACGTTCAGTTACTTAGATTCCATTGTTTTCAATACAACCCCGCACACCACCACTGAACTCTTCCGCCACCGCCATTTAGATTATGATTCAGTTCTATTTTTGTCTGCAGTGCTCAATAAAATCCATTCTTGTCAGTTGAACATTTTAGCAATGGTGTGTGTGGGCAAGTGACATAAAAGTGCCGGTGCACTCTTGGTGCCTTACTAAGATCAAGGTGCACTGCTGAAATGAATCTGAAACAGAACTCTGTAAGTACAACCACTGCAGGATGTGACCATTGAATGTTTTCCATGATGATGTTGCAGTGTTGAATTTTGCTTCTTGGGCGGAGTGATTTGCAGACAGCACCTGAAAAGCTCCGGTGTTACTTCTTCAAACCCCAAGGAGCCGTGCTTTGTGTGTGTGTGTGTTTTTTTTTTTTAAATCACACAATTTCATAAGAGGACCACATTATGTGTTTTATATTCCCCATTCAGACTTGTCTGTAGATGCATTTCAGATACAAAAGCCTGTGCCTTGCACATTGACTTGCACTTGTCTTTCCCTTCCATTTTTGTTGGACATTCTTTTCCCCATTTTTCCCTTCCCCAGAGAACTCCATTGAAATCCTGCAATCAGTGTTTGTACAGCACTATGAAAATATAACTGACGGGAGGAAATGAGATTCTGACATGCAGGAAACTGCACTGGGATATTGTTCTATTCGGCTCCATTCCCACCGCAGTTGCATTGTTTGTCAAAGCCGACTCCATCTCACCTGAGCAGGGATCCATTATCAGCATTCAGCACCATTATTCACACTCGTGTGTGTGTGTTTGTATGTGTGTGTGTGTGTGTGTGTGTGTGTGTGTGTATGTAGTGTGCTTATGTGTGTGTACGTAGAGTGTTTATTGTGTTTTGAATGCATTTGTGCCAGTGTACGTAAATTTGTATGTGTGTATGTGTGTCTGTCTGTGTGTCTGTGGTTGCATGCATATAACTGAATATACCTTCAAACATATGTGTTTGTGTGTGTGTGTGTGTGTGAGAGAGAGAGTGTGTGAATGTGTGTGTTAGTGTTTGTGTGTGCATATGTGTATACACATTGACTGAGATTGATGAGGCAGGAGATAGTACAACAATATTCCTTCCCACTCCTCATCTCCCTGCTGTCATCGCTTATGTCTGAGTTAATATCTGGCCTTTCACTCTGAGCCTGCGGTGTTAGCCCACCCAAGCTGGCCGGCTGAGAGCTAATGTGCAAATAGCCATATCATCATTACAAATGGTCATCTCCTAATGTCTGCTGCTTCCTGTGTGAGGAATTCGTAAGAGATACAACCTGTGCACTTCTGTGCC
This sequence comes from Alosa pseudoharengus, assembly GCF_046254945.1. Lineage (NCBI taxonomy): Eukaryota > Metazoa > Chordata > Actinopteri > Clupeiformes > Clupeidae > Alosa > Alosa pseudoharengus. The sequence continues at coordinate 24,683,149 of NW_027468657.1, forward strand.
TGAAGGGGGCAGTGTTGTCATTCAGATGAAAGATGCCAAAGTGAAACAGAGAGAGAGAGAGAGGTGGAGATGGAGGGAATGAAAACGATGGGAGATTATACCCAGGAGAAAGAAAGAAATGGAGAGATATACGAAAGAGAGAGAGGACTGAGAGAAAGAGGGTGCTGATAGAAGGGCAGGGTTACCGTCTTTGAGGAGAGATGGAGAGAGAGGGGAAGAGTGGAAGAGAGAGAGTTGAAAAAGAGGGAACATAGAGACTTCAAACTGAATGTCTGTTATGAATGACAGGGAGTGAAAATGATCTGCGTTTAGGGAGACTTCCTAGACTCAGTCCCCTGCAGTGGCATCATTCACACCACACATGCACACACACAAAATGTGAAAAAAGAAGGGGCCGCACACTAGGGCTGTATAATATCAAAAATGTAATCAAATGTTATCACACACACACACACACACACACACACACATAGACACAGTATGGGAGTGAATCACAAGCCCAGCCTTATTATGCCCCACACAGAGATGGCTCTCTGTTCAGAATGAATACCAAGAGAGACACACAGAGAGAGGATGATGAGAAGATAGAGAGAGAGAGAGAGACAGAATGAGAGGGTAGGGAAGAAAGGAAGGAGGAGGAGGAGAAGGAGGCAGAAAGAGAAAAAGAGATGACAAAGTCGAGAAAGACACAAGACGAAGTGGACAGAGATAGATGAATAAAGAGATAATGAAAAGGTGAAGAGGAGAGGATGAGGGTGAGACAGCAAAAGAAAGAGAGACAGAGAGAGGGGATGAAGAGTGGAAAAAAAAGAAAGAAATAGACAGTGAAAGGTTGATAAAGAGAAAGAAAAACAGGACAAAAGACGGGAAGAATGACAGCTTGAGAGACAGAACAGGTGGAGGATAGACAGACAATAGACAAAAGGGTGATGAAAGGAGCCAGGAGGGAGGGAAGGGGGGACAGAAAGAAAGAAGAGAAGGAGTGTAGAGAGATAGAGGTGATGGTGAGAAGAGGTGGAGGTGGACAAGGGGTGTGCGATAGAAAGAGAGAGAGCAGAATAGAGAAGCGGGAGGAGAGAAGAACAGACAGCACAGAGAGAGAGAGAGAGAGAGAGAGAGAGAAGGGTTAAGTGAGAAGCAGAGACAAGACAATGAGAGGGAGAGGGAGAGGGGGAGGGGGGGGGGTGAAAGAAGAGATGGACAAGGAACTCCAAAACAGAAAGATAAAGAAAGAAAGAAAAAAATATATAGAAAGAGGGATAAAGAGAGACATGTCACAGAACTGAATGCATGATAATGTCGCTGTCATCATTTTTGTGGGATGTGGCGGTGTGTGTGTGTGTGTGTGTGTGTGTGTGTGTGATGTGTGTGAGAGAGTGTGAGATGAGCGACTCTTGTATTCCTCTCGCTGCAGTGCACTTGTGTGTGTAAAAGTCTGTCTGATGGTTGGTGTGTGTCTGCCTGAATACAGTATGTGTGTGTGTGTGTGTGTGTGTGACTGGCAGGAGAAGCCGGCAGAGAGACAGAGGCTGAAGTGCGTGTCGGTACTTCAGAGCAACACCAAGCCCCTACCTGAGACATGACAGACATCTGCTGTGAGACAGCACAAATCACTAGCATGTGGACGCCAGCCTATCCTGATGTGACAGGTCGTGTAGACCAGCGCTCTGTCTGCGGATCTATGTTCTGTGTGTGTGTGTGTGTGTGTGTGTAGCATTAAAGCCCTTCATGTACAGATCAGATTGTTCAGTAGGTATGTTTGGAAATGCACAGGTGTGTGTGTGTGGGTGTGTACCGTATATATGAGAGTGTGTGAGTTTGTTTGTGGAAAGTATTCTCTCTGCATTTTCCCTTAATGTGTGCACATATTTTTCAGAAATATGCATGCAAATGCTGCTGCTGTGTGTGTGTGTGTGTGTGTGTGTGTTGTGCTCCTGAGGCCCAATTCATCTTTAAATAGAAATGTCAGTGGTAATGGGGTGTGTGAGGGAGAAGTTGCCATTAGCAGCTGCATGAGGCTCCTTGGTAAGCCTTTCCTGTAAACTACATCATTAACGTCTATAACCCAGCCCAGTGGAAGCACCAGCCACACACACACACACACACACACACACACACACACACACACACACACACACACACACACACACACACACACACACACACACACACACACACACAGCCTGTGGATGAGTTGGCTTTAACCACCAACTGTCCAAAATCCATTGCTGTCAAGGCCACTGCTGGCCAGTGTCATTTCATATGGCACTGAGAATGTGAGGTTGGGTGGGTTGGAGGTGTGTGTGAGTGTGTGTGTGTGTGTGTGGGGGGGGGTGGTGGTTTAGTAATAGGACCTTTCCTCAATCTCAAGGTCGATGGTGGTCCACGATCAATTCCGGGCATCCCTGATTAACAAATTGGAAAATCGATGGCTGGCGGGTGATAAAAACAGCTTCTCAACTAGAGCGGTCTGTGGCGTGGGAGTCAGGTGGCTCCTTAATGATGAAATAAATGTGAAGAGCAAACCTGGGCAGAATTCACGAGGATGGAGAGAGAAAAGACCTGGACAGAGAGGGAGAGTGGATCCCAGACCAGATAGGAATCCAGATGCATAGAGCAACAATAACACAGTAAGAGAATAGATCTAACCAAGAAGATAGACCCAACGGAGAAGATCAAAATGGATCTAAAAGTAAATCAAAGAGTAGGTTACTGAATAGATCACATTCCCATGGAACTGGAAAGTAGATAAAAGGTCATAAAATAAAAGATGTGGTCAGAATTTAGAGGCACATGTTAGAGTTAAGTAGAGTAGATCTTCCTTGGAAGTGTTCACTTTTTAGGGAGAATGGGCTTATAATAAATGTCTTGCCATACACACACTCACATGTGCTCACACAGTAATCCACACACGCGTGCGCACACACACACACACACACACACACACGTAGACATACATACACACACACGCACACACCCACATGTGATGTTACCTGTCAAAAACAGCCTCGAGAGAAAACAGCTTATCTTGATCCCCTGAGTGTTCAAGGGATGTTAGCTGGCATCTGTTTAAGTGCCTAAACTGTGGGTGACTTCAGGCCACCTAATGTGGAGAGTTCTGAGCCATCAGACTGTCTGAGGCAGCCCTGCTGGTGCCAATCTAACACCCCCACCCACCCCCCTACCAGACTGCAGATGAAGGGTGGAGTAGAGGGGGCGACGGTGTCGGAAGCGTGCGCCTCACTGAGCACCTTCTCAGTCAGATAATCACCAAAAACAAAGAAATAAACAAACAGACAACAGACAAACATCCAAACGATCTGGGGGTTGGTGTTGGCAGGTGGTGAGTGTTTGTGTGTGTGTGTGTGTGTGTGTTGATGAGGGGTGTTGGTGGTGGTGGTGGTGGTAGGGTAACAGCCAACAGCATCTTCCTCCTCACGCTCGGCTGCTGATGCGTAACCGTGGCGATGGCAGCGGCGGCAGAGGCACGTAAACAGTGGGTGAGGAGCTCTGTTTCCGGTCGGCCGGGCAACGCAATTACAGCTGATTTAGCCTGTCCCGGCAAAAGCAGACCACTCTCTCTCTCTCTCTCTCTCTCTCTTACTCTCCTTTCCTTCCCCTCTCTTTCTTACTTGCTCTCTCTCTCCCTCTCTCAAGGGCCTCTGGGTAATGGCTTTCATGGTGAATGGCATCACCGGCAACTCGGGGTGACACTTTGTGCGACAAGCCGCTCTGGTGGCGCCAACCTTTCCCAGAGATGGGTGGGTGGGTGGGCGGTTGGGGGCTCAGCATCACCGTGACGATGACAGCTCATTGACCCTCTGGGGGCCAGATAAACGGAGCATGCACTGATCTGATTGGAGGAGAAGAATCAGGCTGGCAAGACGAAACACACACACACATGCACAGACACGACAGCCTTAACGTCACTGCTGAACTTATTAATGTGCATCTTGATGTTCTATATTATCCTATACCAACACAGTTCTATATTATCCTATACCAACAGTTTCATATTATCCTATACCAACACAGTTCTATATTATCCTACACTAATACTAACACAAATACCAGTAAAAAGAAGTCGGCAAAAATAAGTTAAATCCTTGTGCTAGTAATTGGGCAGCTTTCCACTAAGGTCAGACCTCTTATCAGCATGTGCATGACTCTGTATCTACATAGCAGCCACTATCTGTCTACTTAGTTTACTATGGCATGTCTGTCTCTACTTAGTTCACTATGGCATGTCTGTCTCTACTTAGTTCACTATGGCATGTTTGTGTCTACTTACTTTGCTATGGCATGTCAATCTCTACTTAGTTCACTATGTTTGTGTCTTCTTAGTTCGCTATGGCATGTCTGTCTCTACTTAGTTGACTATGGCATGTCTGTCTCTACTTAGTTCACTATGGCATGTTTGTGTCTACTTACTTTGCTATGGCATGTATGTCTCTACTTAGTTCACTATGTTTGTGTCTTCTTAGTTCACTATGGAATGTCTGTCTCTACTTAGTTCACTATGGCATGTCTGTCTCTACTTACTTTTCTATGGCATGTCTGGCATGTTTGTCAATGCTGCAGAAGCATTCACACCTAAAAAAACAACCCATGAATTATGGATCAGAAAATCCTGGCAGTGTTTGGGTAAAGTATTGCTGTTGATTAGATGTGAGTTCTCTTTCTCTCTCTCTCTCTCTCTCTCTCTCTCTCTCTCTCTCTCTCTCTCTCTCTCTCTCTCTCTCTCTCTCTCTCTCCTGTCTTGGCCCTCTGTGATCACCTACCTCCTCTTCTTTTCTTCTCGTCAGGAACAGAGATCAGAAGAAGGCTTGGCCCCATAAGCCTTCCACCTGGATATTGGCCTTTGTGGCTCCCATTAGAGAAGAGAAATGAACACTGACCCTCTCCTGCCTATGTTTATGAGGCAGCAGGGAGACTACTAACACACACACACACACACACACACACACACATAGAGAGAAACAACCCCCCCCCCAAAAAAAAACACCAACACATAAACACATATGCGTGTGTGCACTCACACACAGACACACACAGATACACAGACACAGACACACACACACACACACACACACACACACACACACACACACACACACACACACACACACACACACACACACACACACACACACACACACACACACACACACACACTTTAAAGAGCCCCATTCTATTTGCCTTCTGCTAGTGACAGTCTTTGTAGTGTAATTAACTGGCCTAAAGATTTATTCAGAATAGGTCAAAGAATCCTCCCACTACTGCCTCTCTCTCTCTCTTTCTCCCTCTCTTTCAAACACACACATACAGACACACACACACACACACACACACACACACACACACACATAGCACACTATAGTGAATACACAGCATCTGCCCCTCCTCTTCAATCTCAACCTGGCTTTTGATGTCCCTCGCTTCATCTCTCTCTCTCTCTCTCTCTCTCTCTCCATCCATCCCTTTTTTCCTTCCCCTCCTCCCCATGATTCTGCACTGTCAGCCTGTATGCTGACAGGTGAGAAGGCTTCTCTCCAAGTCCTCCCCCCTAATCTAATTCAGCATGGCAGACTGCATGTGTTTGTGCTTATGCATTAAAGCATCTGCCTTGTGCCTCTGCAGGCTTTTCTGGAACCGGAGGACTTTTGTCTTCCTAAGCGTCAAGGTGCCTGGAGTCATGTCGCTGGCCCTGTAGTGCTGATGGCGGCAGCGAACAATCTGTTAGAAATATTCATTCTAGAATTAGCTATTGATCCTGTATTGGATTAGTGAGTGAGTGAATGCGTGTGTGTGTGTGTATTTGGTAAAATATGATGTGCCTCTGTGCTAAAGAGTCTGTTTATGCATCTATACATTCTGTGTGTGTGTGTTTATGCATGTAAAAGTGTGTGTGTCAAAAGGTTTGATTGTCTGTGTGTGAGTGTGTGTGTGTGTGTGTGCGCGTGTGCAGTGTGTGTGACTGCAGTGGGTGTCAGGACAAGAGATTTATGTTTTCCATCAGCCGGGGTACTGTAAGCCACTCCATTCATCTCTCCTCAGCTAACCGCTTTTATGGCTGTATGAGTTAGACTCCTCAGCCATCTTCCTCACATATAACTGTGCCCCCCCCCACCCACCTTCCCCCAGTTCCACCCACACCCCCCAACCCCACATCCACCCCCACCTCCCCTCATCCACCCCAGGAGACATGGGCTCCACATCAGCCCCTAGAATAACAGCCCCCACCATCAGCTCCAAGCCGAGAGGCCGCTTGGAATAATTAACGCTTGTTCTTTTCAAGAGCCAGACCCTTTCGTCAGTCAGAGCTTCGCCAAATGAAAAGCCTCGCATTTATATAAAAAAAAACCAGCGCTGAATGTGATTGAAGCTCTGAGGACGGCAGAACAAACAAATATCTGAAGTGAACATAAAACAGGGCCAGCCAAACGCTTGCACGGTCGGCCATTGATTTTATTAATGTGGGTCCTCTCTCCCCGGAGTGCCTGTCTTTCTGGTTCGCTAAGTAATGGGACATAGTCTGCAGGTGTGCTAATTAATTGCTCATTGTCGGAGATGGTCAGAGACGGAATGCTTAAGCGGTGGCTTCGATAAGCGATTCACTCTCTGAGAGCGGCCCTTTGTAAGGGATAGGACAACAGAAGACATTAATGATTTTTACCATATATCTCCAATGGATCTTTCAACTGCTCCTCTCCAAACGTTACACTCATCCTGTTATCATTATGAAACATTTGTATGAAAACATTTTGTCACTTGTTATATTCACTGTTGCACTTTATTCTTGCACTGTTGGACTTACTCATTTGCACCATCACCATGACACTCACTCTCACAGATCACCTTACCTTATACTATGCACAGAGAATCACAGGCTCAGTCCCTGCCTCAGTCAGTGCAAGCGCCTCATGATTAATCACCCACTAAGTGGATACTGTTTTTAGACTTGATTTAGATTTTGTGTTATTTAGTATAATTTGTATTTTAGTATATTATTTATCTTCTACTGTCCTTATTGCTTAGCTGTGTTTTTTATATTATATACTTTTAATTACTTTTTCTGCTGTTAGTGAATGTGGGTGTGATGTCTTTATGCTATTGAGACCTTGAATTTCCCCTTGGGGATCAATAAAGTATCTATCTATCTATCTACTGTATCTATCTATCTATCTATCTATCTATATTCACACGGGTTAGTGGTTTATCACGTGTGGTGAAGAATGCGTATCAAAGTATTGGATTATTATTAGTAGTATTTATTATTAGATGATATACTGTATTGTGATGATCAAATTGTATATGTGCTTTCACATTTGTAATATTAGAATACATACATGCACATCTGACACTTGATAATTGTTTGAAGCATTTGTCGCATTTAAAATGCCAATTTTGGAGGCTTATCTCATATTAACCCAAATGCCAGATTTTATAAATAAATCCTAAATATCAGAGAAACATCTACAAAACAATTTGGGCACATTTGCAACATTTTCTAAATGTCAGAAAAAACAGCATTTATGAACAGTGGAAAACTTTTGACATTTGTTAAATATCAGCACATAAAACAAGATCCAACACATATTATTGATAGCCTAGACCTCCAGTGGTCATTACACATGCCGTTTAGAGGGAAGAAAAATAACACACAGCCTTGGTGATTCATCAAGATCACTGATGATGGAGCCAACAGTGAGGAAAGGAATGGATTAAAATGCATGGCCAACGAGCTGCTCCACACCTTCAAACTATTAGTCATGTAATGCCAATGGTGACTGCCATGTCCAATACTTGACAAGTAAATGGGGTCATTGTGATGTTGACATGCATTCTTTCATAATATGTTAGTGTAAGTTTGGTAATTTTTTTATTTGCTGATTCATAAAACAATAACTAAGTCTTATAACATATAAAGTATGAAGCGGTTTATAGGCATGACAGTCAGAGTCAAGTGAAATCACGGAATTATGTACATGGCAACCACTGTCATGGCGACTATTGACCAGACAGGACATCTGGTGTAACAAGTTAAGAAGGGTCTTATGAAGCAGGGATAGAGTGAATAGTTACTACAAGTACTTCTGCTGATGGGCAGCATATTACAGATTATTGTAAAGTAGGAATGGTACATATTATGATCATGTTCACTTCACTGTAAGACAAACTCTGTGTATTTACACTAATTAACTGATTTAATTGAACAAATGAACGAACTGATTGCACC